>NC_056550.1:4281428-4596785 GCF_910596095.1 Thunnus maccoyii | reverse complement strand
CCTACTGTTAGAAGAAAATCTCCATTAACATATTGTTAAATTTAACAGAGTCAAGCTTAATGGTAAACATCTACTCCGAAAAGATAATTTATGATTTCTTACCACTTGTGAACAGACGCTAACTCATTTGGCAAATATTTAACATTGGTATTAATTTCAGTTCCATGTAAAGTGAATAAATGTGATGCTCATCTGCCTTATTGACACAGTTTACACATTTTTATAACTGCTCAGTTATTAAATCAAGAGTTCTACTGAGTGAAACATGACGAAATTTAGCAGAAGACTTCAGTAATATATAAAAGTCTGTTTTGTCAGGTCACACTATCAGTGTCTGACAACCAATAATGATGCACTGCTGTTATTTATGTTTAGGTGTTCTGATTAAGCTACCGCTGTCATCTTTTTCCTTTATTATCTTAGTGTATTTTGACATGATTGTTAAAAATTATGTTTTATAGTGTGACAATGCTGTGATTAAGATTTGGTTAGGTTTAGGCACAAAAACCAATTGGTTACGATTACAGAAAGATCATGGTTTGGGTTAAAACTTGCACATCAAAGGAGAGTGTGTCAGGGTGGAGGGTGAGTGGAGCAGGAGGACCCAGATGCAGAGACGGCAGGCAGGTTAGATACGATGCTGAATATTTAATGAATAAACTCAAAAGTCACAAGAGACACTGGGACCAGGAACAAAGACCATAAACACAGGAAAAAACCGCAGGGAAAAAAAGTCGGCACATACACAGCACGAAAGCAGACGACTTGACAAAGACCAAACTGAAAACTGGACTATAAATACACAGGGTGATCGCAAACTAGACACAGGTGAGGGAAACGAGACACAGGTGAAACACATGAGGCAATCAAACACAGGAAGTAAAGGTGACAAGACACAAGGAGAAAATATTTCAAAATAAAACAGGAACTAAAGTAAATAGGCAACAGGTGACACAACAAACGGGCAGACTGGGGGCAGATAAACTGGGAAGACACTAGGAGCAGGGCTAGGCTAACCAGGGTAATGCAGGGCAGGTGAGAGGAGGTGCACATAAACACAGGAGGAACACACTAGGGAAACAGAGAAAAAAACACAAACAGGCAATACAAATGCAACGCTGAAATTCAAGAGAACAAAATACACAAGAGTCCAAAAACCACAGAAAAAGTCCTGGTAAGACGTGACAGAGTGTGTATTTTCAGAGCAACAGTCCTTAAAGGATGTCACCAAAGAACTAAAGAAAAAGCTGTTGATGTCAGTCAATGTGCCTCTGTGCTTGAGTCAATTGATGAAGTGCCAAAATCTTGTGGAGAATACAGCAGGGGAGAAAGTCAGCTAAGTAACATAGCGGTAGGAAGAGAAGATGTGTCGTCTATCTTTATATACAGTTAATAGGTTTAATCTTCACGCCCCATCACCCAGCCCTTTTACCTAGACTTAGAACTGTAACTCAGAGCTCAAAAGTTGGAGTTCAGGAGGAGCAAAGGCAGCATAACTGACTCCCAGAGGCAGTTTTCAGTTCTATAAACTCAATGCAAAACAATTTACTTTGAAGATACAGGATCTGCATTAACCTTATATTTACCATTCATCAGTTTCCAAAAGGATTAGATATACCTCCTTATGCTGAAAAAACCTTTACACAGCAATGTTTCTTGTATCTGTCTCATCCAATAGATCTATTATTGCCCTCATTTGATCAACAGCACCACCTGTCTGAGGTTTTTGTAGCTTTTTTCCATCCATCAAAATCCACATTCAGTACCTGCTCGGAGTTAAAGTTAACACCAGGCCTGAGGACAGGCAACAAACCATTTATTATGTTAGACAGATGAAACAAACTGAGCCATGATAGCAACAATTCAACTATTGGAATATTTACACTAATATATGTAATCCTTCACAATGTAAACACATCATACAAAGACATTTTGGAATGCTAGAAAACAAGGTGATATATCCACCAAAAATGAAACAAAAAGAAACTTGCTTTCTGCAGCAGATGTCTACTTGTACAATAAAGGGTTCACTCACTGAACATTTTCAAGTTTCAACAAGTTTCCACAGGTAGTTGTTTCTCTCTCTCACACACACATAAACTGTGTTGTAACTCAGCTAGAGAACTATGAGCCTGACAGTGAATGTGAAAACAAAAGACAAACCATTAGTAATAATTGTCTGAAACATAATGTGACATTATTTTTCAAAAATGAGATTTTAAAAAGGTGAGGAAATAGAAGTACCAGGCTTGGAATTTCGGCATTTTAGGGGCAAGGCCATTTGGCTATTTATGCCTCTTACTAAAACCTACCTATCCTACCCAAGTAGTCTGATTCTTGGTGTGGCATTTTCAATGAGCTTGATGCTGACCACCTCTTTCTCTGATATGCCTTTGTTTGTGCTTCCATCAAAGTGCACCATCAAGGTGCAGTAGAATGGCTAACACTTTACCAGGGCATGAAGAAGGTCTCTCACGGTCATGGATTGTGTGTATTGGCAGTGTCTTTTTTAACATTTGTAGTGTGTGAAATATATGGTGCTGCAAAGTTTTTCTTCACCTGTGTGCAAAGGGCCCTTTCCGTGACTCCTTTTATAGTAGTCCCTACATATGATACACCCGACTTTGTAAACGACACCATTGTCTTTTTCATAGCAGAGCCAGTCATATCCCCAGGAGTCCACTGTATGGGCTCTTGCTGTCCTGGTTTTGGATAGGTCTTTTGATGTCAGTGGCACTGGCTCATCTGTTGGTGTCACAGCCAGGATTATCATTTGGCCTGCCTAGGTTCCTGTCTTTGCCTCTTGTTGTGTCTCTCCCTGTGCTTCTTGTTGCATCTCCATACTCTCCAACTGTCTCTCTCCCTGTGCATCTACTGTCTCTCCTTGTGGCTCTTGTCTCGCCTCCCTGTGGCTCTCATCTCTCTGTGCCTCTTGGTGTCTCTGCCCTTGTGCCTCTCCTTCTGCCTCCTGTTGTCTCAGTCTTTGTGCATTTCCTTGAGACTGACCGGCCTTACTCTGACTGCAAAACATTGAGGGATATATAAATCAATGGAATTGTCTGGTTTAGTGATATTCTGTATCAATCTAAATAATAGTTATATTGGTTTGTAATATGGTATGCTCACTCACTCATGCACCCTTTCTCTCTCACACAGACACGTACACACTCTGAGAGGGAATTTAGCTAGGCTACCTGCAACCTAGAATATATGGAATATGTCCCAATGTTGCTGTTCAGCAGATAAAATTGGTAGCAGTTTAACGTTAGCTGAAAAATGGATGAAAAAATGAGTTCGACCTGAGTAGACAACCATAGTTGAACCATGCAACTCTAGAACCCACCGTTTTACAAAGTCATCCATTTGCATGCACTTTGCTGCCGAATCTCACAAATGTTTTTCGTTAATTTGCTGCAATCTCTTAAAACGTGGTATCGTGGAGCACCGCATCTTTACCAGAAAAGGCCCACATTTGACTTGGGACATTTGGGCCACATTTTCTATTTTACATGTGGGCCATTTCAGGCTCACATACATTTTGTCTGGGCCAGAAGAAGGTCAGCAGTGTTGCATCATTGCCTGAAGTGGCCCACTTCCGTATGCTATCTGCGTTAGCGTTAAGTGGTATTAAAAACGGAGGTTTGATTCAGTTAAGCACTAAATAAGCCAGCCATCTATCTATTGATAATAGCTAGCTTGCTTACCTGCATATAGTCTATTGTCTGTTCTTTTCAGTTGCACTCCGTTTTCTTGATATTCCAAAATGAATTCAATGTAGAGTGCCAATGTATTACTACTATATTTGTGCATAATACAAGTATTGTATTTAGTGAAGAGTACTTTTCACAGAAAGTCTGAAAGCTATGCCAAACCATTTTTTCCCTCAGAAATTCTGTTTGTCAAATTTGTTTGACATCAGACAGCAGTTTGACGTCAAATTCATAGAGAGAGTTTTGTAATATGCGGAGGAAAATTAAGGAGCGAAAGCTGCGAGAGATTTTGACACTGACCCGAAAAGAATCAGATACTGGAAAAAACAGAAGCATGAGCTGCTGTTAGCTGACAAGAGGAGAGCACGGCTAGCTGGAGGTGGGAGGAAGAAAGTTAGCTTGGAGCTAACGTTAGAGAGACAGCTGATTGATATTTCACTGTGCTGTAAACTGGCTATTAATGTATATATCCAGCGTAACGTTACCTCAGAGTTGTTTAGTTTTTAACTGACACTGGCCATATTTCCCCTCCGGTACTTGACCGGTCATACTTCACACAAGTTAAATTGAAATGTTTGTGTAATGTCTCACAATAAAAGTTGGGAAATGAAGGCTTTTATTAATAGCATAATGCAGTAACAAAAATTTAACAGAGCAAATGGAAGCAGATCAGAAAACAGGGAGGCTTCGTACTAAAATATGAGCAAATGTACTTATCAAACAAGGGAATTAGGAATAAAGGCCTCTCTCTAATATAAGCCTGCTTCCAATAAAGGCCTGGTACCCCCTGCAGTTGAGGTAAATAAAGGCCCCAGTCACTATTAGAGAAAATATGGTATATCATTTAACCCTGACTTCTCACAAGACAATAAAGTTGGTTGGAGCACATGCAGTAACTTACAATAGTTAGCCAGTGTGATAATTTTGTTTTTTTCTGATAATCATATTGTAACAATTCAGCTCCTTGTCATGCATAACAAAGCACTGTAAATTAGACTAAATAAGAGATTCTGACCTGTTAGTGACTGTGAATTTAGTCTGAGCTCATTAATCACGTGGTCGTCAACAACAACCTCCATAGCTATTTAAATTTGTGACTTTGGTGACTCCTGGTGGTGGTATCAAAACAGACTGAAAACAACACATAGGTTGCACCACTTTTCACTTGCATTGCTCTATTTTTTTCTACAAAGAAAAACAAAGAAATTCTACACATAGGGGCATTAAGGTACGGGAACTATTGCTTAAACTGAAAAAAGAAAATGCAAAAACTCAAACCACATGCCTTCAGATTTTCCAGACATATAGTACATGTCTTTAAATTTCAAAAAAAAAAAAAAAAGGAAATTAGTACATTTCAGTAATCATCCTTTTGAGGCAGCCATCTTCGTGCTTCATGCTGCAGGCCTGTTTTTCACAACAGGAGGCTGGGAGTTCACGCTTCAGTCTCAGTGTTTCCATACTGTCAGGTCCCCTCCTCCTCTCACTGGTTTAATACAGGCTCTCAGGACGGGGGGCTCTGTGACTCTGTTTCCCATTTCTTTCCATGGTTCCTCTTCCTGTTCCTTTCTGCCATCACCAAAGCCGCCACCACAGTGACCAGCACGGTGACAGTGATAACGAGTACGGTGGCGGTCTCTGCGATGCAGAGCTGGCTGTCCACCCAAGCCAGCGAAGCCCCGGCCAGCTGCGGTGGGTCCTGGCACGTCACATTGCGGTAGTCAACAATGTGAAGATGGCGAACGTGCAAGATTTTGCTAAAGACGCGATGCAGCTCACAGTCACAGCTCCATGGGTTGCCTGGAAGGACAAGAAAAGTTCATGAAAAGGTCAAAAGGAGCTAAATAAAAAAAATGCTAGTGTAGGCTCACAAATGTGCAGAGTCAAAAGGTGATCAGTCAAAAAAGAAGGCAGCATTCACATACAGTAAGTGTGTCAATATCCTGAGGTGTAGTGTCCCTCGAAATCAGAAATATACTTTTTTTTAGTTTTTTCCCATCATTGTATCTGGTTTCCTGCACCTGGCAAATACAGGATATGCATACAACCAACTTTCTGCTATTCTAGCTACTCTACCGTACCACATTCACATTACTCTCAATTCTAGCAGTATGCAACTTTTCAAAGTCATTTCTAAGACATCACATCACTGCATTTAAATATGACTACCAATGGTGATGGTGAAGGTGGAAATGTAAGTACATTTACTCAAGTACAAAATTGACACACAGTTTTGAGATGTAAGACGTAGATGTTAATTTACAGCATTAAGATGTAATATGTCACATGATATGATTTAACACAAAATGTTCATGACAATGAGTAAAATTTACAATATACTGTGCAGTACTACTCTGATTTAGCATTGCACTCCTCCACACTCTATGGATTTGACATGGAGAAACTAAGATAAATGGGCTGAAAGCAACATACAGACCAGATCCATTTTTACCAGAACAGTTTCATTTTTCTAAAAACAGATTTCTATAATCACATAAAAATCCTCATGACAGTCACTTCAAGTACATATTTGAATGCAGGACTTTTCAGTTTTTTCCAGTATTCTATGTCTAATCCTCATACAACTGAATAATGAAAAAATACATATTTTAAATAAGAGTAGTGCATCTCCACAAGATCAACAACAAAAGTCAAAAACAAAAAGTTAAAAAGGAGGTGATTAAGATAAGAGTATTAGTGACATTAGAGACCTGACAGCTGGATGTGTGTAGCTGTTGTATGCAGGCTGATGAAAGTTTTAAACTTGAGGTGACGCAGGTTGTTTCCCTCCAGAGCCAGAACAGCCAGGCTGTAGAGAGGAGCCAGTGCATCACTCTCTATCTGAGAGATGTTGTTATTATTCAGCTGGAGCACCTGCACAGACAGACAGGTTATAGACAGACAGGTATAGAGACAACCTGGTACATACACAGAGTCATTTCAATAGTATTTTATGCACCTCTAATCCAGGCAGCATATCCAGGCTCCCCTGCTGCACCACAGACAGTCTGTTGTTGTGCAGGTAAAGCTGTCTGAGCCTGGAGAGGCCCCTAAACACACCAGGGCCGACCGACACCAACTGGTTATGACTGAGGTCCAGCTTCTCCATGTTGTCCAGATACTCCAAGCTGACAGCAGGAGGAAAGGACAGGGTGAGACACAGAGACAGGCAGGCAGACAGGAAGCTCAATCCACATGTGCTGAACGCTGTTGTCAGTAGCTTCATCTACTGATGGTTCAACTTGCATGGCACAGTGGCCCTGATACACCCATAGCAAACTGGTGTGTTGGATGAGAGGGTGGATAAATAATAAAGAAGTGGGAGAATCAGCTGGTTCTGAAAGTATTTTTTACTCACTTGAAATCTGCAACTGTTTTTTCCAGTTTGGTATGATTACTTATTCTGAGACACTTACTATCTACAGGCCCTGGTTTACTTTGCTTAAGTACCACGCAAGTATTCTGCAAAGTGGACCTGGTGCACCACCTTGTATCAAATGGATGATGGGTTGTGAAGTGTGATAAACATAAAGTTCCTTTGAAATGTAATTCTACCAAAATCTCATCAACGAAAATAAATTACTTTGAGGGCAAAGACTGTCAACATGAAAAGAAGAGGGCATTACATTTTTATGAGCAAATGTATGTCAGTCCCTGTTCTGAGGAGGAGCTAGAGGAAGCTGATATCAATATGGAGTATGATGGTGGAAGATGGATAAACTTCTGAGGGCAGACAGACAGACAGCTACCTGTATCCAGATATATGACATAAGTTGTTGTGCTCCAGTCGAAGCTCTCTGAGAGCAGACAGACTGGTGGAGAAGTCGACAGGGAGAGATTTTAACTGGTTCCAGCTCAGATCCAGCTTCTCCAGGAAGGACAACGAGAAAAATGCCTGGAGAAAGAGAAAAACAGACAGACTTTCTTTTTTACATTCCTCCTTCCCTCTTTCCCTCCTTCCTTCACTTCACCTCTCCCTTTAATCTTTTATCTGAGCAATCCTTTATCCTCCATCCTTTTTCCCACCATCCATTCCAATTACCTTCTGTTCTTTCATTTAAATTGACATTCCAACTGTGTTCATAAAATACGGTGGCACTTCAAGCCGCACTTAACTAAACTTTTTGAATCTTGGTCGTTTTTAACGGTATATTTTAATCAGATGAAGGATTTTAGAGAAACAAACAGAGCAAAGTTAGAGCGCAGTTAATCCGCGGTTCACATATGTGCTGAACCGTGGGGGGCAACCCGTAGGGATCACAGATCAACTACGTTCCGTTACACAACTACCGAACAGTGTCACAGAAACACTGATTTTTATCGTGAAACTGCTTTAGTCAGTGTTTTTACTGGTTTTAATCACTGGGCCTGTTTGTTTTGGAGAGGAGGCCTCTGCAGGTAATTCAGCTCCTGGTAAAAATCTGCTGAACGATGATGGAATCTTAAATGAGAGAAGCTGGTTAACAATTAAGACAACAACTCTCATGATCGCACGCTACTTCACAGTGTCATCAAACTCCGTCTTTGTAATAGTTTGATTGAGAGACCCCTAGCAGCAGAAATGACATATGCGTTTAGTGTAACATGTCTACAGTACAATTTTAAAAAGAGACAAACATAAATTTTCCTCAGAAGATTTTGCCTTCTATAGTTCTCCATCCCTCCATCCTTACCTGTGGTTGGATTTCTTGTATCTGGCTGTGGGTGAGCACCAGCACCCGCAGGGACCACAGTCCAGTGAAGGCTCGGGTGCCAATCTCACTCAAATTGTTTCCTCCCAGCTCCAGCAGCCATGTGCCATGTGGGAGGCCTCTGGGAACGTGCTCGAACCCACGGGCACGACAGTCCACTAGTTCAGCGTGCTCATAACAAATGCACTCGTGTGGACACAACCGCAAGCACTCAACCGATGGAAAAAGGAATGGGGGGGAATAAAAGGCAAGAAGGAGGAAGAGTAGGACAGGGAAAATGAGACACATACTTCCTCGGACAGCAGGAGGAGTGAGGGTAGCTTGCTCGGAGGAGCAGTCAGCAAGTCAGCGTTGAGGAAACTGGAAATCAAAAAGCAAGAAGAGTATAATTTTTAGTTTACATTTAAATAGTTGATCTGATAAAGGTTTGGTGGATCTAATACATGATTAAAGCTGTATTTAAGTTTGGGGGTTTTTTGGCCACTGTGGGCAGCAGAATAAACTGAAAACACAACATTCGTTCATTAAGGTAAATGTATTTGCAAACAATTACATATTTACATGTCAAGTAGACACATAACAAACTTAACATTCATTTGGAGTTGAGTTTCTGGCCATCTGATGAATGTCCAATATTCACTCTCCTTTTAGCTCTATTTTGGTCTCCACCAACTCCTGAGGAAAATATCTTCAGCTCTTTATCTGCTAAATGCTCCACTATGTTCACCAGCTGGTTGCTGAATTTCTCTGTGTGCAATTTGGTAGCTTACAGTGTATGGAAGCAAATAAGGGTCATTAATATTTTAAGCTTGTGAAATGGTTTGTGAATGTGTAATAAAGTTTTGCAACTGTAGAAATATTTTGTGCATGTGTGAAAAGGTTTTGTGCACACATATAATTTGCATGTGTTATAATGTTTTGTAGCTGTAAAAATATTTTGTGTATATGTGATTAAAATTTGTGCAGGAATATTTTCAACAGTGAGGTTTCACAAAGTCTGAGAGACGGTCACACAAATTTCCCACTTGTGTGTACAAAAGTGAAATTACATGAGAGATGGACACACACATTCGCTACCTTTGTGTGCAACACTGAAGTTAAAAGCTACAAATTACGAGTTACGAGTAGGAATTTTCACCGTTTTTACAGGAAACGTAGAGTCAATCTGTCCAATCAGAGGGCAGGTGGTTCCGTTGCATTCATCCCGCCGCAGGTCCTGAATTTTATGATGGGCGATGGTGCGGGCTCTCCTGTGACCCAGGTGGGTTTAATTGTACTTGAGAATGCTGTAGATAATAATGGTAAACATTTGATGTGTTGTGTATTTAGCTTGCAGTTAGTTTACTGTTATCCAAATGCATATTTTCAAGTTCAGGAAGGCTGCTTTATGAACCCAAAATAGAACAGTAATGTAGCTTTAGGATGTTAGCAAATGTCCACTAGACTTACCAAAGCAGCATCAACACTGGCAAGGAACTTTTCAAGCTGAAGGCAAACCAAGAATAAAGACATGTACCGTAATTATACATAGTTAGACATGAACACTGGCCCACCTCTTTGTATTTACAATTTTGTGGATTTAGGACAGTCAAGCTCCTGTGGGATTATAGAAGATTCATTGTAAATTTGATGATAGTATCAGGTTCATATTGACTATTAGCCTCATGGCTGTATATAGAGAACTGGATACAGCGTTGGGCGTGGGACTCCGGTCATTTCTATGAATGTTACTCAGTGGTGTATGAAGCCAAAAAGGTTTGACTTTCCGGCTCTTCCGGGATCATTGGGCCTATAGCATGGATATATAAAGAGAACTGGATACAGCATCGGAGGCGGGGTCCCGTTCATTCCTATGAAAGTTGCTCAGTGGCGCATGAAGCAAAAAAAATGGACTTCCAAATATGAAAGTATCCAGATCTTCCACATTGTGCAGCCCATAGAGCATGCGCACTAGTGACTTTTGCTGGCCGAGTCGACTACTTCCAGTTTAGCCCTCCGGCTAACTTGAATGGGGATAAAACTATTCAATCATGCGGCTTTTCAAGGCTTTTGAAATGTGATCGGGCCGAACGGATTTAATTCTGATAGTGAGACAAGTCATTTCGCGGGGGTTGTGACGCTCAAAGAAATTTATCCGCTGATTTACAGACATCTCTTTCACAATGTAAGTCTATGGGAAAAAGTCTTTTTGGGCCAGTGTGCATCATGTGACATTGTAATTAAACGGTTTGGCCGCTATGTCAAATTTGCTTCAAAGCCTGGCACTCTTCCTGTATCCAGTTCTCTTTATACATCCATGGCCCATAGAGCAAGTGCACTAGCATTTCCTCTAACCCCGCCTCCCAACTGTTAAGGTTTGGAACAGCTCAAACATAAGAGGTTGGCTCATTCACATGAACAACAGTTTGCATGCTTGTAGCACCACGTGTTCATGAGCTTGCTTGCTTGTACCATGGCTCATACTAGTAGCCACAGCAGCTAGTATTTGTTTATTAGGCAGCAGCACTGCCTAAATTATGTTAATTTAATAATCAATCTTTATGTACTATGTCAGATGTATTGCTAATGTCCATGCAAATTGATAATAAAGCCTAATATTGCACAAAGTTAACGTGTATTAACGTAATATTGTGCTTTATTACAAGGTAATGGTTGTGCGGTCTGAACTCTTTAGCGTTTGTGTGCAATGGAAGTGGATAGATGCCATGGATGTATGAAGGAAAAACCCACTTCTCAACTGGCCAGCTGGCTATCTTCTCTCTTCATGGGTTTGTCTTTGACATTATATGTTAATTATGTGGTAACACGATTGGCGTGATTCCTCTTTACCATTACTGATGCTAGATGGTTAATACATAGATTATACTTAAAAGTTTGGTGGCCAACTGTATGTTTCACTTTTGCTATGTAATAGTGCTTTACTAATCCCGGGCATCCATGTGTAACAGTACTGCATGCCCAAATATCAATTTGCACGGTCGCATGTGTAGACTCATGTTTTAAATGTGATTGACAAGCCTAACAATGTAGATCATGCATTTTATTTAATGTTATTATAATCTGTCTTTGTCAGTTTGTTTCCCAATATTGTCACTCTCATCGTTTTGTTAAATGCTGATTATTTTTCTCTTTTTTCACTGATATCCCAAAGCTTGGTGGCGTGCAGTTATCAACAGCTCATCCATGCATCCATCAAATGAATTTATCTGAGTCTCTAAAGTGGCTGGGCAATATGTGAAAACATAAATCTCACAATGAGTACCTACCTTCTGGTAAAACTGTATACATCTATAATGTGTGATAAGAATCTCCAAAACAAGTACAATGGGTAACAATCTTTACTGATTTTACCTCTCAGTACATGTATGTTCCAAAGTAGTGGTGATGTCATAAATCATGCACATATCTACACTTATAAAACTCAAACACAAGATAAACTTCCCCCCTTCAGTAGTTGAAATTAAAAGCAGCCTTCTAGTGTCAAACTCTGCATCATTCTGCACAATGAAGCTCAAACATCTAATGGAGACAACAAGAAAAATAACAACACTTTTGTCTTTTCAAAAATATTCTGTACTCATTTTCTGACATTGGGGAATAAAGAGAACAGACACACCACCAGTTGGTGAGGCTGGGGAAGATGAGTGGAGGCAAGGGAGGAGAGGCAGGAGGAAATAAAGGAAGAACACAGAACATGAATAAACAGTGTGATGAACACATATTTAAAAATTGAAAATATATATAATTACACTACATACAAGAGGTGGAGACATATCCTCACACAAACAGGACTGCCCTGTCTTATTTACAAGTTCTTTTATCGATGAAAATACACATCCTGTTGAGGCTACAAGCTGGTATGGACAACTGGGACCAAATTTATACAAAGAAAACTTGAAATACAAACTTTACTCACTTTGGATCATAGCCTCAAGAGACTGTGTGATGCTACTTAAAAAAAATAAATTTCCCCAATTGGTGAAATGAACTCCATCTTGCAGAAATATGCCAGGGCAGTGAAACTTTATGCAAGGATGCCTTAACACGGTCTCCACCCAAATCCCTGACAAATGTGGCCATCACTCTGTTCACCCACATTCTAGCCTTGTTGAGCTTTCCTGGACCTGCTTTCCTCCAGTGATGTCACTCATTGATGGAAGATAGGATAGTTGTCATGGAGGAGCAGCAGGTCCTGCTTCATCATAGTGACAAGCTCCACACCTTTGATGTTGCCAAAGTTGTTGCCGCCACAGTGGATGAGCAGAGAAGAGCAGAAAAAGGGGAGAAGGTTCATCCATCTCAGACCACCTCAACCAAACCACCACACACAGCCATCCAGCCCGAGGTTGCTCCCAGTGGTGTGTCTGGCTCTTTCTTCCTCGTCTCAGATGTAGCTGTCCCCTATAAGCCACACTTTTGGACCTAGATAGAATTAAATACATTGAAATTATTCAATTTATTATTATAGCTGCAAAACTTTAATCTGAACATTTGGGATGGAGCTGTAGTAATATGAGAATGACAACTCATGTCTACTAGCAAATGGGTTTTATCATCAGGTCGCACAAAGCTGCAGAAATGTCTGCTAACACAGCGCAGCTTCTCACGGATGTATTTAGCAAATACACACAAGGTGAATTATTTACTTATTGGCACAAGGGAAGACTGGATATTACTCATGTTTTAATGGTTATTCTAGCAATGCTTACATTATTAAATCAAACAAACTGAAGCAGAGCAACAGTATGTAATAAGGCCGAATGATTGGTTTGCCTTGATTGACAAGTTGCTTGCCAATGTTGATACTGCTAGGGGACATTTTCTAACATCCTAAAGCTACATTACTGTTCTATTCTGGGTACATAATGCAGCCTTCCTGAACTTGAAAATATGCATTTGGACAACTGCGTTGCTTTACAATCACAACTAAGTGCAAGCCATATACGCAACACATTAAATGTTTACCATTATTATCTGCAGCATCCTCAAGTACAATTAAACCAACCTGGGTCACAGGAGAGCCTGCACCATCATCCATCTCAAAAATCAGGACGTGCAGGGGGATGAACGCAACGGAACCAAACTGCCCTCTGATTGGACATATTGACTCTACGGATTCAACTGTAAAAACAGTCAAAATTCGTACTCGTAACTCGCAGTTTCTAGCTTGTATCTTCACTGTCCTACACACAGGTAGGAAATTTGTGTGTCCGTCTCTCAGACTTTGTGAAACCTCACAGTTATATTGTGCAATATTCCTGTACAAATTTTAATTACACATACACAAAACATTTCTAAAGCCACAAAACATTTTTACATGTGCAAATGATATCTGTGTGCACAAAACTTTTTCACACATGCACAAAATATTTCTACAGTTGCAAACCATTTCACAAGCTCAAAATATTAATGACTGTTATTTGCTTCCATAACAGTGGAGCTTTTTAGCTGAAAGCAGCTGCCTACTCTGGAAATTGTGACTGGAAACAAGAGGATGGAATTTGGGGGCTGAAACACCAAAACAATGAGCTAAGAGAGTCAAAATAGCTCTGCACAGATAAAAAGGACCTGCATTGTTGGGTGACAAGCAACCTCTGTTACATTACACATAGTAATTTTATCAATTGTAATAAGAGATTATTGACCAGTGGAGCTTTAAAGTTTAAGTGAGACTAAATTTTTCATCTGTGGTTTGATGTGTTTCTGTAGATGTTGAAGTGTCTTCCTTCACTTCAGGAGGGACTTGATTAGTGACATCATTATACTGTGGTACTTTGTTGACATCAGTGGTGACGGTAATAGTAAGTAGACAGTAGTATATTATTGTTATTATCATTATTATTATTATTAGTTTTTTCTTTTATTCTGTTATCTTTGGGGGTTTTTGGCAACACACACCACAACAGCATTTCCAATTTCCCGAAAATAATTTCTTCGCTTTGTCCCTTAGAATGGCCCTACAAGCACACATGATTTCTACACATGCCTGCATTAGAAGAAAAAGTTCATCATTACATAACCAACTTTTTTCAGATCTTTCTTGTATTTGTTACTCTTGTTTTTGACACAGGATTTTCATCAGATTTTTCCTGCCTTTCCAATCCAAATGTACTTTAAGTACATAATCACAGTCATTAAAAGCAGAGCAGAAGAAGGGATTAAATTCAGCCTGACGACACGTGTTTCACACACACACACACGCACACGCACAGTGACATAGTATAAAAGCAATACAGCATTTATTTCTTATTGACTGGAAAGCAGCCAAAACTTCATAACACAGTCAATACAAATGCATAAATAATAAATAAAATAATAATTAAAAAAATGTGTTACATAAAAGACAATATATTTGTTCCTGATAATACATTTTTCACACTCATAAAACTGGAGGAAAACCAAACAGACTGTGAAAATTATTACATGTATTATGTGTGATTTTTTTAAGACAAAAACTGCAACTAACTACAATTACAATCCAAATCACAAAGAGAAAAATCCAACTGAAACAAAAATCATTTGGTCTGATTCCATCTCTGATGTCTCAGCCTGCTGTTTCCAAACTCCTGACTCACCTCCTCTACTGATGAAGAACCCAGACGTCTCCATCCTGGATCACAAACCTCTACATGTCCTCTGACTTCATGGGATGACAGCTACACAAAGACAGATTGGGGGTTGATGGACAGAGAGAAAAACAAAGACAGAGTGATGATGGCGATGATGATGATGTTGGGAGACTCTCAGTGCGGTCAGCTGTGTCAGTAATCCTCTAATCCCTCTCCAATCACCAAATGTTTCCTCTCATCCCCTGAACTCTGGCAGCTTGTCTTGTTTTCATCTGCTTTCAGTCTCTGTCCCCCTCCCTCTCATTTCCTGTTAATACCACCAGGGAGACTTGGTGTCCTTCCATCCGTCTGTTTCACTGACTTTAATATTATATACAGACTGTTAGCATCTTGTTGAGTTAATCTCCTGGCCCTGTCTTACAGAGGGGCTCCATATCAAAATTTTCTTTTAAGACCATAATATTTTAATTCATGGTGTGCCCACATTGTCCATTTTCACTTCAATTCAGTGTTATTCAGCTTTAAAAACACTATTTATTCCTGAGAGAGCAACTGTATACACAATAGCTTGGAGAAGAAAGGAAAAACACTCAAAATCACAAAACAGTCAAATGCTGAGATTAAAAACTATCAATAACAGAGGTGATATTGTTCCCAACCTTGCTTAATTAAGCAATTAAGCATTGCTTGATTCTCGTGCTCTCACAAATAATAAATAAAGCTACAGATTCTTCTTCATTCTATTTGGGTTTTTTTTCTATAGATTTATCAATATTCAAATGATTTAATGTCATGAATGCAGACACTCCGACACAGTAGGTGGCGTAACAATACTTTTGACGTTGGTTTGCGACCCGCCAATAAACACAGAAGAAGAAGAAAACGAAGTGCGGAAGTGGTGGTTGTTTTGGGCACTGTGCCATCCACGCACAGTACACAGTAGTACATGGAAAAGACATGGAAAATGAGCGGTCTCCTCTGTTTTTGTAATGTTGGCCGTGACATGAAGTCTTTTTCAGGGAGTGTGTGATGTTAACGGAGCCTGAAGAGAGGAGACGTCAGTGACGCAGTCCTGCTAACTTTCAGCTAGCTTTAACTGCAGAGGAAGGTATGTTGTCCAAGTTTTAACCACATGACTGCATAAATAAACCGTGACAACACCTCCTTTACCATCAATATAATGAATTTAAATTAAAATATCTTTTTAAGCAGTGGTTCAGTTCTTGTTGTAGTTGGATAAAACGAGAGAACTGTTTCTACCTGCAGTCTAGCTCAGCTTTGTATTGAACCTTCGGAAGTATCTTTCTCTCTTTTATTAACACTTCATTCACATGTAGTTTCCCAAAGCTACTTACTTGATAAATGAGCTAACATTTCATTTCACAACTTCAAAGGTGGACTTGAAGTCACCTGTTTTCATTTTGACTGCATTAATACTGCATTTATACTGTATATTTCAACTAATATTTATTTATTTATGCTATTCTTGATTTTTAAGATATTTATAGATCCCATTTCTCAGCTTTATTATTTATACTGTTGTAGTATGATGCACTTTTTTTTTTTTTTTTTTTACATATTTATTATCTTTATTATTTTTCTCTTTTTTATATATGTTATTGTTCTATATTGTAGTATGATGAACATAGTTGACATATTTATTTTCTATTCGTTGTTATGATTTCTCTATGCTTAGAAATGAAATGAAATAAATGCTGATATTCAAAGTCTGATAGAACTTAAACCTTTATTGAGGCGACATTACAACCTTCATTATTCCATACGTACATATTAGAACTGTGGTGAACACGCCCAATTTCAAGAGGAAAAAGAAGAAAAAGTTGTTTAAACATTAATGAATATACAATTGAATTTCAATATTCCATTAAAGAAATCACAAAAATGTTTGTGTATGCTGTCAGTTATAGTTCTTAGAAAGAAAGGAAATATATAAAGAAAGAAACAAAATCGTTCTTATTAAATTCTTATAAAGGAAACAAAAGGAATCAGCAAGTCAGACTTTTAAAAAAAATTGGAAATCGGAATCAACCAAGAAATTTGCAATCAGTGAATCTCTAATTAGAATCAAAAGTTCTGTTAAAGGACGGGTTCACAATTTTTCAAGAATGTCTTATAACAACAGTCAGGTGCCCATATGAACCGTGAAAGAGGTTTTCCTCACTGTAATCATTCCTCCTGTTCATACTGGCCATACTGGGCGCCAAAATCCACAGTTGATCTAAATGAAGCTTCAGCAGTCTGAGTTAGTCATATCAAGTGGATATCTGACACATTTACAGTCTTTTTAGCATCAAATTCCCTCTTTGTGTTTCCTCAGACAGTGTTTCCCTGTTGAGCTGTGGTGCAAGTATAGTAACAAAAAGAGGAAGTTTGGCACTAAAAAGACATTGAAAGATATCTACTTGATTTGACTCATTTGGATGACTGAAGCTTCATATTAGCTTCAGATAAACTTTTAAATACATTTTTGCACAGACTGTGGATTTTGTCCCCCATCACTTCCATTGTAAGTGCATCATGAAGGGATCTTCTAATGGTCAGTATGAACAGGAGGAATGATTACAGCAAGAAAAACCTAATTCAATGTTTATTTGGGCTTGAAAAATTGTGAACCCGTCCTTTAACCTTTACCTAGGGGCCACTGTGACCTCCATTCGTCCATATGTACATATCAGAATCAATAGTTTTTGTTAATAATAAATATATCCTATCTTCATAATTTTGCACAAAAAGACTTTTGGAAGTCTACAGAAGAACAATTGAAGATTTGTAATGTTTATATCATTTTTAATATATTTTAAAAGAAAAGAGCAGGAAACATTTAGGTTTCAGGTTCTGACATTCATTCATTTGACTGTTTGTTTCTCACCCATCACTGACTCTGCTGAATAGTTAGCAGCCATACCAGCACTAGATGTTTGAAGAAATACAATGTCATATAGCATATATAATTAAATGTTTAAACTAGCAATTACAGTAATAATCGATCACTTTAAAATATGTTACTTACTTAGCTACAAAGCTACTCAGGTATGTCAAATACATTTCTATAGATAATGCATATGGCTCATTTTTGAGGCACTTATGGGAAGTTGGGTTGATGATGAAACAAAAACTTAAAATTGTAAAATTTTGATTGTAAAACTTGACTGCATAGTCCCAGTTTGTCTCTCTCATGTGTTAACATGACATGGTAGCCACAGTACTCAGTATACATTTAACTGAAAGATAGTCGTTGTTTTGAAGGTATGTGGACAATCCTCAAAGACTCCTCTGTTAATCTGGATGAAAAAAGTTCAGTCTGCTGCACAATGAAGAATATTTTTACCCCATTGCTCAAATTGCAACTCTGTTTCCTGACCCAAACAAAGATGGTAGCTGGAAAGTCAATTTGTACAACGTAAATCTTAAGTTTTAAGTTTTGCTATCTTTGTCTATTGTAAAGTTATTTTCCATTCTTATTTAATATTTCATTCATATATTCAATTAGTGTTTTAAACAACTTTATGTGTTTTCTAAAATATCATCAGAGATTTATCTGTCAGACTAACTGATGCTTCACCTCGACTTAAATATAATAATAAATGAGAGACAAGACCGGGGCGACTGTTTGCCATTTCTCCAGTGGATTTCACTATTTGTCCACTTGCGCTTAAAAGTAACATGTAGTTGTGTTGTGGTTGTGCAGCAGCCATGGCGGAGGCCGGAGCCCACCTGACCTCTACAGCTGTGAACGAGCAGCCGTCAGTGTTTGAGGTCCTGGCACAGGAGTCTCTGATGGAGGCGGTCAAACCTGCACTGAGACACGCCGTGAAGGTGAGCGCTACACCTTCACCGTTGAAGTGACTGTTCACTAAACCCCTCCTCCAAACAATGATTGTTCAATCATAGCCTAGCAACTGTAACTAGGCATGGCAGGCCTGTCAAGCTTTGCATTTCTCCTCATGTTGAAGTGTTGTACATGGAACTTGAAGGGTGGTGTCTATTTAAACAAAAGAGCTAAATTGTAAGGAGTAAATTATACAGTATGTTTATCTGCTGTAAACATTAGCAATAGCATGTCTGGCTATTTGGTGTGGGGAAGTTTACGCCCTAGTAACTCCAGCCAAACTTGCGTTAGATAGCATTTCATTTGCCAAACTCATTTCCTCATCCTCAATTAAAAAAATATATGTACTTATATTAAATATATGTATGTCAAAGTATATGTCTAATCACCTTTTTGCTAGTATATTTTTCTATAGAAAGCATCCAAAATTGTGTTAAAACAAACTACATTTGATTTAAGTTGTATGTATTCTACTGTACTATGATACTGTGGCTAACAACAACGTGTCTACATGGACAGTCAGATGATGAGGATGCTAACGTTTAGTCTGGGACACGCAGCTTTAGCTTCAGTCTTTTCGCACAATATCATAAAGCCATCAAGTGCGTAGTTATCTTTTTACAGGGTTCTTATTTTAAAACAAATAAACTGGAAACATTTAAATGGTCAACCAAGTTTTCCACCAACTCATTGAGTTTTAGCGTTAGCTTACACTAGCTGGCTACAGCTAAAATCTGTTATCGACAGTCAGCATTTCAGCCAACAAAATCCTTCATTGTCAGCTAGAAATGACGAGCTACTCGTGCTAACCTCTGTCTGACATCAAGGATTGTGACAAAAATGTCAACTCATTTCATCTGCTGCAGTTCTCAATGTAAACTGCATATGTGCAGCGTTTGAAGGAAAAGCTTAGCAACAGTAACTAACTGACAGTATCAGTCAAAAATACTGTAAAGCTTGTCAGTGTGCCTGTTTTTACTTTTGAGAATGTTTTGTCATTGCGTAAAGCAGTTTAAACTACATTCGTATAAAATTCTGCTTCACAAATAAACTTCAACCTTGGCTTTAATCTTTTACCTTCTCAGGTTCTGGCAGAGTCCAACCCGTCCCGCTTTGGCTTTCTGTGGCGACGCTTCGATGAGCTCTACCTGCTGCTGGACCTCCTTCTCCAGAACCACTTCCTGTCTCACTGTAGCGCCTCCTTCTCTGAGAACTTCTACGGCCTGAAGAGAGTGTCAGGCGGTCGAGGACTTCCTCTTCACCTGGGGTTGCACAGGAAGTCACACTGGCGCTCTCTTCTTCTTCTGTGCGTGATGCCGTACCTGCGGGCCAAGCTGGAGGCCACGCTGGCCCGGCAGAGGGACGAGGAGGACTTCTCCATCCGGCTGGCGCAGACCAGGAGCCAGAGGCTGTACCGGGCGGCCGTGGCGGCGTACCCATACGTCAGCTCAGCCTGGCAGGCCTGGGTCTTCTGCCAGCAGCTGCTCTTCGTCTTCGGAGTCGCCAAGACCCACAGTCCTCTGCTGTGGCTGGCCAGGGTCAGACTGGCACGACTTAATGCTCAAGATATCAGAGACATGGAGCTGAAAAGCAGCAGAACTGGCAGCCCAGCTGGTGGGAGGTACATCTCAATTTCAAACAATTCTAAATGTCTGTCTCTTATTAATGTTAAAACAATAGTTTATCCAAAATGTCAAACAGTTGTAACATTTCAGTATCCATCTGCAAATGTACAATAGACTGATGCCCTGCTTTCAGTCTCACAGGAAGCACTCTTTTGTCCTTGATCAGTACTGAAGTTTATAGATGATAATGGTTGGTGTTGGGTCATGGTTTGTTTAGAGTCTGCCATCCTACTGAAGGAGGCCAGATTTGTATGTAACCAGAAAGCAAAGCCGACCTAAAAGACTGAATTCAGGGCAAAAAAACCTCCCACTTTAGTCCCAAACAGTCAGAAAATGCTCACAACTTGAAAACACATTTTTATCCTGTACTGCAATAACTAAAACCAACAGCTGCCTAGAAGGAAGAAAAGCAATTTAGAAACTAACTGTGTGCTTTGGAAAATAGTGAGCAGGAATTGGAAGTGTACATGATTTGTACTCATTGGGCTCAGACATGCAAATTCACTGGCACTGCCAGTTTTTAAATCTGCCAGCTGAATCAGAAGTCCTGGGCAGAGAAACTGACATGATGTCAGATGTGCCCCTGAGCAAGGCACTGTTATGAACACTGTTATACAGGCTAACAGAGCACCATGTTTGCACTGCAACGTATTGTGCAGAGTGACTCAAAAACATTTCTACTTGTGCAGATTTGTACTAAAGTGACTAATTAAAGAGAAATTAGACTATTCATGTAGTTGTCCTCTCTGCACAGGGGGAAAATCAGTTAAGAAATATCAGAAATATCAAGCTGAAATCAATTAAAATGAAAATAAACAATTAACATATACATTTCAGTAGTTTTTAGGAAAATTCTTTCACTCTGACATTTTTTAGCATCTAACTATATAAAACTATTCAGTCTTTATGTCTGCTACTGTTTGGTTGTATGGAGAGATTTAGGTTAAGAATATGAAACTCTTGTTGAACAAGGCTTGATGTCAGACAAAGACCTTAAATCCTTCACCCACAATGCATTGTTCTTCTTTTTGCAGCCTGGTGCAGAGAGCGTGGTGGCTGATGTCACAAGCAGCGAGGGGTGCAGCCGTCTCCCTCTCCACCTCCCTCTCTCTGGGTGTCTTCTTCCTGCAGTTCCTGGAGTGGTGGTACTCCTCTGAAAACCAGAGCACCGTGAAGACCTTGACCTCCCTGCCCGCACCCCCACCCCCCCTCCACCTGCAACAGGAGGAGAGCTGCTGGGATTCTCCGTCCATCTCCTCCGATCACAGCAAAGACGCTCAGCTCGGCCCGGCCCGGCCCGACCCAGACAGCAGCAACTGTCCGCTGTGCCAGAGGCTTCGTACAAACGCCACGGTGCTGTCCACCTCCGGCTTCGTCTTCTGTTACCGCTGCATCTACACGTATGTGAAAGCCAACCGCCGCTGCCCAGTCACCGGCTACCCCACCGAACTGCAACACCTCATCAAGATCTACTCGCCAGAGAGCTAGACCACATGTTCAACTGTGACCACATATACAGGTTCAGCTCCAGCATGTTTGGAGGATCTTTTTCAGAAACCAGTGGCCTTGTTTTTAAAAAGTGAAACTCTCAGCTGGTTCAGGAGCTGCAGCTTTTTCTAATATTGAAATATTTCTGTTGGAAAAGCATAGTGTGATTTTTTTTTTTTTTAGCCATTCTAGCAGCGTGGCTCTAGAGATGGAAATGTCGGTCTGTTGGTCCGTCAGTTCTCCACTTTGCTTCAGACTGAAATATCTCACCAACTACTAGTTGAAGTAGAAGGTTTGTACAGACATTCATGTCCCCTGATGCTGCCTCTGGTGCCTCCAGCAGCTCACGATTTTAGTTTGTCCAACACTTTGGTTTATGTCCAAATACCTGCAAAACTAATGACATTCCCATCAGCCTCAACTGTACTTTTATTGCTAATTAGCAAATGTTAGCATGCTAACGTGAACATGGTAAACATTATACCTGCTTAGCATCAGCATGTTAGCATTAAGCAGAAAGCACCACTGTGCCTAATGGCTGTAGACATGTTCTTTTGTATTGACTTCACAGACTCACGGTTTTTGATCAATTGTACAGTGATACAAGCTAATTTAGATGTGATGCTAAAATTCTATTTCAGCTCACATCACATTGAATATTTAAAAAATCTGTATTAAATAGATTCCTCAGTGGTATTAGGGTATTGATTTTTTGAAACTACTGTAACAGTACAAATGCTGCCTTTGGTGTATATAAGGGGAGTTACCTTTTGCATTGGCTGGGAGCAGTTGCAACCAGGGACACTCCAAGAAGTAGGCAAGAAATAGTGCAGCATGTATGCTCCTGTGAAATTTTCATTTTTGTACAAATTAAATAAAGTTATATTGTTTAAGTGTTAATTACTGAGCTTTAGAGGTGCCCTTAGGTGTTACCTTTGAACAAAGCCACGCTAGCTGTTCCCACCTGTTTCCAGTCTTTATGCTAAGCTAAGCTAATCGGCTGCTGGCTTGAGCTTCATATTTATTGCAGACATTCAAATGGTATTTACCTTGTATTTACCCTCAAGAAAGTGAATCAGCATATTTCCCAAAATGTCGACCCTATAAGAATATTTAGCTGAATTTCACATTGTGTGTGGAATAGGAGAAAAACTACTATCGTTATGAGTAATGGAAAATGTAACAGGCAGTCAGTGAATTGCTTTATTGAGTTTCCAGACAAGTTTAACAACAGGCCCACTTAAAAAAACAACAAAGAAACAGATAATCAGGATCAACGTCACAACATTACAGTGAGAGTAATAAAAAAAAGGGCTTCATTAAAATGTCCACAAACCCCTGAAATAAAACAGAGTGTGAAGAATCATAAAGAGTCACCTTCCCTTTTTAAGCTCCTGGCTGCAGCCGAACCAACACAATTCATCAACAAGAAATCAGGACAAGAAGAAAAACGGGGCTGAAACAAGTATCATCATCATTATCAATAATAGTCACAGTAATAGATTGCTCGAATAGCGTGTATTGCACATGTGTACACATATATGCACTTTATATACATGTGAGTCAGCAAGAACTAGACACATGTTGTATTGTTGCAACAGGAAAGATTGGAAAAAAAGAAAAGAAAAACGACAGCACGGACAGAGAAGAATCAGGAATGTGCTTGTGATCAGTTCCAACAAAACGGCGTTTCGAATTTTCAGTCACGAGCCGGACGAGAGAAGGGTAACACAGCGAACGACTCTCCTCGAAAACAGGAGGAGGTAAAAGAGAGAGAGGAGGTGACAGTCACACTGATACTGAACCTCCTCTGTCCCACTCAAAAGTCCAAAAATACCCAGAAAGACCCCTCCCCAACGCATCATAGCAGGACACTACATTTACACCACAGTATCAAACATATCAAGAAATATACAGTATTAAGTCATATAGCAAAATAGTCTTGAGTGTGTGTGAAAGTGTGCATTCCACCTCAGTGTGTGTGTGGGTGGGAGCAACAGTAAAGCTCTGGACTGCGACGGCGAGGTTTTTGTCACCCTGACGACACAAACCATCAAACTCTGTCAATACTGTCAATATTGTATTGTTAAGAGTTTTTAATGTACACGATATAAACTCTGCTGGTGCCCCTTCTTTTCAGTAGGCCTCAGGACCAGAGCCCAGACGGCCATGGTGGCCCCTCTGTAACGCAGAACTCCAGTCAGTCTCAGGACAAACCGACCAATAACAGCCTCTTAAAGCTTCAGTCCGCTATCTGTGCTTCTGTGTGCCCACTGGTAGCTGTGCAAAATCAAGCGACCACCACCACGTAAAGGATAACTTTGTTTGCTACAGCTTGGGTGTTATTTTTGTAATATTAGCCATAATTTCTTATTACACCATTGTACCCACCAAAGTAACTGCTGAAATCTCAGAGCACAGCAGCATCGCTACAGCTTTTTTAAATGATCTTTCCTTAAAGACGTTTGCAGTGTTTCAGTTGTGTGAGGAAAGGTGCGGGGGTGGAAGGGGTTTCAGACGCTGTTTGACGATCCAATGAGCACTTGGGTTGAAACCTACAGACGCCTCGAGTCCAATAGGGCAAGAAACATGAGCGATCAGACAAGTCAGATTGTAAGCAAGCCAACAGTTAAGGCAGATTATCTAAATTATTGGTTTAGATCATCTGGGCATGGCAAGCCATGTTGCCTTTAAGTTCCCATCAAGTACAGCACATCATAGAGACCCAGAAACCAACTAGTACTCCTGTAACTCGAAGACTATCTGGCTCCAGGTATTCTGTATGTCAGTTAATTTTGGCAATATGATGAAACATAACTTTATTTAGGAAAAAGCACCATGAGAGCACAATACAAACTATAATGATAAAGGTGTTAGAACCAGGTTTCGACACAGACAGGGCCATAAAATGACAGCATGATGCATAACCCAGTTGATATTGTACTCAAGTGGTGCAAATTCACAAACAAGTTAGCAAAGTAATCAAATCACCAAAAAGCAACTGAGACAGTGAACATTGGGCTTTTGGGGCCCCTAGAGATCTCTGGTTCCAGAGGGGTCACCAGATAAATCTGTGTGATAATAGACAAGTTAGAAATTAACAAAAACAAGGAATTAAAGATTGTTCTCAAATCTTTGCTTTTTATTGTGAAATATTGGATCATTTCAGACCTCTAATGATGATTCAAATGAAACAATCTGAAAATCACTCTTTGGTTGAACTGCTTGCAACTCATAGACATATTAAACCTACAAATGGATGTAAACATACTTAGCTTCTCTTTAAAGGGTCACAAGCCAAAAAAAGGTTTGGGAACAAATAATGTAGCACTTAATTTGGCAGGGAACGTTCTCATTATGTCAATTATCCCTCATTGTGCAGGAAAACAGTGTGCACGGCTACGGCAAATACAGTAAGTCTACATTGAACTGGGAAGATGGTTTTGTAAACTGATGGATGTTTACAACAGACAATGGGTATTCACTTAACAGTTTTTTTCTTTCAAATAAACTGTGGGGTTCGATAGTCTAACTACTTGTGTTTCTTGACCTGGAGAACTCTTTTTTTTTCTTGCATTCTGAGATCTCAATTATTAACTTGGTGAGTACAGTGTTCTTATTACCTGTGGGAATGATGGCCAAAACTACAAAAAATAAGGCCCAAGTTGTAATAAAACCAGAATATATTTTAAGCTGCAGTTCCTCTCATGGCCACTAGATGCTGCCCAAATGACTGTGAAAACATCACAGTCTTCACCAAAAATAATCTGAATTCATTACTTGTTGGTGGTAAATTTTAAAAAATATTGAGAGAATATTAAGGCATTTTTAAATGGGGTATAAATTGCATGATGGACAGGTTTCTCAGCTGTGGTAGTTGCCGCTTGCTGGTCCCACCACAGCTGTTTGTTTTGTTCCTTTGTGCCTGCAGGAACTCCACTTGAGCTCAGCCGTCAACTCTACCACACCATCCAACACTACCATCTGTGATGGATCGTTTTTGTCTGTTTTAGACATCTTGAGTTACCAATCTGTCTTAATTCCACCATTAAACCCCCCAACGCAAGCCGCTGCCATTACTGACTACAGCTTTAATGGATAAAATGGCCTAAGTGTTTACATTAATACAGAAAGACCACATTGAACCACCTGGAAACACAGCATGATAAATCAATCAATTGATCGATCAATACTTGCTATCCATTCCACCTGACAGGTAATACACACAAACATCACTCACCCATGTGTGTAAAGGTAGAGGGAGCTCTACGAACAATGTAAGCGAGTGAACTGGGAGGCCGTGACGCTGTCTGCTGTGTTACCATGGCAATGCTGAAGCAGGACGTTGAAGTCTCTCTCTCTGATCCCGTCATTGCTGTCCTATCATTGTATTGCTTTGAACAGATGAGACCCAGAGGTAGCAGCGTAAGCTACAACACTCGCTACACCACAGAGGGTCCTGGGTAATGGAGTTTAGTGAGGTTGACGATTGTGTCCGGCAGAGTTAGCTTACTGACGTCACTCATTAGTGTTTCTGAGTTGAGTTTCTATAGATGTGGTCCAGTTCTGAGTCCTCTGTGTCCACTGGGCATCTTCAATGAGCGCAGAAGTAGCAAAAGGCAGCTTACACCTCCAGCGTGTCAGTTTGTGAAAAATGATACCGGAAAAGAAAGCACATCTATCAAAAAGTTGAGCTGTGCTTTAAGGTGGTCAAACTGAAAATGCAAAATGCTCTTAAAAAGGAGCTGGAGGTTGGAGCACTCAGTGAAAACCACGAAAATGGTGCTCAGAAAAAGAAGCCTAGTGAACACACAAACTTTACTGTAGTTAGCATGTTTGAGCCATGGTTCCCAGCAGTGAATGGGATATGTATGGAGGTCTGGCTGTATCTTTGTTAGCTTGAACAAATCTTTTAACATTCATTTAAAGCATTGATGAGTTCTGATAAAACAGGTTGCTAAGAAACGGTCCTCAAAGTTGAACTGCAGTGGTTTGTTGGACAATTGTAACATCATTTGTCAGAATTGTCCTTTTTAAAGCCTTAAAGCGCTATGACAGTTTTCAATTGAATGATGCTTTCTAATATAGTTGCCAACTCAACTGTAGTTTTTTTTTTTTTTTTTTAAATGTGTGGGTTTTTGTTGTTGTTTTTTTTTGGTTGGTGTAACAGTGTTACCAACCGCTCAAAAAAGTTGAGTGTAAATGGCACTGGAGCAATAAGACCTCGAGTTCAATTTTCAGTATTCCATCTGACGGAACAATTACTCAGTCCTGTATCACCATCTCCCAGACATTTCAGTCACTGAATGGCTCATTAGCCCTGATCCAGGAACAGCAAACAATATAACATGGTCACTGAGTGGATCTTTAAATCTGTTACAACAATGTTGAAAATATGAACTCAATGGAAGGTAGGCAATCTTCTTAGCAACTTAAAATGTCAAGTGAAAACTAGATGGCTAAAGAAGGTAGGAAAGGCCGAATTTACCCTGACCAAGAAAGGTCTCATCTATTAAAGTCAATACAAACCATCAAGGATTGGAGGACGTCTTCCTCACTTACTGACTGGAGTGCTGCTTAGCAGTGGAGCTCTCAGTGCTGCCACTAGTTGCATCCTGAGCACACTGCAACTTCCTGCAGCATCTTTGATTTTTGACCTTGGTCAGGGTAAATCAGGTATTTTTGTTACTTTAAAACTACCTGATGTTGTTTTTTCTCACCTTGTAAGTCATTAAGAAAATTGCAGACTATCCAGACAATTTGTATTTTCAACATTCTTGCTATAACAAATCAGTGAACTGCACACTGACTAAAAAATCCGAGTTACAGGAGATGATGATTCAGGGCCGTGATATGCAGAACACAGTCAGGGTAATGAATATCATTAGCCATAGAGGAGATAGTTAACTCCTTGTTGGACTACAAAAATACATCATTACTGGACCAACCTATTTACCCAGTCATGACCTTTGACCTTAATATCCTCTTATGTGTAGTTGCTGCTGTTTGCCTGTGGAGGGCAGCGCTGCATGCCTGGTCCTACCAGAGGAACTGGAGCTCGCTGATCACCTCCAATAACAACAACCACCATGACAACAATATCCAGCCGTCCTCAACATCTGTAAACAAACAAACAGGTGGCGGTCTGATGTCATTAGACCGTGTGCTTACTTCCTGTCAAACAGCCAAACCTTTAAAACACCAAATCTCCAAATAGAATATATTCATTACTCCAATCTGATTGGATAAAACACTGTTTACATATATATGTAAACATATAAAACACTGTTTATATGTATATGTGTGTGTGTGTATATACATATATACATATATATACACACACACACACATATATACATATATATGTATATACACATATACATATATATATACACACATATATGTATATATATATACATACATATATATATATATAATATTATTTTTCTTTTTTATACAAAAAGAGAAAGTATT
Source organism: Thunnus maccoyii (assembly GCF_910596095.1). Classification (NCBI taxonomy): domain Eukaryota; kingdom Metazoa; phylum Chordata; class Actinopteri; order Scombriformes; family Scombridae; genus Thunnus; species Thunnus maccoyii. The sequence goes on along the minus strand of NC_056550.1, from coordinate 4,568,378 downwards.
TTGTGTTTTTATACATATATGTATGTACAGATATAGAAAAGAGACCACACCGAGTCCACTGTGACGTAACCGTGGGCAACAGGACAGGAGACAGTATTTACACCAAACAGGAAAAAGTACAACAAAAAAAAGGAGGGATGTGGTGGTCGTTGTGGTGTTTCAAAAACGTGCCACAATCCCACAATTCCCTTTAGAGAAGGGACGGGGCTCAGGTCACATGACTAAACCGAAATGAGTGACAGAGAGAGAGAGGTGGTGGTCTGAAGTGATGCAGTTTCATTAATTACATATTTAACAGAATGAATACTGTGTAAAACCGACCTGATCCTGAGACACTTTCACCAGATTCCATAAAAGTCGGCTTGAATATTATTATTAATGTTACCGTTAATATTCAATGGAGATTTTTACTGGAGATTTCTAATGTGTGATGATGGTTTTAGAGGCTTTTCTCCCTCAATAACCATTAAAGTCTGTTGGGAAACCAGGGAATACCTGGCATGAACATTGTCAGATTTGAAAGAAAATACAATTCTTTGCCACTTTAATACATTTCTGAATATACAGTATATATATTCATATAAACTCTCATGATTCTCTCTCTCCGTCTCTCTCGTGGTTGCTAAATAGTGAGATAAGGACAAATTAAGGCATCCAGATGAAGAGACAAAGAATGAACTGACCGACTGAAACAACAGCTGTATATGTGTGTGCGTCAGTGTGTTTCTTCAGTCCTGATTGGCTGGTTGGTTTGCTGAGGTGCTGCGGTGGTGGAGTTTTGTGGTTTCTGATTGGATGGTTGGTTTTTGCGGACAAAAAAAAGGCACCTAGTTCCTCCTCCTCCTCTGCTCATTCATAATTGTTTATTCCTCCTCCGCTCAGCCTGTCTCTCTGACACACCGGCAGACCGACAGGCAAGAAGACAAGTCGTCTGCTTGGTGTCTGACATTTTATTGGGATTTCAAATCCGGGTTTGCGACAGCCATCGTCCCACTGTGGTAACAGAGGAGTGGGGACAAAAGAAAAAGACAGAAGGATGATGGGCGGGTGGAAGGGAACAATTCAGTGGTGCTGTGTGCTAGAGAGGAAAGAGAGGACGGCCTGGAGTCACAGTTACACTTGAGGTGTATCCTTGCTGACCCTCCCCTCCTCTGGTTGCCATGGAGATGCTAACAAGTCGTCTGCTCCTCCTTGAGGCTGATGAACCAATAGAAAAAGAGATGCTGTCACAGACCCCGCCTTCTCCTGCCTCTATAATGTTCTCCTCAGCCAATCGAAGTCCTCCACAACGGCACAGTTCCACCCTGTGTACGTGCGTGTGTGTGTACCGACACACACTCCGCGGAGGAAGAGGAAAAGGAAGAGGAAGAGGAGGTGCCAGAAGGAGGTGAATGTGGAGTTCTTGTGTGCTTCTTGTTTGAGCTCCTCCTACAATACAGGCTCTTCTTCCATTGGCTCCTCTGTGGACCTGCAGGCAACAACATGAAACAACAGCACTTGTTAGAATAAAAAATAAATAAATATTTGTATGAAGCTGTCAGGAAGTCACCGTCGCGCCCCGCTGACCTGCTGGTTTCAGTGTTGTCAGGAACAGAGCCTGGCTGATCAACGTCAACACTGAGGGACGCCATGGCGCTGACCGTTTCTGCCTCGTCCTTCTCTGATTGGCCCTGAGCACCCAGGGGACCATCCAATAGCGAATGGCCGCTCGTCTGGAGACATGACCAGTGTTTACCTGGAGGGACACAGAGAGAGACAGATATACACAGGGAGTGAGACATGTAGTTTCTCATCCTGTGTGTTCACTGTATGTGTGTGTGTGTGTGTGTGTGTGTGCGCGTCTTACTCTGGATCTCTATGACTCTCTCCAGCGAGGAGCAGGCTTTTGGACATGGCTTCTCCTGAGGCCACTGAAACACGGAGTCACACTGAGAGAGATAGAGAAAGTGTGTTAACTGAAAAGCATGAAATCAGCTGTTCAAGAGATTCAAATACATCCAGCAAATAAAAAGCTTATCATTGAGGAGTCTAATACCACTGACTGGAGGCTTATTTACCTTCCGTCACATCTCTGACTAGTTTACCTTTTTGGTAAAATCAATTATTCTCTGTATGTTGGAAGGAATCTCATGTCTGTGTGTTAAATGTGGAACCGGACAAGGACTGGAAGCAGGGGAAAAAGCTACCCTGACTCTGTCTAAAGTATAAAAATAAGCCTAATAACACATCTGAAGTGGACTCACTTACACAATGAATCTTGTTTAACTGTTCTATTAACACAACATGTAACATGAGGTGGCAATGTGTCATGTTGTGTAGGCTGCTGCTTGTAACCACCATACACCAGCATTTAATATCTGACCAGTTTTACATTATAACATACAGTGTGAAGGACTGCCAGAGCTGGAAGGCAATGAGAGACATTCTTCTGCAGCTGTTTAACAAACATTGACCTTTATTAGCTGCTATTGGCGCTGATTACAGTACAGTAATAACTAATTCTTCCCCTCAAAGTCATGCTGACTGGTCATAAGAGAGTGACTGTGTGCTAATACAAGATTTCTTCATGCACCAATGGAGACCATTTGGTTTTTAATGTAGTTACACTACTGCATTAAGCAGGATTTTCATATGGACTTCTGTCTTGCGAACAGATGGATCAACCACACAACAAAGATCAGAGGGTCTTTTAAGAATGTAAATAACGTTACTTAATAACATACATCATCATACCGATCAGTCGAGTATCAGTGCTCTTGGAAATGATCATGATAGAAACATCTAGCGACTGCTAGAATAAAACTTTTGGATGCTGTGCATATTCACTAACAGCACCTAGCTGTTGTTTGCCAGGAAATAGCTCCCCTTAACCCACCAACTGTCAATTTTACATACATATCAAAACTAGTGAGCTGTAGAGGTGTTGGTAGGTGTGTTTTTCCACTTTGGAAAGAGCAAGGCAGGCTAACTACATCCAGTCTTCAGCTACACACTTAACACACAGATATGAAAGTTGTATCAATCTCCTCCTCTAGCCTCAAAAAAGAATCATATTTCCTAAAATGTGAAACTGTTTGTTTAATCAAATGGATGTTTCCATATTGTTGCACTGAACAGTTATAACAGCTTTAGTTGGTCACCTCAAATGACCACAATAAAGACTGTAGCACTTGTCTTTCTGGCAGTTTAATATTTCCAGATTGTTCACAGGGATGAGAGAGGCTGGCGTGGTTCATGTTTGAAATGAAAACATTCATAATTATTGATGATATTCTGACTCTCTCTCTTTCTCACCGGGTCTCCGAGAAGCGCCGAGACACAGGCCTCTGATGCGTCACAGATGGCGGTGAGATCATGACCGCCCTCAAGCGCCATGACAACCCGCCCACCTGCCAGACCCATCAGCAGCTGCGTTAGCTGACCGAAACCTGCAACACACACCAGTCACAGTTAAGATACGCTAATCAACTGTTAGCCAGTCATATCAGTGAGATATCAATCAAATCCTCCAGCTCTTCAATGTGAAAAATGGTGGTTGGCTGGTCACCACGGTAACCAGAATGGTACTCACACTTGGCAGAAACATTGTAGCCTCCCAGAGGAGACTGGTGACCTTCCACTGCATCAAAGCCTGCGGACACTAGAACCACATCTGGACTGAACTGCTGGGCGATGGGCATCACCACACTCCTACACACACACACACACACACACACACACACACACACACACACACACACACACACACACACACACACACACACACAGTAGAGGTTAAGTCCCATAACAACTGCATTTTTAAAGGCATTTCAAAATACATTTAAAAAGATAAGAATCTAATAAAAATGTTTACCTAAAGGCAGTGAGGTACTCAACATCACCCATAGGGGGCTCTACTCCTCCAGTCCATGCTATGTTCACATTAAAACCAACACCTGCACCTGATCCCACCTGAGGCAAGAGAGAGAGACAGAGTTGTTATTAAGCGTCTTTGTTGTTCTTCCTCTCTCTCTCTCTGATCTCTCTCTGTTGTTGTTCCCCTCTTCTTGTCTGTGCAAGTCGGCCATGGGAATGTAAAATATGAAACAGCAAAGAAACACCAATATTTGTAGATTAAATAAATTACTTTGGTTGTACTGGTCGTTTAAAGTCACCAAGTGAAGCAATGTTTTGATAAGCAGGTTCTTGTTTTGTTCATTCCTGTTGTGCTCTACTAGCAAACGCTCATGCACATGTATGTGAATGTGCACACAGAAGGAGAGAAAAAAAAAACAGAAGAAGAAGGCAGTGTATGTGTATGTGTGTGTCTGCATACCTCCTCAGGTGCTCCACTGCCAGGAAAGAAGTTTCCGTCATCGTAGCGATGGAGGGAGATGTAGAGGACATTGGGGTCACTGTAGAAGGCCTGCTGGGTGCCGTTGCCATGGTGAATGTCCTGCAGTGACAGGTCACAGCGGCATCAGAGAGAAGGTCAGTGGGGTGATAGGATACAAACACTCTGAACACACTGGGTTTGGACAGCATTTTAGTGAGATTAGTTCTCTTCACCTAGATCATAGAAGCCTGTGTGGGAAATGACAGAGTGATGACGCAGTGAGCGCTCGGTTACACTGACTGGCTGTTTGTTCTCCTCTGTGTGCATATCTCTGTGTTGTGTAATAACAAACAAAGGGAGCAAAGCTGGTCAAAACAAAACTGATGTTGCAAACTAGCTGCCAGCTCGGTTGTCAATCCTTTTAATGTCTTCAATCCAACTTCAATCCCTCCAGGATCAGTCACTACAAACTGAAGCTGTCTGGCCAAACACTGTTCAAACCCACACAACTTTATTTTTTTTAACTCTAGTGTGGATCCAAAGATACCAAATGTGTCAGGCTGAACTTTGAGGGGAATGTGTTTAAAATGATGCTGTCAAATGATGTCAGACAGGGCCAAATAAGCTGGTACATGTGTATTGTGAGCCAATTGGCCTCTCACAGCATGGAGGAGGGAATAAACCAGCTTTAAATTACACTTATTATGGTAGTGCACATCATCTTTCTAATCTGCAGAGTTTTAAAATACTAACTAGACACTCAAATTATGAGGAAGAACACTTGTTTCTGCTGTTATATGGAAAATGAATCAGCTGAATTTTAATGAAGTGGAGGATGTGAGACAAGTGAGAAAACAATCACCTGGTTTAAGGTGAGACAGTTCATTTGGACTGTGTGCTCATATTTATTGCCGGTTTAGTTGTGTAACAGTTTTGGCAAACTCCTGTATAACAGTTTGAAGTGAGATGCTTGGAAGCTGTCAGTCAAAATTAAGTTTGACACATTATGCAGCGCAGTTATGACTTTGGATGGAAAATGCTGCGTTTTGAGTTTATTCTCTGAAGGAAGTCACAGTTTTCATGCTGTTGAGTCTGATTTGCTGTTTCCCCACAAGTGATTTACACAGCAGTGACACATACAGTACAGCAGGTACTTATGAGTGAAACTTTGTCTGTACATTGTAGTCAAATATCTGCAGGTGTGACTTGCAGCAAAACAGCGAGAATTTCATTAAGCTGCATGTATTGAAGGTTTCTGGCTTCTGCTGCTTTTCATGCATTTGACCCCTTATGATAATAATCATATGAACTGTGTTTTTACCTACGAAGAAAAATCACATGAAAAAAAAAGAATGAATGTTGGATCATGATGCAACAGTTAAAGCCTTAAACGCTGTTGTTGAAATATAAAAATATTGTTTTTTGTGAATAATGAACACATTTAGGCCTTTAAAAAAATGTAAACAAGAATGTTTACTTCTTTCCCTGCTGCAGGTGGAAATGCTGACAGACTGTGTGTGTGTGTGTGTGTGTGTGTGTGTGTGTGTGTGTGCGTGTGTGTGTGTGTGTGTGTGTGTGCGTGTGCGTGTGTGTGTGTGTGTTGGTGCTAACTCACCCAATCCACAATGAGGATCTTGCCAACTCCCAGTTTCTGCTGCAGCAGCTTGGCAGTGATGGCTACTGAATTGAAGAAGCAAAACCCCCTGTAAACACACACACACACACACACACACACACACACACACACACACACACACACACACACACACACACACACACACACAAAAAATAGTATAAACTGTTAGTCTTCACCAAGATGTGAAACAGTATAATATGTTGTGGTGTAATAATAGAAACTGTTAATACTATCTTGTGGGTGTACTGACATGGCAGTGGATTCCTCAGCATGGTGACCTGGTGGACGCACTACTGCAAAGCCATTCTGTTACAGAGACAGAGAGACAGACACACAGAGTGAAGGATGGTTCAGTCAAACGTTTATTTTCAGTAAGATGTGTGTGTGTGTGTATTTCCATGTGTGCGTTACCTTCAGCTCCCCTGCCGCCACTCTGAAGGCCAGCTCGATAACTGAGCCGACCGCCATGCGGACCGCCGCTGACGAGTGCATCTCATTCCACACGGTGTCACTGTCCACCTGCAGGGGGCAGCACAGAGCTCAAACCAGGGCTCAAACACTGAGTATTTATACTGTGTAGAGAGATAGAGAGACAGTCTCACCCCTATTCCTCCACAGGGAAGAACAGCGTACATCTTCTGGCTGATTGGACCTGAAACAACCAATCAGAGTCCAGGTTACAGGTATTCTAGTGTGTGGTGACCAGGATGCATCACAGAGAAGCCAAAGAGACCATGTCACACATAAGATAACCTGATGCCATTAAATATGACAGATATTTAATATGAAGTGAAGGTAAGAGAGGTCAAACAGACAGACGTGGTCTCTAGGAGGCTGCCATAATATCTTGCTAATGATAATTTTGGTATTAATACAATTTTTTCACATGATATTAACAATGATGCCAGCAAGCATGGCTGGTAGTGATGCCAGACAGACAGACAGACAGACAGACAGACAGACAGACAGACAGACGGGTACCCAGCAGCTTCTTGTGGTCCAGTTTGTGTCGATTCAGCGGACTGGTTCCATAGAGCAAAGTGTGGAACTCTGAATGGACAGACTGGATCTCATCCAGAGACGCTTTACGCCCACGAATCCTCTGCTCACACACAGACAGAGAGGGAGAGTGAGTAAGCTTTTTGCACATTTTAAATTTGCACGTAAGAAAATAATAATATAATGGATATTTGGCTATTGCTGGAAATAACAAACTATTGTACAAAAAAAAGCTCTTATACATGAGATGGAACATTGGTGTATATATGCAGAGAAGATGAGTTTACAGTAAATGATGATGATTAAACAAGATCAGTATGCGCCAAACCAGCAGGACACATAACATGTGTGTTAACTGCCATGACGGTTTGAAATTCACTCCCTTTTCTGGAAGGTGAATATTAGTAGTGTATTGCAGTGCATGCTGGGAAAGCCTACAGTGTGCACCAAGCAGGTAGCTCCCGGTCTGAAAAGTGAAGCCAAAGCAGAAGTACCTTAAACTTGCATTCTTTCTAATGGCCAGCAGGGGGCGACTCTACTGGTTGCAAAAAGAAGTCCGACTGTATGGAAGTCTATGAGAAAATGACCCTACGTCTAACTTGATTTATTACCTCAGTAACACTTTCCTAATGAGTTTATGCTCTCAGTCTCCAGTTCCAAGTCTTCTTCAATACAGCATGATGTTCATTTTGTAAATTGGAGTATAAGCATAGCTGCTGCGATTTCACAGTTTGTTTTCAGTTTATGAAAGTTAACTCTAACATCATGGTCGCCTAAAATAGTCTTGTTCAGCGTTTGGTTGTGCTAAAAGACCCTCTAAAGGAGTCAGCTGTTCGGCTTTTCCAGTAAATACATTTAGTTTTAACAGTTTTAAGCCTGGTTTTTGAGCAAAGTTTAGCATTAATAAGCATTAGTATAAGCATTATCACAGCAAACCATAGACTGTAATTGCGCTGTGCTAACCGGTGCTAACCAAGCTAGAAGCTTGTGTTGGGGTCAGCTCCACCCTCTCATCCAAATATGGTCACTTCTGACCCAAAAATCAAAGATGGTGAAGGTCAAATTGCTAAACTCATAGCTTCAAAACAGCAGTCCACCAACCAATGGGTGACGTCACTGTGACTACGTTCATATTTTTTTTTGTCTATGGTGTGCATCAACCATTACAATACAGCATTGTGGGTGTAGCTCTGCACTGAGTACAAACATCCTGTTTGCTAACTTTTCAATGTGTGTGTGTGTGTGTGTGTGTGTGTGTGTGTGGTCCAGTTATTCCTCATGTTGTGGGGGCTCACATCCCTTGTGGGGACAAAAAGCAAGTCCCCTTGATGTAAATCATTCATTTTAGGGTGAGGACTTGGTTTAAAGTTAAGGTTAGTTTAGGGTTATGATAAGGTTAGGGTAAGGGTTAGGGTTAGGCATGTGGTGGTTACGGTTAAGTCACCAGGAAATGAATGTAAGTCAATGTAATGTCCTCTGAAGTGATGGAAACATGACTGTGTGTGTGTGTGCATATACCTCGCAGCGGCCCAGCAGGCCTGTCTCCTGCAGTCTGGACCAGATGCTCTGCACTCTCCCAGCATGCTCTGGGTGGATGTGAGCGTTGCCACACACACACTGATGCTTCAACATCAGACTGTCATATACAAGCCCTGGAGTGAGAGAGGCAGGAAGTGACAGAAAGGCAGAGAAAAGGACTAGTTTATCATATATTCTCAATTAAAAGCAAACGCTACGCTAACAGCAGGAGGTGTGGCCTTGCAAAAAAATAAATAAATAACACAGGACTGAAAAACTTGACATGTAAATTATCATATGTTCCACAGCATTAATTACCCCAGTATAACAACAAATGTGTGTCAATGGTCCTCCATAATGGGATTGTGTTTTGTAGTAACACACAAGCACCACAAGATGTCAGAAGCTACAAGTGAAATATGTGTGAGACATGCAGGATATAGACTTCACCACATACATTTAGTAGCCATACTTCTGTAAGACGTACAGTATATATGGCCTTTAAGATTGAAGGAGAGTTTTGCTTAGTTTAAGTGGAAATAGACAAGTTTTTTGCTTTAACTTATCATTATGAAGTACATGTTGATTGCACAGTATAATGGCTATAGAATACTGACACAATCGGCGTTTAGATTGGTTCCCTATGAGCCTCGCTTTCACCGTGCAATTCTGTCTGCCAGCGGGCTCCATCTCCTGGGAAAAAACGAAGGCTCAATTTACAGCACAAAAGAAGTGCGTCAACCACTGCTCACCCAAAGGAGGAAGAGGATACTGCTTTTGTTTTATATCTGCGTATGTTACGTTTTAGATCCGGTTGTCTTTGCGACAGCAGCTTTAACAATAATACTGCTTGGAAATTACATTATATTATGTATACAGCACTCATAATTTACAAATGTTATATGTATTCTTTGACACTTTTGCCGTCTGTCTTAACACACACATATTGTTTGATTTTGATTGTCTGTGTAGCTTTACATACCGTACATGGTAATAGGCTGAGTACAGTATAGTATGTTACTGTAATATAGTTACATGTTAACTATAAAATGATGTCATATGAGAATTTACATGCAAATAGACTTCTTGGATGGCTGAACGATTATTTTCTTTGACTGTTTAAACCATATGTGTTATATTACTGCGTGTTTTCCAGGCGTCAAACAGAGGCTAAGGTGGTGTTTTAACATCCTGGTCCAATCTACTTTAATGATGTTTGGCTCACGATGGGCCGTCCTGGAGACCTGAGGGTTTACAGTGCTGACCACACAATTCCAACAGCCCTGGTTCAAGTTTGGCCAGGGTTGTTTGTTGCATGACACATAAGCTTTTTACTGTTGACTCTCTAATAGAGGCATAAAATTCCCCTGAAACTACTTAAAAACACAAAGTTTATGATGATAAATTAGAATAAATGATGTAGTTCATGTTCATAAAAGCCTGAACTCCTGCAGGGCTTTTAATATGAAATAAATGAAGAAAATGTTGTGTTTGTACTGACAGCAAATAGTAGATAAATACATCAGAGCAGGGGTTTCATACTTGAACATGAACCTATATGCTTATAAAAAAAGGAAATAAAAGTAGGATAAACAGAACACTACTTGAACGTATTTCAGTGAAATCATCAGAACCATCAGCCAACAGAGACTCAGCTCCCTGTTGCTAAGCAACTAGCATGGTGGCGTATAGTAGGCGGACTGACGCCACTGATATAAAACTCTCGTCCAATCGCAAACCAGATGCAAACACGCGAAACTGACCGGTGGTGAAGAGGTGTTTGATGGGATTGACAGTGGCCGCAGGGGAGGACTGCGCTCTTCCCAGAGGTCTGTGGGGCAACGACGACTGGAACACACCCAGCTGCTGCAAGGCCTGATGGGAAGGAGAGAAGGGGGAAGAGAGACGGAAGGATGAACGAGAGACAAGAGAGGGAGAGAGAAAGTTATGATTCATAGAAAAAGGATGAATCAGAGATCGGTCCATTCACTGCGATGATGGAGGAGAGTGTGTGTGTGTGTTTATAAAACAGCAGCCTGTCTCTTTCTCTGTCAACACACACACACACACTGAAATTACTATAATTCTCAGTAATGTATGATTTCATAAAAATCAGTGTGTGAAAACATGCTATACAAATTAAGATTGACATCTTGACTTATTAATAGACTGAAATTGGCTGACTGATTGATGGAAAAAGGCAATACTAGACTTTTTATGAGGATGTCATGAACCATTACAGTCTTGAGTTTAGTTTTCTTTAAACTTTAAGCAGTGTACACACACACACACACACACACACATTCTGTAGTGTCTATATATAGGGAGTGTTGCTGTGCTCCCTGCTGCGAACTGGGTGACTCATCATGTGTGGGTGGGCACTAAAACACACACACACACTTGACATATACAGGCATACGGGAACACACACACACACGCAGCGGTGAGTCCAGTGGTTGAGTCATCAGCTGGTGATGTCACTGCAACGTCAACATACACTCACCGGCCACTTCATTAGGTACACCTGTGCAATCTAATGCCATCCAAAACAACAGCTCTGCTGTCAGTTCTACTTTTATGAAGCTTCAATACATTTTCAGTTTTTGTTGACGTTGTCAGAAAGGTGATAATTCTGCTTTATGTTTATTACTGAGGTCGTAGTGGGTTGAATGGTGTTCCCGATATTTTGTCCACTCCATTAACATACATAAGGGGAGCAAAACATTAGAAACACTTTTCAATATGATGCATTCCAGTGCATCACCACCACCCACTACAATCTCAATATAAACAAAGCAACATTATCACCTTTCTGTCAATATCAACAAAAACTGAAAATGTATTGAAGCTTCATAAAAGTAGAATTAATAGGAGAGCTGTTGTATTGGATTGCATTAGACTGCACAGGTATCCTAATAAAGTAGCTGGTGAGTGTATATATACTATATATATTGTGTATATATATGTATACACATAAATGACAAAATGTCACAAAATATGCTGTATTGTACAGTTTTATATTCACATCCCAGCCTTTTCTGTTTCTGTAAAATGTCAAAGCTTTCTTCTGATGACTCATCCTGTACTTGTGTGCTTCGAAAAAAAAAAAAAATCTATCCAGTTAAACGTGATCAGACATTTTGGACCAATCCATTCAACCCTCCCCTCCAATAAAAGCTGCCTCATCCTTGAGCACAAACACCACCCACGATGAACACGGGTCAGAGGTGTGTGTTTGGGTGTGATGAAGCAGGAAGAAAAAAGATCATTGAAAAAAAAAAAAGCAGTGAAGTGCGTCAGTTAGGGTTGGAGGACAACATGTGACCGCACCTGCTGATGTTTAACGCTCCTGACATACCGAGACAACCTCAACCTAAATACATTTCCAATAGCATGAAATGATGTTACGCTGTAGCACTATTTATAGCAGCACTGATTGATTGTGTGGCCACTTGGGGGAGTTGTACCAAAATATAAACACAACACTGACACATTGACCTTATAAAGTAGTTAGGGTGAACGTGTTAGCAAACGCTTGTCTGATCGCACATCCAGCAGACACAAAGCCACATTAGCATTCGATTTAAGTCGTACTTCTGATCACCTGACTAATAAAAGTCCAATATTCACTCTCTTTCTAGCTCTGGTTGGGTCTTCACAACTCCTGAAGGAAATATCTGTCTCTTTTGCTGCTAACTCTCTCACTAACTTTTGTCTGTCTACTGTTTGGAGCTCAGCAGATAGGGGAAAATAGGTTTGTAAGAGCATTGTCACTAAAAACAGCCTCCTACTAGTGCTGTAAACAAGGAAAACAATTAACTTGCAGGCTGTAAAACCAAAACAATGAGCTGAAAGAGGCTAAAACGCTCCATAGTGCTGAGGGGAACAGCAGAGTCGGGTGTTAATTCTCTGTGAATTTGTCACTATGAATGACCTCTTTGACACAACACGTCGTTTCATCCACTGATAACATAAAAACAGTGATGAGTGCAGCTTTAAATTCCAACTTAAATTAAGTTTAATGTTTTTTTTCTGCTAGAACACTCATATCTGCTCTGTAAATCACACGTCCTGTGCTCTCTGTTGAGAAAAACATCTGTCTTCAGTTTGTCAGTGTAGTGGAAGGAATTCTTTTCACACAGCCAATTAAATCATTTCATTTTACACCGTATTTGCATAAAGCGGTGACCTCGCCGGTCTATGATTGGCCGACGGTGACGCTGACTACCAGCCAGACAGCAGTCTGAGACACAACACAACAAGAGCCGCAGACTTTGAACAACAATTTCATACGCTTTCCAGATAATGTCTCTTTCACAACTGCCAGCGTGAAATCGCCTGATTAAAATATCAGAGTGACACCAGAGTAAATAGGAACGAGTTTATGTGGAGTGAATCACACAGTTCCCCATTGGCGAGAGAGCGTTACTCGATCTTTAATAAGGTTTATATGCTGTGTATCTAAAAGAATAATATGTTAACACCATTAAAAGTAAAAAGCTTTTAAGCTCAAGTTTGAAGAAAATATTTTGTCAAAACTAAAATTGAAGACACAGATGCACATTAAACTAAAGTTTGGCCCTGAATCATATGTTTCATGTCACTTATACTTACTAGAAACTGATTTTAAGCCAAAAGAAACGGTCAGTGTTCACCTAACGAGATAAGCCCTCGTCAGACATAACAGAGAAATCTCAGATCACGGATGGAGTCCACACATAGTCCGACACCGCTGTTCAAACTGCATACACACTTCAAACTGGTCAGAGTACAACATTATTAAGACAATATGACAGCATATTATTCAAGCACACTAAGTCTAGGAAAATATGCTTTTGTTAAATTTTGGTAAATTAAATTAAACGCATGTACTTTTTTCACTGAGGGCAAATAATAGGAATGTTATGTAATGAGCTCACCAAAGCACAAAGTGTTGTTTCTCAGAAGGAGCAGCACCATAAGAGAAAAACCTAAAAGGAATTCTTATGAGTGATACACTGCAGCTCACGACGTCTACGCGTGAAAGTAATCGTGGGAGGGTGAAAAACACCTGAAGTCAAGTAACAGGCTGACCATTAGCTGCAATGAGTCAGATAACTAACGCACAGCAACATCTGTAGCAGACTGAACACAGTGAGATAAAAACAGCAGGAGGTATGTTGATGATGCGTTTGTGTGATTCATTCCTGTGTGTGATGATGCTGTGCAACCAAAATGGTCCCAGTTTGACACTGACCTAGGACCTTCCTTTCTGACGTACCCCCATATCACTATCACATGAGCTCAAAAACCCTTCAATGAATGAATTGAAATGTGTTTATTTCAATTCATTCATCAACACTACAAAAGAGTGGCTATTGTTACAATATGTTTTTCAGTTTAGGTTTTCTCCTGATCACAATTACATGAATATGTTTCCTCCACAATCAGTAGCAGATTCAGCCTCTGTGTTCAGACACAAACCTGCGTGTAGTTCCCCCTCTCGTCTTCATCCTCCCTCAGCTGGATGACATCGTCATCCTCTTCCTCTTCGTCCAGCTCGCTCTCGGTACTCTCCCCTTTCACTTGCATGGCCCCGCGCTCCTCCTCACCCTTCACGTGCACACCAACTCGCTCAGAGGGGGGTGTACTGTCGTCAGACCCCTCTTTCTGAAGCCTGATTAGTGAAAAATACAGAGCTGACTTAAAAACAACATTCAGATGTTTACAATTACATATATAGATAAAGATTAATTAGTCATTGATTCTGATTGGTTTTTAGAAATGCCACACCTGTGAATACCCTCCCCTTCGTCATCCTCCTGCATGTCATTGGTCTCTGTTAGCTCCTCCTCTGTCTCCTCTGGGTGAGTGGGCGGCGGCCTGGGAAGGTCTGCCCCCTTTGATAGCATCTACACACACAAGGTAATGTTAGTGCATGACAATGTGCACTTGTAAACGTGTGTATGTGCGTGTGTGTGAGAATATTTGTACCTTGTAGTGTTTCTCCAGGAAGTGCTGGTGTTGCTGCTGAACCACCAGCTGCTGCAGGGCCTGTGGGGACTGGGGCAAAGGTGCACTCTGGGTTCGAGCCAGTGGTCGATGGCGAGGCAGCTTGTTGACGGCCCGCATGCCACTGGACACGCCTCTCTCTGCCGTAACCAGCGGCGACTGGCTGTACATGGGGACTGCGTGGGTAGAGGGTCATAGCATAAAGACAATGAGTTGGACACTATGAGTGGACACTACTGTGGATGTTTACTTTAGCGCGCGCGTGTGTGTGTGTGTGTGTGTGTGTGTGTGTACCAGCTAGCATAGCAGTCTGTTGTCTGGCCTGCTCCAGCAGTAGTACGTGTTGCAATAACGAGGAATGGGAAGAGTGAGAGCTGGGAGGCGGAGTCTCCACATCATGCCCCACCCCTGCAAAGAAAAGCAAAGAATAAAGAGAGTCATTATTAGTTCCAAAAAATACAATATATTTTAAAACTAATTAAAAGAAATTAGTATTTTGTTTTCCCTTCAAACATAAATGACACTGTGTCACATGTAAATTTATGTATTTATATGTAATACTCTATGTATAGTTATGAACTGTTGTAAAGCTTACCTGCAGGTAATGATGATGTGGAGAGAAACTTCCCTGTTAGAGCCCCGCCCCCTCGCAGTGATTGGATGGCTTGCCGCTCAGCCTCTTGCTGGTTAGACAGCTTCTGGGGAGGCTGTAGGGGGGGCATTACCATGTTTACCACACATATAAGTATAGGTAACCACCACAAAATCACTAATGAGGCAAATTTTGTATGGTGTAATGGTAACTGCCAGTCATGTGACATCTTTGGTCCTAGCCTGTAAAACTAAAAAGAAACTTTCCTGAGAGTTTCTTTCCAAAACAAAAACAGTCTTATTGTTTTCTATGGGAGCTAGTGTCAGATATGTACAGTATGTTTGGGCCTAGTGTGTGTTGAGTTGACCCACCGTGATGTGTGTGTTGGCAGGGAGGCCCAGGGAGATATTCGGCAGGGATGGCGAGGTGTAGAGACTCAGTGGACTCAATGTCCCATCAGCGCCCAGTGTCTGATGGAGAGATCGCAGCTACAGACAGACAGACTGGTTAGCTTAGGTGTCTTGCTCTGTGGAATTTTAGCAGTAGTTGGGAGGGTGGTTGGATGGTTATACACTGTAGATTGATCCAGGTTGCTATGGTAACTTGTTTTTATCATCTACTGTTAGCACTGACTAACAATATCTCTCTCACATCGAGTCATTTCACTCTCTGGATCCTCTTTGTAGAATAACCTTCTTGGGGCTTAGCTGTTTATGTGCAATAACTATCGAATATTCCTATCAAACACATCTGCCAATAAAGAAAATTGTCCAGCTGTTTGGTCCCACTTCATGTGTACACCCCACTTCACTTCTTGTGAGCCAGCATTCACAAGTTTCATTATCTATGTTATTATGGACAGAACATTTCCCAAGAACGATGATTCTGTGCAGCAACAAAAACAGGACACCTCGACAAGAAAACTTCCACAACACTCCAGAAACTGTAGATTTTATTGCTAAGATGAACAGGAATGAGAGGAGCATGTGTAACAAATGGATGCAGCAATAGCATGAAAAGAAATTAAATTAGTAGAAGGATTACTTTTCTTAAGTGACCGCTCAAATTCAGTATGATTACTACTGACTACTGAGTCTTGTTAGCTTCGAGGCCCACTACTTGCTCACTGGGCATAATTCCATGTAGCCTTCTTAAGTAAGTATTTGATACAGTATTTCATCTATAATTAACATCTCAATAGTCAATGGTTAGGTCCCATCCTCCTTAAAGCATCATTTAACCTTTAATCAAAAACTGTACCTGATAACTTCTGGCCAGTCATGAAATTGTCATTTTTATCTAACAGCCTGCATGGAGTTTCCTTCCCACAATTTGTCCCTTTTTTTAGATCGCAACAACATTTTGAACAATGGTTTCAGGATGCACCACAGAACTGAGTCAGCTATGCAAAGCTTTCTTGTCTCAAACATGTAGTGTGCATTGAGGCATTAGATTGGTTTGTTTCACATCTACAACATAGATCAGTTTCTATTGATCATTTTTCATCTTGTTCTGCTCCTATCTCTTGTGGTGTACCCCAAGGTTCTATTCCAGGACCGATTTTATTTGCACTATAGATTCCTCTTTGATCACTTTTTCCGTATCATTACTACACTGCCAACATGCAGCTATATTTCCCCTTAAAACTGAATGAAACACATGATCCTCCATCTCTTCTCAGTTATCTTAAGGATGTAAAATGCTGGATGGCTAGAAGTTTTTTGCCATTTCCCCCTAGTGGTTTAGCCAGTTTTCTTGGGCCTCTATCTTCAAATATCCATACACATGCACACAAGAAATCTGGGTGTCATTTTTGATTCTGCTTTAAAATTTGACAAACTTTGTCATTAGTAGTAGTTTTTCCCACATGTGGTCTACAGTGAAAGTAAAGCCTTTTCTCTCTGTCAGCTATCCCTGCCATGTATTTCAAAATGCATCTACAAGGTTCCTTTACTGATACCAAGAGGAGAGACCAGGTCTGCACAGTGCTGGTCTCCCTTCACTGGTTACCTGTGAAATACAGAATTCTTTTTTTTTTAAAGATTATTTTATTTGTTTTTAAAGCAATACATTGACTGGCACCAGCTTATTTCTTAAGATCCACCTTTTTAAAATTACCTTTGAGTCCCCTTAATTACTTATAGAACTATACAATTGCTTTAATTTTGTCTGTTAGTTATTTGATTACTTATTTTCATTTTAATTATTCAATTATATTTTAAATTTATCTGTAAAGCCCTTTTAAATGTGTTCTACAAATAACCTGACTTGACTTTCCTTGAAGCACAGTGAACTGTAGGTGGCAAACTCGAGCTGCGTGTCCAGTATGAAGACATGGATGGATGACTGTGAAAACGAGACCAGCCCATATACTACATGAGTTGGTGAGAATAAATTATTTTAAAATAAAGCCTCTGTGTGGTTATGTGTGTGTGTGTGTGTGTGTGTGTGTGTGTGTGTGTGTGTGTGTGTGTACCTCTGTCTGTATGTTGGGGACTGATCCCGTGTTGCCATTGGCGATAGCTGTATTGGAGCTGTTGGGACTGCTGGGACCTGAACCTGGAGCGCTATTACAGAGAGAGGAGACTGGTCGAGAGACACAGACACACAGAAAGAGAGAGAGAGAGAGGAATTCATCCTCAAGTTAATTCATAAAATGTAATATCAAAGAATTTATAAACACACTGCTACAAAGTTTTCTGTTTATTTTCAACTTTGTATTTCTTTCAGTATGAAAAACACTGTCGTTAAGTATCTGTGTGTTCACCTGATATCTCTATGGCTCTCTTCTTAAAGGTGCTGATGACGGTGCCATCCTTCCTTCGCAGGAGCGGAGAGCTCCGCCTCTCTGCCACCTTCTGCTTCAACCGTGAACGTACTTTCAGGTTAGGTTCTGAGACTGGACAAAAGTCCCAGAGAGACAGAAAGGAAGGAGAGAATGAGAGAAAGGGAAATTTAAAAAGCATAACCCTACTGTCTTATATTGCAATCTGTTTGGAATATAGGAGAAAGAAGAATACATTTTATGTCAATGTGGCTGCTTTTGTGTTTAGTTGAGTTTGCCTTTTTGTGTGTTTAATCTGTTGTTATTTTTATCTCTCACTGTCATGTCATTTGCATTTTCATCTCTTTTGTAACATGTTTCATTGCAAAGCAATCTGTTAAGTGCACATTTTGTTTGGTGGAGTATTTTGTTGAGGTACTTAAAGGTGCCTGGTGATTTGCCAACAGGAAACTATCAGAACAGATACAGGAACACAGGGTGCCTGGTAATCCTACATTAAATTTTGGCTGGTTAGGTTGCTTGCTGGATGAGCAGCTAGGTGTATTTTAAGGCAGCTTCTGTCAAGGTGAAGAGCAAAGACTCATGCCCAGTTTACAAGTTGGACATGGGCATTAAAGGATTTTGCATAAGTGGTTTAAATATCAATGTTGTAAACCAACATCTCAGGACACATCGGAGGATATTTACTAAGTTTGCCACAAATTACCATCAGAGGGAAAAATTTAGAGGGAATTTTGTACTAAAAACACAGTAACTTTAGAAGTAACTCAAACCGCTGAAGCCTCATATTAACTTCAGATAAACTTTGGGATACAGCTACACATATGAGGACTTTGGATTTTGTTTCCTATCACAAAGCACATTGAGAGGGGATCTTTAAATGACCAGTATGACCCAGAGGATGATTACAGCAAGAAGAACCTGTTTCAGTGTTCAAATGGACACCTGACTATTGTTTTAAGCCCTATCTTTTAAGAGGAGTCAGCTGGAGACATCTAAAAGTCAGCTGAAGTCAGCATTTTAAACCAACTAGCAGCTAGAAAGCTAAATCAACTGTTGCTGGCTAGAATTGAGAAGCTGCTTTTATTACCTCTGTCTGAAATTAAGTACCCATCCTTTCAAAAATGACTATGAATTTCATTAGTAAATATGCCACCGCTACATGCCAGTGGACAGAACCAGTAGCCCCTTTTACACAGCGTGTTCAAGGCGGGAATGTTGCGCCATTATTCTGCCTCATCATTCTGTATAAAAGGTATGAATAGAGAATAGGGAGTCATTGTTGTTCCGCCAATAAGCCGGCAGTGGAGATAGTCACATTGCCACGTTTAGATGAAAGTCTGTGTGTAAAAGGGACAGCCGGCATGCCAGGACAGGGATGTGACATTTTGATGATGCGTTATGTGTGCGACCCGACACTGGGGGGATTTAAAGATCTCTGAAGAAACAATTAGCGGTTAACTTACAGCAACCAAGACGCTAACGCTAGTGGCTGATGATGCTGTTGTGTTACACGTCACACCCATGGGTCACGCCTCTGAATCCTGAACGCAGGCATGCTATCTAAGATCACACACGGAGGCAGAATTATACCGGTTTTGTTTGGTTCAGTGTAAAAAAAGCAAAGCCGCCATAATGATGGGTCTTCTTTACGGCAATATTGCAGGATCTCTGTGTAAAAGGGGCTGGTGAGTGTCTGTTATCTCTAAGTTTGAGCTACCTCTTCCCTGGTGAGTCAGACTGAGTCACCAAAGCAGGCACACACACACACACACACACACACACACACACATATATATTTATATATGTAAAAACACACCAAACTCCACCTCCGCATAGTCCTTCATCAAACCTCTTTTACATGACAAGTGACAAATCTCACACACACACTTCCTCCCTCTGTCTGTATGTGTCTATCCTACCTGTCTTGCGGAGCGGGAAGTCGTCTTTGCCCTCGTAGTTCCCCAGCAGCGGGGGCAGTTTGTAGGAGGGAGGTGTTCCTGGGGTGTTACTCTGCGGAGGAGAGCTCTGCTCCAGGGAGGTGTGCTGGGCTCCCCTGCAGACACACACACACACACACACACACACACAAGGACAAAGCAAGTTAGCTAGCTGATGAAACAGTTTCACAATATTAAGTGATAAACTCTTGCAGCAAAGTCATTTTCTGGCAACCTGCTGCTTGGTGTATTTCTGGTTTCATTTAGTCATTTCCCACATTTCCTAGAATGCCTTTCCTGTTATTCCCTGTTATTGTGAGTGTGGAAATATTTTCTCTGTCCCTCTTCTTCGATTGTTTCCCCCTCTATTATTGCTGAATGTTGGCACAGAATGGATTTAGGAAATAGCTTCTCAAGGACTGACACTGAAACCTGACATTTTCTTTTGATGTCTTAGATCAGTGAAACATTTCCAGCTATGTTTGGCACTGCTGAAATTAACTGGACATGACATCATGTCATCTATAGCCCTTTTCAGACAAGGAATCTGTTACAGTGATGGCTTTTTGTCATTCAGACATAGGTGTCTGATATGTAAATGTGTGTTATGGCTTAATTCGAACATGACAGGACTGTTACGGAACAGCTACGATGAAAACCTTTTTTGCTCTGCGCTGTGAGGGAGACTGATTCGACATGAGAGGAATCTCCTAAACAACTTAACACGTTCACAGTGTTTCCTCCACCCCACCCATAAATAGAGAAATCAGCTGCCGGATTGAATGGATTTTTTTCATTTGCGAAGGGGGCATGTTCAAGCTAAAACGGGGTGTTTATTTACTCTTTAAGGAGGTGTAAGACGACGGCACTCAATTCATACATGTCACATTAAAAGTGTTATGGAAGTGTGGAAGGTCCACTCTAGTAAGATCGCTGCCCTCACTTTCAAACAGAAGTGACAGTAATGCTTTAGATTATAGCCTGCATACATCCAGCCTAATTATTCCCGTCGTTTTTTCTGTAAAATGGGAATAATTCGGCTGTATGATGAGGGCTGTAATCTAAAGTGTTTTCAAAGTTATTCAGGAGATTATTCAGACATGAGACCAACATTTAACACTGCCATCACATGTATGTAGCGTGTTTGAAAGTTTAAATCTCACAGTTTAAATTTGGATAACTGTTCAAGCCTCATTAACTGGACAGATTGTGCCTAAATACTTACTGTCCTGACAGTAAACTGTCACACCAGGCAATGAGGAGAGATCACACTCTCTGATCTGTGACTGATAAAACATGTTCCCATTCATACAGCGCAGTTTACTGTAACTGTAATTCTATAAATAGCCGTTAGCGCAGAAGATGCAGCTTAGCATTAAAAAAGAAACCTACACCATCATAAGAATAATGCAGAGTAAATAAGTTTGACACTGACTTCTATATAATTTTACAATGATGTGACTGATCTGTCTGAGGACATGTTGTGTTCTCTGTAATGCTCACCAGCACTTTGGGGAGAAGGAATGGTTTAGTCCGCAGGTACCGGGCTCTTTCTTACTGAGAAGGAACTCCTGCAGCTTCAGCTTCACCTCTGTACTGGCAATGGCACCTTCCAAATCACAAAGAAGCACACAAACGCAGTAAGAAAGCGAGTGAAGGCAGCTTTTCCGGACACTCCGCCGTCTTGTGCAGAGCGTGGTAGTAACAGCAGAAGTACGAGTGTAACCTACTCTCTTTGCCTTTCTCCTTGTTCCTTAGCAGTAGCAGCTGTTGCTCCAGTCGCTGTTTCTCCTGCTCTTCATGTCTTTGTTGCTCCAGTTTCCTCTTCTGTTCGAGCTCCTGCTGCCGCTTTGCTGCCAACAGCTCCTGTTGTTGCTTAAACACACACACATACACACACACACACATTTTAATGAATGACAAATAAACCAACTGACTAGCTGAATCATTATCAGGCTCTTAGCCAACAATTTATACAGTAGATAACAGCCGGTATGGATCTGTTGTGAATACCTGACTTAATACCTTCAGGTGCTCCTGCAGCTGGACTTCATGTTGTCTTGTTAGTACTTCGTGTTTTTTCTGGAACTCTGCGAACAAAAGTTGTTTCTGGAGTTCCTGCTGCTGTTTCAGTAGCACAAGTTCCTGCTGGAGCTGCTGCTCTCTCAGGGCTGTGTCCACCCCAGCTGCACCCCCTGACAGAGACCCCACCCTAGGCTCTGTCCGCAGGTCCACTGGGCCTCCTCCTCCTCCTCCTGGGCCTTCTCCTGGACCCCCACCTGGGAAAGCAGCGATGGACTTCACTCATCCTGACTTGATTGCTGATTTTGTTGTTCTGTTTGTGTTTTTCCATATCTATCTGTCTGTGTGCTGTCTGTTTTTTATACTTGTTTCAACTTTCATAACTCTGCTTTGTAGTTTTGACTGCAAGCTCTGGACTATATTTTTCTCTGCATCACGTTATCATGTTCTAATCCTACCTTTCTTTTCTACCAGCAAAAGTGGCTTGAGAAAAGCACTCCAAACAATGGTTGGTTACCCACTTAACCGGCCTCTGAGGTAAACTGACACAGTGGCTGTCTACAATATGGAAACTAACCTTGCTGGAACCATTGTGAAACCATGTCTTGAGATCAACCTAACCATTCAAAGACCACAGGAACTTGCTCAATTGACCCCTACACCCAAAAAAAAACAAACAATACAAAAAAAACTTCATAAAGGACAATTAATGGATAGGTTCAAAATTGCTAAACTGGCTGTTAAAAGATCCCCCTGTGGTGTGTGGACAAACTGTGGATTTTGGCCCCCATCACTTATACTGAAAGCACATTTGAAGGGGATCTTTTAATAGTCCGTATGAACAGGAAAACAGCACGAAAACTTCTTTCAGTGTTCATATGGACACCTGACTGTTGTTTTAAGACAGACTTGAAAAATTGTGAACCTATCCTTTAATGTCAGAGAGGTGTGGGGGGTAGAGGCTTTCGGACGTTGCTCAATGATCCTACAAGCACTTTGCTTGAAGCATACTGACACCTTAGCACTCTCAAAGACCCCTGGGACCCCTTCAGTTGCCCAAGAGCCATTTACTCAAAACAACTTACAGCACCACGAGATACCAAAAACCTAATTAAGAACCTCTTTCTAAAGCTGTATACTCGTGTATAAAGGAGTTACGGCGTAGCTACAGCACTTACGCATTTAGCCGCCTTCTCAAAAATCAAACCATCGATCAGATATATCACGGCTACAAGGGCTGCTTGTGTTTTCTCCACCTAGTTTCTGATGCCGGTGGAGATTGTTGAGAGTGATGAAGACCATGTTTAAAAAGTTGAAAACGGACTCAGTAGTCTTCTCGTTTTTAGTAACATATCTAGTGAAGCCATCTTCACTGCAAACCCTCTGTTCACCTAAACAATTGCAACTGCACTGAGTAGTCTCCCATTTGCGATATTTTTTTTTTCCTAGCACCTGATAATTTTACTCTAACCATCTCGCTCCTCATCTCACTCCCCTAAACCTAATCAACCTAACCAATGAAGGCAACAAGCACTAGCCAATCAGAGGCAGAGTGAGGCAGAGTAGGGTGGGTCATTCTGTCGCCATCCTAGGAACCACCCACCCCGCTCTCTCTCACCCATTTCCAACAATGGAGGCCATCCTGCTAAATCTTACAGTCGTATGTAAGTTGGGAGTATGTATGAGTAGTTTTAGTGGGTTTGGACTTAGAGATACTTGCAAAGCATGTTAGGTAATTTTCTTGCCAGCAAATTTGTAAATCATTGTGCAATGTAAATATTTAAAACTAAGATAGCAGTCAGTAGGAGTGAAAAAGTAGGAGTGTTTTTCAGTTAAGAGTTAGGTTAGAGCTTTGTCTTTTTATTTCAACTTTATTTCTTTGTCAGGGAAGTTTAGGATTGGGATTAATGGATTTTTGTTTGTTGTTTTAGGCATAGCTCAACTCTGAAGCTTTTGAAAATAAACTGCTACATTGAGAACTTTGATTGCTGAGAGTTCTTGGGATCGGCAAGAGCCGGGGCTCTAAGCATGTTGTGTCCAGGTTGCCCTTATACCAGGGACATAACTATATGACACATCGCTCTAGTACTGCCAGGGTGCTATCAGTGAGTGAAATCTGACGCTGAACTATAGATCAAAACCAACACTGTAGGCATCTACAGCGGGGCTCCAGTTAACCCTTTGCAATCATGAATTCTAAATAAGATCAACTATTAGCTCCTTCTGTAGCTCCTGTATCTACTGCAATGAGGTACACTGAAGGATTTATTATTTAATCCAGTGATGTTTGATTGGTTTCATGCATTCTGTGAAGTAGCTCTTGAACCCATCCAAACACCCTTAGAATCCCCTAAAACCTCTTAAACTGTCCGCTGATCCACTTTGAGGAAGCCTTTGACCCACTAAATCCAACCCCTCCCGGAGACATGGAACCCCCCTCAAGGACTCTTAGAGGACTCCCTACTCACCACCTTCTCCACCTCCTCCTCTCTGCTCACTTGCTGTTCCTACTGGGCTCTGCATGCCTGATGGGAGGCTGCTCTTCACCTCCACTACTGCAGGAGAGAGAGAGAGAGAGAGAGAGAAAGAGTGATTGATTAGTCTGGATAATGTTGTGAGGGACATAGCAGACTATTACGTCATTTACTGCAAACACACACACACACACGGAGAGGCAGTTCCCATTTCATTCAGATGAGCTGTGATAGTGTTGTAAGAAGTGAGGAACACAGCGTCCTGCTGCCTAAAAATAGCCACAAGCCTAGCATTAGCCTAGCATTGGATAGCACTGACTTAGAATTACCCCAGTGTTACCTTGGCATTAGCATAGCCAATATTCTGCATGGCTAGGCTAAAGGACACTGCAGAAAATGTTAACATGTGCCATACATACTAATAGAGACAAATTATTAGAGAAGCCTGCTGTTATTTATAGCAATATGGCAGAAATGAAGAAAAACCAAAAGAAAGAACAATGATAAGAAAGAAAAGATGATTACAGGAACAGCTAAGGCACTCTTGCATTACATAAAATTGTGTAATAAGAAATGTGACCGATGTGGGACAAATTTACCACCTTGTATTGATCTGGATTTGGCACCAGAGTGGCGTTAGCTGACATTCCACCTTGTGAAATAAAAGATATGGTAACTGTCAACAGAATAAGAGCTAAACCTGTAGTGTAGTGAGGTCAGGTGGGTATATTTGCCTGATGGTGACCTACTTGGTTGGAAAATAGCAAAAAAAAACCCCACCATGTTTTGGGAAGGATTGGCAATTATTATCAGTGTTGGGCAATAACAGGTCACAGTAATGGGATTATTTTCTCAGTAATGAGTAGTGTGAAGGATTATAATTTGAAATTCAGTCATTACATTGCAGTTACTAATCCCAGTAACACTACTTTACTTCAACAGTTTGGGGGTCGACTTGTTTGCCATCTTACTGGCAGTTTCATTTAGGGTTGATATCAGCTTGGTCTCTGTGAGTGCGGTGGACAGACTGGTCCGCTACTGGTTGGTAGCTGGAGCTGTGGGGACACTGTGAGGAATGGTGTTTATCCCTTCAGAAGAGTTCCAGAGACTTGTAGAATCAATGCCAAGGCTGAGGAACACCACTCTTCAAAAACATATTCCCTCATTTGGTGTTTTGGTGATGGTGGTGGAGAGCGCTGTCTAACACATCCAAAATCTCCCAGAGGTGTTCAACTGGGATGAGATCTGGTGTCTGTTAAGGCCATAGCATATGATACACATCATTTTCATACTCATCAAACCATTCAGTGACCCCTCGTGCCCTCTGAATTGGGGCATTGCCATCCTGGAAGAAACCACTCCCATCAGGATAGAAATGTTTCATCATAGGATAAAGGTGATCACTCAGAACAACTTTGTATTGATTTGCAGTGACCCTTCCCTCTAAGCGGACAAGTGGACCCAAACCATGCCCACAAAATGCCCCCAAAAGCATAACAGAGCCACCAGATCCAGGAATACATCAGGAAGATGGCCCCCAAAGATGAACTGCTAAGTGAATACCTCAAGCAGCAGAAACCTGATGATGCAGAGGAGAAGGAGGTACCGTCATGGAGGGACAAGCCCCTACACGGCATGTACCACCGACAGATAGAAGAAGTGGCTGATATCAAGAAATCCTACCAGTGGCTTGAAAAGGCTGGACTGAAGGACAGCACAGAAGCACTGATCATGACAGCACAAGAACAGGCACTTAGTACAAGATCAATAGAGGCAGGGATCTACCACACCAGACAGGACCCCAGGTGCAGGCTGTGCAAAGATGCTCCTGAGACAGTTCAGCACATAATAGCAGGGTGTAAGATGCAGGCAGGAACAGCGTACATGGAACATCATAACCAAGTGGCTGGCATAGTGTACAGGAACATCTGCACTGAGTATGGGCTGGAAGTCCCAAAGTCACAATGGAAGACACCTCCTAAGGTGGTTGAGAATGACCAAGCCAAGATCCTGTGAGACTTCCAGATCCAGACTGACAAGCTAGTGATGGCTAACCAACCGGACATCGTGTTGATTGACAAACAACAGAAGAAGGCAGTGGTGATAGACACAGCAATCCCAAGCGACAGCTACATCAAGAAGAAGGAACATGAGAAGCTCGAAAAATACCAAGGGCTGAAAGAGGAGCTAGAAAAGATGTGGGGAGTAAAGGCAACAGTGGTGCCAGTGGTAATTGGAGCACTGGGGGCTGTTACCCACAAACTGGGAGAGTGGCTCCAGCAGATTCCAGGTACAACAAAACTCCCAGGCCTCTGGTAGAAGACCCCAGCTTGAGGAAGACACACTACCATCCCCCATGGGAGGGGGGTGAGACGGGGATTATATATATATACACAATATATATGTGTATGTATGTTTTCTCTTTTTTATGCATTTCTGTCTTTTGTTTTGTTTTTTATGCTTTTTTTGTTCCCCCTATTTCGTTTTACTTTGTATGTCTTTACTGTATGTGTAAAAATATACATTTTAAAACCGATAAATATATTCAAGCAAAAAAAAATGCAGTAATTTAGGTTTTTTCAGTATTCATGTACAAGCTACGATGCTAAGACTCAACAGCTTCAAATCGGAAGCTCCCAATCAGCTTAGCAGCTCCAATCAGCTTACACTGATCACTGGATTTGTGTGTGAGAGTGAGTAAGTGAGTTTGTATGACGTCATTTGAACTATTTTCTTAGGTTGGCTCTTAGTAGGGCAGAGAGCAGGTCAAGAGACAGCACGTTAACATACTGCCTGATAGACAGACAGGGGGCAGAGAGAGAGAGAGAGAGAGAGAGAGAGAGAGAGAGAGAGAGAGAGAGAGGAGGGAGGGAGGTCTCAGCGTCTCTTCACCATCAGAGCTTATCGATGTGCGCCTGAACGGGGCAGTGACCCTGACCTGCCACATGCCTGGCTATGGTCTCCTGG
Source organism: Thunnus maccoyii (assembly GCF_910596095.1). NCBI lineage: Eukaryota > Metazoa > Chordata > Actinopteri > Scombriformes > Scombridae > Thunnus > Thunnus maccoyii. The sequence goes on along the minus strand of NC_056550.1, from coordinate 4,541,139 downwards.
CCTCAGCTGACCCCTGCTATTGGATCAGACTACTTCCTAGAAGATGCCACACTGCAACGTGTTGGTGCGTCAGGATATTTCCTTTCTGCTGGCCAGGGAGGAAATTCAATTAGGACCTACCTACGGTGTAGTCTGACCTTCGACCTTTCTAGATATGAAGCTGTGGGAGGGAGGCGGTGCCTTGCTGCAAGGCTCCTGCTTTGTTTTGCTTGATCCCAGCTGGGATTGGTATATTCAACCTGCTGCTGCCAAGCTACTAAAGCTTCTGATTGGTCCCCTCCCACTCTTTCGCACACCCTTTCAACCAATCGGCTTTTGTGTCCCACGTGGGTTGTAAGCTAATCAAACATCAACACACAAAGTATGGCCAAGCTTATTAGCCCTGTCCTGGAGGACTGTGACTAGCTAGAGGAAAGATTTCATCATTTCAAATCTTTCCTGTCTTTAGACCCGACCTGACCTTTGACCTCAGACTTTGACACAGATAAAGAGAAATGTACTGTATATATAGTGAGAATTAGGGTTGCATTACTCACTCAAATCCATTGTTGTAGCTTGGTGCAAGCTCAGATTTTATTCCTGACAAAATCTTGTGGAATGAATATACCCCCTTCCCCTACACACATACACACATACAAGCACACACACAAACACACACACACACACAAAGAACCAGTCCAGTTTCAGGTTTGTGACGGTTTAGTTAGCTCAGTCACAGTGGCTACTGCATGAAAAAGTAGGTTAAAAAAAAAAGTCCAAAAACTGCGAGCTGATGGATAAACAAGGCCGTGTGTCTGTGTGTGTGTGTGTGTGTGTGTGTGTGTGTGTGTGTGTCTGTGCATATGTGTGCAGCCACTCACATCTAAATTACCTAAACAAATATTCTGGCATTTCACTGTGACGCACGTGTCTCCCCTTCCACTACAACACACACACTGTCCCTGTGTGTGTGTGTATGTGAGAGACTGGTCTGTGAGTGTGTGTACAACAGTCCGTTTGGCAAGAGAGCAGCATTCCACAGCAGCCAGCGTCTGACGTCAAACCGAAGACATTTATAGTCTGGTAAACACACACACACATGCACGCCCGCACGCACACGCACACGCACACACACACACTAATGTACAGTCTGACAAAGAGGCGGGGCTGAGGTAACATTTCAGTCAATCATATCAGTCTCTTACTGAATACGGCTCACTGCAGTTACACACAGTAATTCATGCACCAGGACGGATGCAGTAAAAAGAGTGAAAGACAGACTGTGCATCCAGTTTGTCCAGTCAGTGAATCCTGGTGGAAATCAACATAGACTTGTGATTATACCTCGCTGCTAAAAGGACTCTATGAATCACACAAATGCAGCACAGAGGACTTAAAATAACAAAGCTTTTTCACATAGTTGGCTAATACTGATTATGTCAAGATTATGAATGAAGCTTAGAGCTGCGTTCCATGTTTGCACTGCTCAGGTAAACTCCTAATGGCACTCATTAAGGCAATCCTCCTTAAACTGGTACCAAAACAATACTTTCTTAAAGGGCTACAACAACTATTTTCATTCCCAATTCATCTGCAAAAAATTGTCTTGATTAGTCGATTAATCATTTGCTCTATAAATATAGTAAAATAATATAAAGTAATGTAGTAAAAAGGTCCATCATAATTTCTTCAAGCACAAGGTGACGCCATCAAATTGTTTGTTTTTCCTAAACCAACACTCCAAAACTTGAAAATCTCATGTTGATTATAACGTAAGACAAAGAAAAGAAAGCAAATCTCTCCGGTTGACAAGCGTGAACTGGGACTAAGAGTCAACAGACACGCTAGCAGCTCTGTGAGGCTGCGCTGCTCTGAGCTAAATGCTAACATCAGCATGCTTACAGCGGTGACAATACTAACATGTTGACCATCTTATTTTAGCGTGTTAGCACGCTAGCATTTGCTAAGTAGCACTCAACACACATTACAGCTGAGGTTGATAAGAATTTCATTAGTTTTTTACATATTTTGTCATAAAGTGTTTTGACCTGAAGTTGAAACTAAATGAAAAGTCAAGAAGTCACCAGTGTTATTATAATTCATCCGCAGGGGACATGAATTTCTGCACTAAATTTTATGCCAATCCATCAGATAGCTGTTAAGATACTTCTACAATTACAATGTACAATTTAACTTTTTTTATCCAAAAAAGAAAGCTTTGACCTGCTGGTGGCAGATGGGTCACTAAATTCATTAAGATTCATCCTCTGCAGACTATGAATGCATGAACCAAATTTCATGGCAATCCATCCAACAGTTGTTGAGATATTTCAGTCTGAACCAGGTTGAACAAATAATCAATTATCAAAAAAACTGTAGATTATTTTTAACTACTCTTTTCAGATCTTTCTGATCCCTCACAAACAGTAATATAATAATGTTTTTTCAACAAGACTTTTTTCCCCCATTCAACAAAACAAGCAAAACTTCTCAAATGAGAAGAAATCAGTATTTAACTTTGTCTTGACAGCAGCAGCGGCACAACTTTATCTAAATAAAAAAGTCTAAAAAACAAAATACCAAAGAATACATAAACAAGACTGAGAATCTGACAAAGCATTTGATGCATGAAAGTTATTAATACTCATCTCTAGAGAGACATTGCAGTCAGTGACTAGAAAGTGTGGAGTTCAGGAAAATGAACTGGCAACCATTTTAATAATCATTTCAGTAATTTTTCAAGCAAAAATGCCCAAAATTCACTAGTTTCAGCAACTAAAATGTAAATATTTGCTGGTTTTCTTTGTAATTTTTGCTAAAAAAAAACTGAATCTCTGGTCTGACTGAACAAGCAATATAAATGTGTCAACTCTGGCTCTGAGAAATTGTGATTTTTCAATATTTTCTGACATTAAATAGATCAAACATTTGATCCATTCATCACAAAAACAATTGTCTTCAAAATAATAGCTTAACTAATAACGAAAATTGTTAGTTGGTGTATTCAACCAATGTCCTAAACCATTGGAAAAGGCTAAAAATGATGGTTTTATCCATGTCTGGTGAAGATGCTACATAATGCAGCTCATATAGGCTGATATAAACATCACTCATCACAGGTCAAATATTGTCTTAAGTCCTAGCTTTTCTTAAAATAATCAATGTGGACAAAACCAAAATGATCCAACACAGCTCAACTATAAATTGACTAATGAAGAAAAGGCTTCCACATAATCTTCCACTGGCGAGGTAAGACTTTTTTTTTTTGGGACTCTGGAATGCACCAATTCTGCTACAATCCCCCAACTGGGAATTTCCAACTTCTGCCTTTGACAGGAATGCTACGTGTGCCTGTTTTAAAGCAACTGTGATCCAGCCTATATGCAGATAATGAAAGCTCTTTCCTGCTACACAGGAAGTGCTTTATGTGTCCAGTTAGTTTGGGATAAACACAAAAAGAAGAAGCGAAGAGTTAGCATGAAGAAACAAAGGAAAGCAGTCTCGGCTACAAAAAGTTCAACTTCATCGACACAAAATAGAAAGATGTCAGTCCCACTGTGACATTTATTTGATTGACAGATGATGCAAACATCACAGCGATGAAATAAGATGGAGACTTATTGGTCCTATAGTCGACCAGATGTTGCCTGTTGTTTTTGCAGATGGTAAAAGCTTGATTTGAACGTGTGTTTTTGCTCCTTTATCTGTTTCATATGATTACATTTACCATCTATAGCCATCATCCCACAATGTCAGCCAATAAAAACACAAAGATGTTCCACCGTGTGCTGGCAAACATGAGTCGCTGCTAATATTTTTTAAAAAAGCACAGTTCAAACAGACACAAAGGAGGAAGACAGAGGTGTCCAGTTTGGATGACCTTTCACTCTTTGTCTCCCTCATTCTCTTTTTCTCTTCCTATTTCATATTACTGCCACTGCTGCTGCTGCTGCTGCTGCTGTTGAGAGGTATTTCTGGAGACCAATATTCCTCTTTTTTTTTTTTCCTCTCTCCCTCTCCCTGTCTTGTTCATTTTGCGTTGCTAAAAGAAAATAGGCGCTATGATGTCAGCCCTGCAAAACACTCTAAAAAAAGCCAGCGGAGAGAGAGACAGCGAGGGAGAAAGAAAAGACAGAGCGAGGGAGAGAGTGAGGTAAAAATAGTATAATGGCTGTGTGTACTTTAGACAAATTAGAAGCTTAGAGAGAGAGAGAGGAGTCACATGTGTAGCGTTGCCATAGAGACTGATGGGTGGGTCAGAAGTATTATGGGCTGGCAGACTGTAGGTCATCCACAGCGGATGCTGTCTGTTGTGTTGCACCAGGCTTAATGCCTTTGACAACATCTGGTTCAATCAATTACACAGTAAGTATGCATATTTTCAAAGCTGCATGAATCAATATTTTGATATAAACAAAGGGTCAAGTAACCGTGTAATATGAAAGGAGTTGCTCATAGTGACACACCCACCGAAAAATTATCAACAAAACTGCAGTTTTCCTGTGCTGTGGGGAGAGTTTTGGCATCTTTCAGCTCATTGTTTTGGTTTTACTGCCTGCAGTTTTACTGTTTTGGCTGAGTCTCACTGCTCTCATCAACCTTGTTTACAGCAGGAGCAGCAGCAGGCGACTGTATAATGAACTGATTATAAGCTACCTGTCCAGCACCAAACAGCGGACAGACAAACTTCAGCATGGACTTCCATTCATCAGGTGGCCAGAAACACCACTTCAAATAGATTCTAATATTGTTCCATATCAGCTGGATGTGTAAACAGGAAACTGTTTGCTAATACGTTCACCATATCAACTCTATAAGGTCAAACACTTGTCGCAGCAACTAAATGAATTATCACTGCTTTAAAGAACAGAAACAGAATCATTTTCCCTGATTTAATAGAACAAACATACATCATTTGAATTGTTTCATTCAGTTCATTTGAAAGATTTGTAGTTTTTATGCCATTACTGCAATTGTCAGCCTCACATGAGATGCTCAACGCTGTGACATTGCAGCACTGCTTCTGCTCATCTTGAGTTGAGTAGTAGATTGGGTTTAATGCTGGATCTTAAACATGCTAATTTCTTCTTTTCTAGTCTATTATCAGCAAATGATAGAAACAAGGTCAACGGTCACACAAGGGGAAAAATAATCCTGGTTCTCTCTAAATGCCATATTACTCAAAAACGATGCCTTTCCCTTATGAATATAAGTCTCAGTGGGCCTGATAAGCCTAAACACACATACACACACACACACTGACCTGGGTTTGCCAGTCAGCCAATACTGTAACTGCAGCCAAACAGAAGATTAGAGTGATTGTACGTCTTTCTTGCGCTAACTAACAACCTGTTGGCATCAAGAAGTGGCACGGAGCCACGCTCAAACCCAGCTCACCTCACTGGGACCTTCGCAGGTCATCCCCCTCGTCTCTCCTCGTGTTTCCTGTCAGCATCACTAGTGTCACTACCATAAAAAGGCAAAACTAATCTAAAAGATTTGACAAAGCACAAGAGTGGTCAAAAAAGTTCAAAACATTCTCAAACAGAGATTAGCAGTAGTTCCTAAAATGACTAATAAGGAGCAGTCTATAGTAAAGTATTCTGAGGAGATTGTGACTTATAAAAACAGTGTCTGGGGCATTCTTGCTCTTTTTCTCTTGAAAAAGTGAAGATGAGCTCCTTCTCTTTTCCAGATGTGCTTCATGGATCCACTTTGCTTTAAGACTGAGGAATTCCTGTAATATTCCTTTGTATTCCACGTTAGTGCTGAAATATTTAGTCTTTTAAAACAATTAGTCAACTGAAAACCAACCAACACCAACACTGATGACTGCTTCATCATTTATGAATGAAAAATATCAAACGTAAAGATCTCTTGCTTTTCTCTGACATATATATCAATAAACTGAAGCTCTTAAAGTTTTGGAATGTGGATTAGAGAAAAGCAGACATGTGAAGACATGAAGACATGGGAAATTATGATTTTATCAACTGAGCTATTAAGTTATATTGCATTAGGAAGCATCACAATCTAAACAACAACAGATCCGACATCATCTATCGTCTGACCATCGAATAAACTAAGTAAATAAATTCAACACACACACAAAACAACTAACACCTGAGGCAGAGCTACAGACACAGAGTAGATATAGTTTAGACAAATAGAATTAGTAGAATCATCATGTAGAGAAGCAGAATGACAATATTAGGTAAATATAATAAAAGTAGAAGTGTAATAATAAGTTAAAAGAGTTTCAAGCGGATTGTAAAAGTGTTTGGTTTATTTAAAAAAATACTTGACAGATGAATTGAAGATGAAAATAATAATTAGTTGTTCATGTATAAATGTGATTTGTGTGCTGCAAAGTGCTGTAAAACATCAAAGCATTCAGTGGAACTTAGCGTGTGTGTATGAACAGCTTCTGTGATAAACCGAATGCATCATGTGAAAAGGTTCTGAAGGTCAGCGAAACCCTATTTACAAAAAGTTCTTAACAGACATAAACAACATCTACATCTGTTACGTTTCCATCCGAAAGCTTTTATTCTGACGCCCCATCAAACCTCCAGCGCACTCCCCTCCCTCCCTCCACCTCTCCTTTCCCAGAGATGACTCACCGGCGGTGGGCATGGCAGTGCTGGAGCCCCTGTTGCCACTCAGGAGCTCCAGAGGCTGGTGGCTGTCTGTGCTGGCGGAGGAAAAACAGGACTCAGTCTCATAGATGGTCTGCAACATGGCGCACAATCCTGACACCGTGGGATGTAACAGCATGCCAAGACAAGAGGCAGCGCTCTATTTTGTCACAAAAAAAACACCAGTCAGTTCCTCTTCAAGAATACCGGCATGGCTTCTTTTTAGGGCTGAAGAAACTGAAATGCTTTCAGAAAAAAATAGGTAATCATGGGTTACTCATTCTGGGATGAAATGAATGAATCGGTTCGAAAACTTCCAAACTTCCAAATGTTTTCTGTGCGATCTTTAAAGTGACTGAAAAATGACCGTGAACTCCATAGAAAATTCCACTGTGCTTTATTAGTGTAAACCAGCAAAGATTAAAGCCTGATTAGGCTCCGGTCTGGGTTTGATTTGCAGGTAGCTTCTGTCTTTCAGTTTTTCCTGCAGCTTCCCTTGTTTCTGGCTGTTCAGCTCGCGGTGTGATGACCAGTCACTGACACTTAGAACAAAATCCTCTTTTCTGATGCTGTGGCTCAGCTGCAGGTTCCAGAAATCCTCCCCCTCTGCTAGGCTTGAGGAATGAATCAAAGTGAAAAGAGAACAGCTTCCAGAGTCAGATTTAGGGAAATACTGCCTTTCTTCAATCACCTGGAGTCCTGATCCATGCAGAGGACTTTGCTGCTTTGGCTGCTGAAATAGTGACAGTTGCTGGTATGTTTTAGGATGTCACTGCTGCAGATGGGAGAACAAAAAAAGTTTGTTTCCTCCGTTGCACTGAACCCTCTCAGAGTCTCAACCAGATCGAACGAGCAAAACCAAAACCAGGAGGGAATAAATTTAATCCTGTCACTTAGCGCAGCCAGTAAAACTGCATTTCCATAAGCCGAGGAGTGATGGAAGGGATCGGTTCCCCGTGTGCCGTCAGCGTGCTTCAGGACGGACGGGAGCGGAGCCGCTGCAGACTCTTTCACCGCTTCCCACAGCTAACAACACAACACAAATACAGAGACGAGGAGAGAAGCCGAATTCCCCTGCTCGGTGCATCAAAGGATCCTCATGCTGTTCTCCTCCTGGCGGACGAGAGGGAGAGGAGAGGAGGAGGAGGAGGAGGAGGAGGAGGAGGAGGAGGAGGAAGAAGAAGACGAGGAGAGGCGAGGACGTAAATAGCTTTGGGAGAGCGCTCCCCGAGGTTCCATGCTTCCAAAATTAGAACGAAGCGCTGAGAGAATGACAGAGAGAGGGAAATGGAAGGAAGGAGGGAGGGAGAGGGAGAGAGAGCGGTATGATAAAAAATAAAAAAAATTTTAAAAAAAGAGGAAATGTGAGGAGAGGGCTGGAGAAGACGAGTAAGAATCCTCCCAGAAAAAAAAAAATGAACAGCCGGGGGATCACACGTTGTCCTCTTATCCTTCGCTCTAAAAACAAACGAAAAAGACAAGCTGCTGCAGAGTGGAGCTCTGTACAGAGACCAGAACCAGCTGCTGGTCAGACGGCTAATATTCACTGTCTGACAGTCATTGGCGTGTGTGTGTGTGTGTATATGTGTGTGTATGTGTGTGCCTGTGACGCTCTTTGAGCTGCTGAATGAATCGAGAGAGAGAGAGAGAGAGAGAGGGAGAGGAGACAGGAGGAGGAGGGTGAGCGAGAGAGAGAGAGAGAGAGAGAGAGAGGCTGAAAGTAGATCACTGGGTGGAAAGGAAGTTAGACGGATAAACAGAAAGTCAACAATTTCAATTTAGTGAGTGTCTCAGTATACACAAGCAGAGATGAGAGAGAGAGAGAGAGAGAGAGAGAGAGAGAGAGAGAGAGAGAGAGAGAGAAAGAGGGGGGACAAGTTCCATCCTTCCATTCACCTCCATTCATTACTATCTTTGCTGCATGTTTTTTGTTGTTTAACTGGTTGCTTTTTTGATGATTAAAAGGACAAGCAGGGGAGAAGAGAACACAGAGAAGAGCAGAGAAGAGAACACAGACAAGAGAAGAGAAGAGAAGAGAAGAGAAGAGAAGAGAAGAGAAGAGAAGAGAAGAGAAGAGAAGAGAAGAGAAGAGAAGAGAAGCATTTACTAACACAGGAGATGGGGGGTTGATGGAGGGACTATAGCTGAAAATAGCCTGCCAGGGAGGAGGAGGAGCTAGAGATAAAAATAGACAGGGAGAGAGAGAGAGAGAAGTAAGCCTACAGCTCTGGGGTGGGGTGGAGGAGGAGGAGGAGTGGGTGGGTGGGGGGGGGTTGGGGAGGGGAGGGGGGGGGAGTGAGACGCACAGCGCTGTCATGTTTCTGCACCGCACTTCCCAGAGATCACCCGTCAATCAAACGGTGTAGGCGGGATTGTGACTCTTCTTCCTCTGATTTTTGTGTTGATGCAGTATGGCTCCATGTAGCCGCTATAATAAGGGCTTTTTTTAAACCTTCACACCTTGATGAAGAGTGTCATTGGGGGTTTTTTTTGGAAATACTTTCTCCTTTTTTGCAGATATTGAAAAAGAATAAAATTGAAGCTTATCAAAGAATATTAAAGCATGCATTCACATACATAACATGTTTTTGATACTCAGTGCTACAGACACGTTTTGATTAGTATATAAAAGATATTGAAGTTCAACACTCTGCTCTATATGTTGTAATACAGCTAATTTTTTAGACATTCGACTAAAAAACCATTTATAGATAAAATAAGCAAATGGCAGGGTCATTAATGGGTTTTTTCCGGGCACAAATCTACTTGCCCAAAGTCAATTTTTTCTTGCCTCTATGCAAATAGTTTGATTTATTAGTGGTTATCAAACCACAACAAAGACTAAAGTTAATTGTCATGTTTATTTAAGTAAATGAAACAGAACAAGGACTGAATATTCTTGCATATTGAAAATGTAATGATCCATCCCCTGTATTTCACTCAATACTAAATTCTTTTGATCAGTTTCTTTCAAACAGTGGAACAGTCTCTCTAACCTGATGGCGAATACGTTTTTTTAGACTCATTTCTTCCACTGCAAGCTTCCTGATTTCCCTCTTTAATGTTTCTGGTTCTCCAGAGTATTTATGGCAGTGAAACATTACATGCTCCGCTGATTCCTCTATTTGACAGTGCTCACATAATCCTGGGGGATGTTTGTTTCACACATCACACTACTAGCCTACTCAATTCTTGCGCCAATGGGGCGTGCCAATATTCTCTGATGCCTGCGAGGGGAGGGGAGGGGGGAGGGGGGGGGGGGGGGCTATGCTATGTGCCAGAGGACAAGAATATCATTTATGATATGACGATGATTGAAAAACAATGATTGAAACAGTTTTTTGGGGGGTTTTTCAACTTTTTTTTAGCTCAAGTTAGCCTGATGTGGCGTTTTACTTGTCGCAGGCAATCAGAAAAGTCTTATTGTTGAAGCATGCAAACTGTAATGTCTGTTTTTGTTAATCCAATGAATTGAATACCTGACAACAGATCAAGGTACTTTGTCACATTCACACAAAAATCCTGTCCAATATTGCCATAAAGCAGTCACTACTCACTAATTAGCAACGGCCCAATACAAGCAGAGATACAGATCCAGCAGCCAGTAAGCCCGGCTCTGTCCAAAGGTAACTAAATCTGCCCTCCAGTACTTCTAAAGCTCACTAATTAACTTGATATATCTCGTTTGTTTTGGGTTTTTTTGCCAAGGAGTAGTCGATTGTGAAACCACAATCTATCATCTTTGAATACTTGGGTTATATTTTTATGAAAAGTTGTTTTCTTCCAACAGCAGCATTTTTTAGAGGTGTGTTGCACCTGGGAAATGTCACGGAGGATCACAAAAAGGAGGCTTTATAACCGAAAGCTGCGCTGCTCACTTCGCTGCTGTCAGTGTGGATATTATTAATTGAAACTGCTGGCTGCTATTTATAGTATTTGTTTGTTCCATTCAGCAGTTCAAGTCCTAAGTGAAGCTGTGTTTCAAGCAGTAGGTTCCAATGTTTGAACGGAGTGTAATGGGATGTCTCTGGCTGCTAGCAAACCCAGAGTGCATGGAATATAAAAAAAAACAAAAGGATCAGAATGGATCAGACTTTATGTAACGGCTGCTAATACATTAAAAAAACCAAACTCTTGAATGGCTCCGGTACAGATGCACTTCTATTAGGTATAATGCGGTAGATGATTTTGATGCTTCTCTATTTGTCAGCTATTCATCTCTCTCTGCTCATTGTTGCTGCTGTAATGACAGTTTCCTTTCCAGGACTTATAATACTTCATTGAATCATTTTATCATCACCTTCATCCCCACCTCCTCCTTGTCACCTTCATCACCCTCATCATCGTCACCTCCTGTGTAAACAGCTCTGTGTGGCCTCAAGCAGATTTAGGTATGCTTCAGTATGACTCACAGGCATAGAGACTGAATACATAGAGAGAAAAGAAAATGTAAATGCGCAAAAACACATTTCTAATGTCCTGTATTGTCTCACGTTGACTTAAGCTGCTGCTTTCCTTTTCTATTCTCCGGTGCTGAGATTATTTATTAAAGACATGTTCCCTTATCTGACATCATCCTTTCAAATCACTTTGGGCAGCGAGAGAGACAGAGAAAGATGCCACTGACCAGGCAACATGTCTGACATCTCAATGGTCTCACATACTAAACACATCTGCTGAGGGTTTGTATGTGTGTGTGTGTGTGAGTGTGTGTGTGTGTGTGTGTGTGTGTGTGTACTGCAGTAGCTCAGTGGATGACTCATCTCTGCGTTTCTATTTGAGGCGCATCAACCCCTGGAGTCACATTGCTGTCTGTGTGTGTATGTGTGTGAGTGTGTGTGTGTGTGTGTTCGCGTTATGTACTATATCTGTATCCATGACAACCAAATTACAGTCAGTCAACCAATCACTCGGTCCGAGACAAAAGTGTCAAAAAAAAAAAAAATATCTGAGGAGACCTTACAGGTGTCTTAGTGAATTCATTAATCTGCTGTCAACACACACCAGAATACAGCTGAACACATATGTAACATGCTGGATAACGATATGTCTGTATATCATGAACCTACCGCACCGGTTTATCTGTTTTAAACGTATCCACCAATACTCACTGACTGCAGAACAAGCACAAATCACACCCATGGCTCAGTTGGGACATACCTCCATGTTTTAGGGCTGCTCAATGATTTTTAGCATCCTGTTCCCCTAAATAATCTTATGATCTCCTCATGTCCCACTATGGTGTCTTTGTCTCCAAAAACGCAAGCGATGTAACATTTTTGATGTGTGATAAACATGACAGAAACCACAAGGATATGCATCAGTTTTTAAATCCCCGTTGGCTCCTTTAAATAAAGCTAAAGCTAAGCTAAGCTAAATGCCAACTTCAGCATGGTGACATATTCAAATGAAAATGGCTGTGTCAGAAATTCTACTATAAAGAAAGTAGTGAGGCGAGTAAACTACTTTCTGCTAACAATCTCTCAATGCAATGCATCACACTTTATAGAAGCAAAAAACTACAATCGTGCAACTCTGCACCTGTCACTGGTTACGCAAAATGGTGATGATAAGCGTCCGAAATCTCAATTTACTGCTCAAAGCAATACGAATAAATACATTGAGTTTCTGAGGACCTCCCACAGAGGAACGGACGAGCAGATTAAAGGATGGATGCAACAGAGAAATTTACAAAAACATGTTAAGAATGGCCTCCGCTTTTACCAATAACTTAAAAGCAACACTGAAAAGTGAATATTTATGTTGTGTATCATGTTGACATATACACTCACCAAGGAACACCTGCGCAATCTACACTGTTCCTAAAGTGTTCCTAATATTTTGTCCACCCCATTTACATACATTAGGGTGACAAAATATAAGGAACACTTTCAAACACAATGCCCTCCAATACACCACCACCCACTATGAGCTCAATAATAAACATAAAACAGAATTATCACCTTTCTGACTGAGAATGTAGAAGCTTCATAAAAGTAGAATTCATGGCAGAGCTGTTGGATTGGATTTGATTGTACAGGTGTTCCTAATAAAATGCTCGGTGAGTGTACATCCTGTTGTTCCACTAACATGACATCATCAGCGGCCGAGAAAAAGAATATACATTACATGACATTACGTTACATATACAATATACATTACAGGGTCCAGGGTCCAGGTCCTTCACGTGAAACAGTTCTGTTGCCACAGCAGTAAGTGACATTCAGCCATATCACACACACACACACACACACACACACACACACACACACACACACACACACACACACCTGCTCATCATTTAAGTGCGACAGAGAGGAGCAAGATACAATATAATGATATGACTGATTGTGTTATTGAGCATGCTGCAAGCTGCTAAGTGCTGCTTGACAGCTTCAAATATTTCAGACATTCACACTGTTAACCCTCGGTCAGTACGCTGAGCTGCTGGCTCAATAAGGTTTCCTTTATAAATGACTTGGCTGACAAGTGCAACAACAAACCATACAATAAAGTAATCCAACCGCAAGAAAAAAAAGGCCAAAGCTTGCATTGCTCATATGGATTTTCACCCCAGGGATTCAAACTAGCAACATATAATCACAAGCCAGTCTCTGACATCTCAGCGACCATCACCACTACTATCATAAACTCCATCATTAGTTATAGTATTAACCATTGTAGCTGTTTGAGATTGATAGAGACTTACCGGAGCTGTGTGATGAATTCATGAAGGTTCAACCTGGACTTCCCTCTCCAATCTTCTCTTGTGTGTGTGTGTGTGTGTGTGTGTGTGTGTGTGTGTGTGTGTGTGTGTGTGTGGGTGTGTGTGTGTGTGTGTGTGTGTTAAAGTGGGTCCTCAGAGTCAGCCATGTGTTGGAGGACAGACGATGGACAGACAGGCAGATGAATCAGACTATCTTCTCAATGTGGGCTTTTCTGCAAAAGAGAAAATTGAGATGTGATTTAGCTACAGAGATTCATCTTATCTGACCAATATATTGCCTTTATAAAAATGTAGACAGTAATGACAGTAATAATGATATCATAATGCTAACTAGCTTACTACATACAGCAGTGATCTAACCCAGCGTTACTTCCAAGGCCGTGGATCATTTCATTCTTTGTGGAGTTACAGGTTATGTTTATAAGAAGCCCTGCTCGTGATAGCACACCCAATGTGTAGCTGGTCCTGGATGCTACTATATCAGAGCTGAGGATAATGTTAGCAGCTCTGTCCTTCTCTTTATTGGATTTGAGAATGTTTACACTCCTACAACACCAGCCAAACTCGTTATCTGAAACGGCGTTATGTTCGCCAGACATGTTGGTTACTTATCATCCTAAACACCTTTTCTGTAGTAGCTTTAAAAGTGAAACATACTGTTAGAAAATACAAACAATGAGGCGTAAATATAACCTCTGTCTTATATTTCCAAGTATGTAAGCCAAGCAATCACACGGTTACTTTACCATGAAATAATTTGATCTTACATATTCCCTTAACACTTATAATACTAGGACTAACACTGTAATGTTTCTTTATTTCTGAGTCTTCTACATGCATCATCAACTGGTGAGGGTGTTGGCTTTTTGTCTGGGACGTGCAGCATTAGCCTCAGTTTTTTAGCACGATATATGCAAAGCCATCAGCCAAGTGCATATTTAAGATCCTTTTACAGGGTTCTTGTTTTGAAACGAGTCAGCTGGAACCTGTTTTCAAAGGACTCGCAGAGCTAACATTAGCTTATTAGCTTAATTAGCTAGCTAGCCACAGCTGATAAAATCATCTAGAACGGTTGTCAAATCGACAGTAATTGGCTAGAAATGAGAAACTGCTTTCGTCTATCTCTGAAATCAAGGAGCCATTGTTTCAAAAGTTACTATGAATTGCGAGTGGTAACCATTATCATTATAACTGCATTGAGAGAATGGAAAACTTAGCTCAAGGTTTTCATTCCTACAAGGGGAAATATTAGGACAGGGTTTATAAAGCCCATATGAGTACTGCTGTCCAGCCATTAAAATGTGTTTCCTGGTGGCTCGTCCTCACTGTGTGTTCTTGTTTGGCCATTGGACCAGGATATGATGGAGGGAGAAATGTGCTTTAATGAATGACCAGTATTCTGTTGTGGAGTCAGTACAGGTTTTTGGTTTCAGATGATAGGATCATATCCAAACAAGTCTGATCTCTGATCAGAACCAGGCACCTGAGCAGAGCTGGACAACTGATTACAGATAATCACGTGTTAAGATTTGGGTTTTCACTTGAGTCTGGGCAGGTCTGCAGGGTTCAATGTTTAAGAATAACTGATGGAACTTTATTATACTTTATTACAAGAGTGCACAAATAAAATTTCAAACTATATGTTTTCATTTTAAGAGAAGGTTGCTGATCCATACTAATAGATCATTTAATCTGTTTAACATTTAATCTAATTACACATCCTACTTCTCAAGGCTGGACATCTATTATTTCCTACAGCTGCCCGAGTGTAATGTTATATTGTTATATTATTAATTGCTCATTCTATTTCTGTATTTATTTTTTCAACTTCTTAAATCCTGTTTACTATTAACTTCCAGTTTTGAAATGAAGATAAATGGACTTCAACCAGTTCCTACTGTAGTTATTATATTATTAATAACTGCAATAATCTCCACTACAATTATCTAACAATTTAATCTAATTTCTTATTTATATATATTTGTTTCATCCTAATAATTCTTTATGTTTTCTTACCTTGTAGCCTGTCCCTTGTGTCACTCTAACATGTACATTTACATCTGATGTGATTTTATCTTACGTTTTCTCTGACGTTTTGTTAGTTTTTATAATGTTACTGAAGAAATAATACTTCATTTCAGCTGTATTTTTCTTATAACTTAGATCTTATAACCTTAACTTATAACATGAAATAGCTCTCTGACCTCCTAAGGAGGCCTGGAACCATAACCATATCTGGTATCTCACTGGTCTTCATTTCTGAACGATCCCTCCCTGCGTTGTGTCTTGAACAAACATGTTTCAACAGGAATTACATCACATTATGGAAACAAGCTGCAGTTTCTGGAGTTCCCTGATCCTCTGGCACCACCTTCTGGTCTTGTATTGCTACAGTAGACAGTATGTGCATGTAGGTATGAGAGAGGAAGAGAGAGGAACAGGATACACCAAAAAAAAAAAAAAACGTCACTGACTCCGACATCCTGAATCATTGTCTGGAATTAATGTCAAAGGACCGTTGGGTGTGTGTGTGTGGACGTGTGTGTCTGTGTGTCACAGATGAGGCTCAGGCCACTTAGTTGTAATGTGATTTAAAGGAACATGTTTAGCACTGATCCCCACCCTCTGTTTCCACACAAACACACACTTGTTTGTTCTTCACACCACACATAGAGTATACACTCACACAGACAGCAGCAATGGCTGGTCTGTCTGAGGTCTGCTGGCTCTGAGTTGAAACACAGATCAGAGTCGTGTAATGTTTTTATTTAAGAACGGTGGATTCATCATCATCATCATCATCATCATCATGCCACCTCAAAAGACCAGTGCACAGAGAGTTACCCACTGTTTACTGGCCTGTAACTGCAGTTGAACCACTCTGAAATGGTTTACATGTGCAGTATAATGACCCACATTTACAAGTAACTGGTCACTTGTAAATGGTTGCTGAACTGGTTTCTGTTCTATGGTTTCCTTGCACAGTAAACTGGTCTACACAGTTTAAAAAAGTCCACTTGTACAATGTAATACAATCTAATACAACAGCCTGCAATAAATGGTATCATTATTGCATGATGGTCACTATACAATGACCTCCTTACATGACGGTCTGACACTTCCTGTGAACATTCTATCCTCAAACTATCAAACAGGATCCAATTATTCAAAAACCTACCAGATATTTACAACTTCACTGTTTTGTTTCCTTCTCACTGCTCTCGTCACATGGTTTTTGAAGCAGGCAGCTGTTTTTCAGATAAAAAGCTCTGAAAAAACACACTGTTCACTACCTGCTCAGCACCAAATGGCAAACACACACAGTTAGCAACTAGCTGGTGAACATAGTGGAACAGCTAAAGAGCCAGATATTTCCCTCAGGAGTTGACGGAGACCGAAACAGAGCTAAAAGGAGAGTTATTATTGGACTTACATACATTCATCAGCTGGAATGGACTAAATGAATGCTACTGTTGCTCTGTGTCTGCCGGATGTATAAATAGGCAACCATTTGCTTAGTTCACTATATCAACTTAAGAGATGATAATATGTCAGTGTTGTGGTCACTGTCTTGTTTCTGCTAATTGCTTATTGCAGTTTTAAAGGTTTTATTTGATGGCCCGTAACAATATAAAAACACTGAAACATCCCAATCCTATTACACAGTTTGTTAATACTTATAGCCTACAGAATTTAGAAAAGCTGTCTTAACATTGAACCCTGAGTATTGCCACACTGGTGCAAATGCATTTCTTTTAACAAGCTAATTTTCTACTATACCCTCGCTGAAAGCACAACATCTCTACAAATAAAAACATTTTAAGTGGTAGCCTACGTAAAGAGGAGGGATGGCAAAACCCTGGAGAAAACAATACAGTCACTATTTACATATTATATGCCATTAGGGTTGCAACTAACATTTATTTTCATTATTGAGTTCATCTGCCGATTGTTTTATCAATTGTTGGGTCAATAAAACGTCAGAAATTGTGAAAAATACACACACACACACACACACACACACAAAAATCACAATAACAATATCCTAAAGTCCAAGATGATGCTTCAACTGTCATGTCTTGTCTGTCCAACAATCCAAAACCCAAAGATAATCACTTTACTATATGTATATTATACTATGTTTACACAAAGAGCAACAGAAAATCCAGAAAAAGCAGCTGAGAAGCTGCAAGTTTGTCAGTTTTGCCTTAAAATTGTATGATTAAAGGATTATCAAAATACATTTTTTTCAATGGAGTTAGCTTGGACTTATCTCTGTCAATGGACTAATTGATTAATCTACTAACCATCTCAGCTCTATATGTTATGGGTAATGTCCACTGATGTTATTAATAACAGTAATATTTTTAATTCAGCTCTAAGCTCTTGTTTTGACAATATCCAGTTGAAACAGACTGCAGGTGCATTTAGTTTAATAAAAATAGACTGAAGGACAGTCTGGTTGCTTGTGAAGGTGAAAACAGAAAATAGAATTATACATCGTAAATGCATACTGTAAACAAGCTAAACTTTTAAAACATTTAAAACTATAATTAGCCTGGATCCAATGGGACGGTCTATCATTGGCTCTGGTCCAACTGGATTTATGCTGCCTTTACAGTATGTGGCTCCTCTCCAACTCTGCTAAGTCCTGAAAGAAGTCATAGGAAGTCAGTGTCACTACAGCAAATGAGCTGGGTGCCGTGGTAACAGTGTCAGGGCCCAGATAATGGGATGAAACGCTGTGGGTGTGCGCATGTTTGTGTGTGTATGTGTCTCCCTGTGCGCATTCAGTACTTAGGTTATGTCGCTAACTAGCTGTGACAGACTAACCTGCTGGCCAACTATTCCATTAGCCTAATGACATGCATACACACACAAGAAGAAGAAGGAAAGAAAGAAAAAAGAAAGAAGAAAAAAGAAAGAAATAAACAAAAAAGAAATAATCCAAAATAGAATAGAACAACACTTGAGTCATGTGTCTCTGTGCTTCTCTGGAACAAGTTCACAATGTTGCCAAAGCATCAAGAAATATAAATCTCTCCCCCTCTCTCTCTCTCTATCTCTATCTGCCGCCTCCTCCTCCTCCACTTCACACCATCATTTCCTAAAATACCTGGCCCCTCCCATTCTGGAGAGGAGCAGGAAGTGCTGCCTGGCAACCAGGGAGCTGGCTGCCGTGGTAACGGTTCACCTGAGCACCTCTTCCCTAAACAAACAGCAAGAGTGAGCAAGAGAGAGAGAGAGAGAGAGAGAAACGGGATGTAGAGTCAAAGTCATAGTCGGTCTCTTCCAGTATTTGTTTATAGTCTTTTTCTCACTTGCTCTCACTTGTTTTCCATCACACACACACACACACACACACACACACACACACACACACACACACACACACACACACACACACACACACACACACACACACACACACACACACACACACACACACACACAAAGCGGGTTTAGTGAAAACTCTGAGTCTGTTAACCCTGAGATGGGTTGTTTTCAGTTCCAGAAAGAGAGGTAACTTAAAGTCGGGGTCAGTTACCGCGGTAACTGACTCTGTGAAGCTAACCTGCTTCACCCAGGTTTTCTTTAACAAACCTGAGTTTCTTCTCCGTCTCCTCCCTCTTACAGAACTAGACACGCTGTTTCATGTCCTCAGTCATTCAGTCCGTATCAAAGCGCATACAGAAGTGCGTTCATTAGTGGAGGTTTACTGTATGTTAGTTTGTTACTGAGGAACTAAAGTTACCGCTTTTATGCACATCAGTTATTCCTTAAAGCAGTGTTTTTTGCTCTCACATTCAAATATTACACAGTGAATTCAGCTTCGGCTCAGAATAAAACCTCTGCTTGTCCTTCTTTTTTGTGAATGGAAGTTCTTTCTAAAATCTACTGTATTTTAACCTTGACACCTTTTCAAGTGCAAATCACCAAACACATTATTACTGGACCAGACTGTAAGCTTACAATCATGTCTCTCTACATCTTTGAGCTTTTTCTTTTTTTAAAGCTTTCACTATATTTTTCATCTTCAGTTGCTGCATCCTGTGTTTCGTCCCTGTTAGATTAAAGCTGAACAAATATATTTAAAATATAATGTAGCTGCAGCCTGATACACGGTCAGATCCACCACGTTACCGTCCGTTAAGGAAATGCAAGTCTGCACCGTCCACATATACATGCATTAATATCTCTGCATCCATTGTATTAAAATGGAGGCTCTGTCTTTTATTTACCTGTTGCCATGGTGAATCATAGTATCGCAGCTCTATTGATGATGGCTTTTTTCATTCATCATGAACGAGCTTAACTCAGAGTGAACATACTCACAGTTGATTGAACTGACTGATAAGACATTGTGGAACTGAAAACCCAAAGTTTCCCATCTCAGGTTCATGCAGAGCTCCAATGACTAGTCAAATTCATCGTCAGAAAATGTAGCATTTCAGTCATTTTACAGGCAAAAATGCTTGATTTGGTTCCAGCTTGTCAAATGTGAGAATGTGCTGCTTTTCCACGTCTTCATTTTATAATAAACTGAATATAAAAATGAAAGAGGGGATTATCAGACAGCGAGGAAACTCAGCTCTAGACCAGCAAAAAATGAACTGACATTTACTGAAACATTTTCTGCAAGTGGGGGGGAATCACACTTTGGTTAAACTGGCCAGTAGACATATGACAAGTGATCACATGCATAATTTTAGCAAGCCAAAAGGGTTTTTAGGGGGTTTTCTATTGGGAACCCGAAAGTAACCTTAATATCTTTGGGTTTTAGACCACTGGTCAAACAAAGTGAAGACATTTGATGATGTATTTTAAGGAGGAATACTAAAGGACTGATACAATACTCACATACCTTCTGTATGTTTTAATTCCAGCGAGTTATTGCTCGCTGTAATCATTCCTCCTGTCAACACTGGCTGTGAAGTGAATCCTTCCCAGCAATATGTGACAAAATCCCTCATCTTTTACGAATGCATTCAAGTTCATCCAAAGCTTAAATGAGGCTTCAGCAGTCTGAGCCAAATGAAGTGGGCATCTCCTTCCCAGTAGTGGTGTGGAGGTTTATTCCTATAGGATTATTGTCAGCCTACATCTGAGTATCACTATGTACTCCTCTGCTGCGCTCAGCAGGGAAACACTATCCAGGAAAATACAGAAAACTATCTAGTACTGTAAAGATTGTCACAATGGAATATTGACTGATTTTAGGCTATTTGACTATTTTGTCTCCTATTTCTTACAGTGTAGTCACATTAGGAGGTTTCATGGCCCTTATAGACAGGCAGCATCACGTCATGGAGAGCCAGAATGATTACAGCTAAACAGCTAGACCTTGTTTGTCAAACTATTTCCAAGCAAATTAACTTTGACACTTCAAATAGAAGTCGGTCATCGTGAAAAAAATCTGGACACTGGAGGTAAGAGTCGGTGGCATGGACCTTAAAGCTCTTATGTAACTAATGGAGTAACCTTTGATCTTTGACCTCTGGGCTTTAGTAAAAACCCCAGTGCATGATCGAGCTGCAAATCCCTCTTCACAGTGCTTCAGACCAGACTGTCAGCAGCTGGAATGATGTGAGGGTCCTTCAGGGAGGAGGAGCGGCCATGGATGTATTAAACTGGATGGCGCCCCATTCATTCCTAAGAAGATTGCTTAATGACATATATGCTTAAAAGAGTTCTTCCACATTTTTGGACCTTTGTCTGGTTAAACCTACTGTACCAACTGGCAGAATGACAATAATATCTCAACACAGCTGTCTGTGACCTTTTGTTGTATAGTGGATGTAATGGCTCAAACCCTGATACAACAAAGAGTCATTCATGAGACAGAGAGCAGATTGTTGTGAACAGACCTCTACAACAGCTATCACAACAGATCTATCTATCTATCTATCTATCTATCTTATCTGCCTGGGTATGTGGAGGTTTGGTGCCTCACAAAATGTCAAATCTTGGCAGACTGATGTGCTGTGATTCAATGCAGCATTTTAAAGGAGAGGATTCACTGATTAAATTCCACCTACCCAAATATAAATACTCTGTAACTGAACATTTGCTAACCGTATATCAAGACATTGCTTGTCTTTACATCTGGTTTGTCATCTTTTACAGTTTTTCTACTATGTAATTGTGAGATATCGTTTTTAACACTTCATATGCCGGGAATCCTGTGTAGTGATGTCATGAAAGTGATGTATTAGATATCAAGAGCATGTTTGTTTTCTGACACAACATACTGTATGTTTAGTTCAGATAATAGCTCAAATATAAAAATAGATGTATGTTCCCAGGAATGACAGTAGCCTGGAGTTGTGTGACAACAGAAACAGAAGATGTACTGTATGTCAGTGACAGAAACTGAACTGTGTGACAGATTACTGTACCGACACATAAAAGATCACAGACGGCGTCAGAGGTGACAGGGCTGGTAGTGGTGAGAACAGAAAGTGTGCCGAGACAAAGCAGAAATATTCAGCTATGTTTCCAAAATTAATAAACATTTTATTTCAGTGTGTTTTTTTATGTAGGGCTGCAACTAACAATTATTCCTATTATCTATTAATCTGTCAGTTATTTTCTTGATTCATCGATAATTGTTTGGTCGGTGAAATGTTAAAAAATAGTGAAAAATGCCATTTAGCATTCACAACAGTCTAGAATCTTAAGATGCTCAATTGCCTGTTATGTCGGAGAAAAACAGCAAATTCTCACATTTAACAAGCTGGAACAGGAAATATTTGGTTATTTTGCTTGAAAAATGACAGAAACAATTAACTGATTATCAAAGTCGTTGCCAATTAATTTCCCATCGATTGATTTAACGACTAATTGTTGCAGCTCTGTGTTTATGTAAAGAGCTGAGATTAAAAACTACCGACGATAACCAGTATACAGAAAAAAGCAAAACAAACAAAGATATATGAAAATACCTCTTTCTGTCAACATGTTCCACCACAACAAAATGTACTTTTTAAAATCCCTGTAAATCCCTGTGTGGCCTTCGACTGCAGACGTCCCAGAGTGGCGATTTTTGCAGTGAATCAATTATCAATCGATCACTGTTGACACTAGTGGTAATAATACATACGACACATACTGAACTGTGGTTTTGTTGCATCATTGCATAGTGCCCCTTTCTGTTTGATATGTGTGCTGCGTCTCCAGAGCAACAAGTCGGTGCGTGTATGATATCTATATCCTACCACTCATGTATGAATAGAGAATGTAGTGCCATTGAGGCATGGCATTATGGTGGATGAGTACTGCAGAGTAAAGTAACACTGTGGAAATCCCCACCAAGCTGTCATCTGTTGGCTCCCCATGTTAGCTATCCATTCTGAAGCCTTATTACCAGCTTCAACACCATCACCCCGCAGTAGCACCCTGGAGGTTTTGAGGGGTTGCGTGTCAGACACAGAAGTAAACGTCCACTGCTACAGTTCGAACTGTCATCGAGAAAGTTTTCTAATCAGCATTCCCCTCCTCTGGATGTCCCATTTCCTGGTAAAGGTTGAGAGATTCGTTGGTTCTGGCAAAGTTACAGTATTTGCTAGGAAATTTCCCCTAATTCCCAGTATATTGGTTTCACCTGTGCCTGTGTTTGAAGTACCGAACAGGCTACGGTGAATGAACTGTGCTAGAGCTGAAAATTAATTGGCAACTATTTTGATGATCGATTTGTTTTTAAAGTAAAAATGACAAATACAGCCCCAGCTTTTCAATTTTGAGGGTTTACTTTTCTTTGTCATAAGTGGTAGTAAACTGGATATCTTCAGGTTCAGGACTGTCGGTCAGACAAGACATTTGAAGAAATCATTTTGTGCTTTGGGAAATTGTGATGGGCATTTTTCACCATTTTCTGACTTTTTACAGACCAAACAATTAATAAAAAAAATAATCTGCATTGATAATGAAAGTCATCATTAGTTGCAGCCCTATACTCACCTCTGATGATGTAGCAGAAGCCTAAATATTTACTAATTAATATAACAATTAGCATCAGGCTGCGGCCCTTTTCACTAATACAAGATGAATTTAGGCTTTGTTTAAAGTGCTAGATTTAGCACTTTTTCACTGGCCAAACTGTGATTGTAGGCATTTTTAAAGGTACACTATGCAGCAGAATTTGTCAGCTGGTGTTTGTAAACACACCAAGCATTCAAAGTTGGCCCCTCCTCCTCAGCCCAACGAGCAGGTAAGTGAGAGTGAGAGAGAGAGAAAGTGAGCAGTGGTGGTGAGAACACAGCCGTGTATCAGATAAATAAAACGTTATTTTCTGATTGTTTCACGGTAGTTATGTTCTAAAGCTCAAGTTAACCTCCGCACACCTCTGCAATACCCTGTGGGAAGGTGATTTTGTGTGAATGCAGAGCTTCATCCTGTCCTCTGTGGCCTCTCTCTCTCTCTCTGCTCTGCGTGTGTGTAGCTCAGCTCTGCTCTCGGTCAAGCAGACACACAGACCCGCAGCTCTCTATACATCCATGACACAGAGACAGAGAGCAGAACAGAGCAGAGAAGAGAGATGGAGACAGCCATGAAACCCGGACGCTATGCTACAAGTCCCGATTTCACACCCTGAGCGCTGGAGGCTACACACCCAAGTGCCCAAAGGTTGATGCCCAGAAGCAACCCGAACACAGCAAAATAATAAGAAAATAAGAAAATACAGGCAATGGGCAGGGTCTCTGAACATATATATACCACCACACACTTCTAGTGGCTCATAAGTTATGATTGAGAGGGATTACTTTCGTATGAGTCTATACATTGTTTATAAGGAAAATCCTGCATATTGTACCTTTAAAGCAGCCTCACAGCAGTAGATAACCGTGCTGACCACAAGACCTGATTCCTCTTCTTCAACCAAGCTGTGTAGATGCAATGAACATAAATTCCATCTCTAAAAGTATCACTATGCTCAACTTTTCATACTTTTTTCAGTACAAAAGAGTTCTGTGGTTTGGGACCACTGGGCACCCAAAACTTTTTGTCACCCAAATTAGCACAGACTGCTATTGTTTAATAAAAAAAATTTTTTAGCACTTTTTTGTTAGTGGATGAGTTTCAGATATTGTAAGGGAGGAAAGGTAGAAGAAGACATAGCCACAGTAAACTAGTCAAACCACAAAACCGCCTACAAAATATTGAGAAACGAGGTCCAATTTCAAAGCAGGATTTGTCAACCTGATCAAAATCGCAGAGACTTGCAAAATGATATTTTGGTTGTCTGTGGATATCTTACTCATTTGACTTTATTACATTTTACATTTTCATTTCCAGAAACCCGGTTGGTTGGTAAATCTTACACAGCAATTTCCATTACATGTTTTTTTTTTTTTTTTAATACATGATGGCAGATGCTGATTGTTGGGTGTTTGCCATTCAAGTGGGAGTAACAGTTGCAACTACACGTACGTCATTCTCCTCTGCATACCCTCTTTGAAAAAATTTGGGCTTGTTTGTCTAGAGAGCTGCTGTAATAAAAGACACCACAGTCTATTTGCAGTTTGGGCTTCTTGTCTTTTTACCTGCATCTACCTTTTTCACCTCATTTCTCTCTAATTTATTCTACAGAAACAATCTCAAGGGCCATACATTTAAAAACATGACAAAATCAGCAAATATTGCTTCGTTGGTTTGGGCTTTTTTAACAGTCACTTTGCCTCATTCTAGTGGCAACCCAGGTAGGTGGCAAGTGCCAGACAACATCGCAGTTCAAACGCAGCTTGACAGCAAAATGCACAACACTGTGCTAGTGATATTTTTAAGATGGCAGACCACATGGAGAACAATACCAAGAGCACACCATAAGGTAAGAGCAGTATTTCATACTGAGCATTAAAACTTCATCATTTAGAAACTGCTGCTGCCCTCACTGACATTGCAATTCCAAGAAGAGTCATCAAAATGCCAGACAGCTTCAAGATTTGCAACGTGAGAGCAACGTACCTGTATGTCAGCTTCTTATAAGGACCCTCATTCATAAATGTATGTGTAGATTGGAAAAGGTAACATAATAATAATGATGTATTATTTCTATTATAATACACTGATTTATAGCCACTTTTGAAGCTTGGAAGGGGAGTTCTGGTGCTGGTACTTGCTACTGGTAGTAGCTATTACAATGTCATTTGGTTGGATGTTCTTTACTGGTAACCACTGGCAAGTAAATGCTGTCTTCTAGCCATCCACTAACCATCAGTGCATTCCTGTCTGTTCTCTGTTAGCTTTAGGCTTGTACTGTAGATGGTGGCTGGTTAACTTTTAGTTCTCAGCTAGTAGTTGTACCCTAGTTAGCTGCTAGCTATTAACTTAACGCCTGGGCAATAACTTCTAGTATACAAGTGGCTGTAAACTGTTACCTGTTTGGTTGCTAGTTAGCTGTTGTATTTCTCAGCTTTATGTCCTTTAGCTAGCTGTACTGACTCTGCAGCGATTCTTCAAGAAACCTTTAACTGTCTGTCGGTAGGTATATCCTTGGACGGTGACACACACACATACATATACACATACACGCACACACACATACACACACACACTCCCGTAAACCTCACGGTACCGTGGATGTCGGCGGCTCCTCCTGGAACGAGTATTAGCGCAGAGGTCGCTTCCTCCCGGCTTTGGTTTCCGCCGAGGCTCGGTGTGTCCCCCCGTAGAGCTTCTCTGCGCGTTTATTTCACATGAAAACGGGTAATTTAACGAGCAGGACGCGTCTCACCTCCTACCGTTTCACCTCCTCCATATTTACAGTCAGTCTCTCTCTCTCTCTCTCTCCCTCGCTCTCCCTCTCCCTCTCTCTCTCTCTCCCTCTCTCTCCCACCAACAACAACATTATTGACGTCCTCCTCCTGCCACGTGACCAGTCTGCTGGGGCTAAAAATAGACTCAATAGAAACCAATGGAGGCAGACAGACAAGGCAGAGATAGACAGACAGCAGACCGAGATACAGTTTAGTTATAGTCTTGCTTGCCTTACTTCACCTCACTATCCCATGTTTCCAACCTGCAGCTGTTGACTTGAACTAACTGCTTGCTGTCCGACCTACAGATAACAGGGCAGGACAGCACACGGAAAGACTTCCAATAATATTCCCAATAACTTCAGCAATACAAGTCATTCAGAGACAGTTAGTCGATTAATCAACCGGCCAATCAACAGACAATAAAAACTATTTTATTAAACAATATTTTTTGCGTAATTTATACCCAACATTAAACTTTCCAGCCCCTCAAATGTGACACATTTCTTCCTTTCCATTATCAGCAGCCCATGTCTTTGCATCTCATTTATTACCATTAGACTACCTTCATGTCACACAGCTAAGCATCCGATTTTATGAGAAATAAATACCCAGGAGGTGGTTCAACATTTTCCGGCCATTTTGGGGGTATTTCCAGAATCCTCAAAGAAGCTTCTTATCATCTAGATTAAAACATATTCTGTTTGATGCACAATATAAGATTAACCCGTTTCCCGAGTTACAGTAGTATTTTCTAATCCATATAGGCTACTTTATGTCCTTGCTCTTTTGGCAAAACACCAGCAGAGTATTAATAAATTTTTTAGTATGAAAATATAATATAAAATATTGGGAAACTACACATCTACCAACATAACTCATAATAGAAATGCAAATTTTAGATTCAAGCTGCATAGGCTAAATAGAGCATAGAGATTTCATTTCTGTTACCATCTTTGTTTGGATTAGGACAAAGATACAATTTGGGTTAAAAAATCATGTAAAAGATGGAATATTTTTCACCCAGATGCTTACAGTCTGTGAGGTTTCTAGAAACACCAGAACAGCTGTAACTACTCAAAAGACTTCTGGGTTTTTCAGGGATTGCCTGGTTGTTAGGTGGAGCAGAGCAGGTGGACCCAAACACAGGAGACTGCAGGCAACAGGAACTTAGAATAAATCTTTATTGAGATGTG
The DNA here is from genome assembly GCF_910596095.1 of Thunnus maccoyii. NCBI lineage: Eukaryota > Metazoa > Chordata > Actinopteri > Scombriformes > Scombridae > Thunnus > Thunnus maccoyii. Next base: position 4,513,844 of record NC_056550.1, on the reverse strand, counting down.
AGTGCAGGCAGAGCAAAACTGAACTGAACGGAACAAACGACCCAACAATGACTGAACAGAAAACCAGGACTAAAATACAAACTGAACTAATGAGGAGAATGGAGAACAGGTGACTAGACAGAGAACAGATGAGGAGCTGACTGGCTGGGGAAAACACTGGGAGTAGGGAAGGACTAACAAGGCTGATACAGGGCAGGTATGAAGGGAAATGCAGGATGGGGAGGAGTACATGAACACAGGAGAGAAACAGTGTGTGTGGGGATCAGAAACTTAAAGGTAGTGTGTAAGGGAACTTCAGCACAGGACTGAAGTTTCTGAACCAAGAGTCTTTTAAACTCTGAGAGACAAAAAAGGGGAGATGGGTGAGGAAACACAGGTGAGGGTAATGAGGTGATTGCAGTGATAGCAAGGTCTGGAGAGAAGTCTGAGGGCATCTGGTGAACTGGTGGAGAATGGCAAGTCTGGGGAGTAGGAAGAACGGACATGGCCAGGGAGCTGGGGATGGGAGTGTGTGGCTGCAGAGAGGGACTGAGGAGCAGATTGTGATGCTGGTATTTATTGTTCAGAAAATCTAATGCTTATATTTATGACCTGGAAGTCCCTAGGGGCTTCAAAAAGGCCCTATGTTTACTGTGTGACAGTTGATTTTTTGCTGATCTGATAACTTTGTTTGGGAATATGTAAGCATAATAAGGGCCATAAGGTGGGACCTGCTTACTTGTTCTTAAGGCCCTATCCTGAAGAGGGTCTCCATATCAAAATCCAATTTTAGGACCTTCATTACTATATTCCAAAATGAATGTGGTAATATCCAGGCAATACCTGTAGACATTACACAGAGAGTGGGAGGACCAAGGTTAATCCAGCCATGGCTTTTATTTATTGTATATCAGAAGTTGAGTATTTGAGAGTTTGAGAGAGTTTGTTGACCAAAGCAACTTAAAGACAGAGTAAATGATTCATCAAAAAAAGAAAAAAAAAAAATCAACACACTGTCAACAATGAAAGCACGGTGCAAATCCCAGGGAGCCTGCATCCAGATAGAAAGCTCCACTATGCATTCAAAGGTCACATTGGCTTGACTACTGGGCTGCCTGTTGAGATCAAAAAATGTTGTGCACATTCACAACGGCAAACAAGGAGGCTGAGAAGTAGAGAAAGAGCCTGTCTGATACTGTATGTATGTTCACAATAGAATGATAACATAAAATATTATTTACAACACCAACAATAAGCACATTTCTAACAACCAATGTGTCTTAAGATGCTGTAGAGATGAGCAGTCTATATATAAATATTGGAATATTGTGTTTCTAGTGTTGCTGTAATGCAACACGCCTCTGTGATCACCATAGTCAGATTGGATTAACCTGTTAAGGGGCCCCTGTTGACCCCTCACCCCTACTGTCTATGCAACATGTACAATTATTCCATTTAAATAAACACAGGAATATGAAAGATATTAGAACTAACTGACTATTTAAGACCCTCATCATGTCAGTTGAGATTCTGTTTTAGTTCTGTAACAGCCTGTGGTATATACGTTGATATTTAGAAAGAACTGAAGGGTCGTATTGGATGCCAGATTTCCATAATTTAACAATGGTATTCATTTTTCTGTTCTACAGTCTCACTCAGAAGAACACTCAGATGGGCATGAATCTTTCCCCGCTGTAACATCGTGAGCAACTGTGTCGAAAATAATTCTGGTCACTGAGAAAAAGTCAAAGGGTACAAACTGTGCACCAAACAAGTCTTTGCTGAGAAACAAAAATATATCATGGAACAGAGCCTATTGAAACAGTAGTGCGGTGGGACTTCAGCTCCATTTGGGAATAATCCCGTGAGGTTTAGCAAAACTGATTTAAAAATATTTTTATTGTGACGCGTGCAGGTGAAAATAACTAATAACAGTGACAAGATTTACGATGGAGAAAAAAAAGCTCAATCTCACTTTCATTTTCACTTTGAATCAAATCATTGTTTACAATATAGGGAGAGGAGAGGAGAGGAGAGGAAACGAGAGAAGAGGAGCGGCACAATCACAGCTGACACTATAAATATTTTCACTCTTAGCACAGATACAGAGAGATGAGGAGGAGGTGGAGGGAACAGAAAAGACAGAGATAGGGGAAAAGGAAAAAGGAGGAGAGAGAGAGGGAAAGGTAGGAGAATGCGACAGAAGCAGGGAGGTTGGAGAGGAGATGAGGGGGAAGGAGAGACCGAGGAGGGAAGGGAAGGAAGTTAGGGGGTGGAAGAATGGAGGGGGGATGACAGAGGAAAGATGCAGGAAAGGAGAGGAGAAGAAGAAGAGAGGAGAAATATTCTGCACGAACAGAGGAAAAGAAGAAGATAGAAAAACGAGGGAGAGAGCGGTGGAGGTGGAATGAAAGGACAGAGAGAGAGTGAGAGACAGAAATAGAGAGAATGAGAGAAAGAAAGGGCTATTCTGGTAATGATGTTGTTGCCATGGAGACGCTGTCCTCAGTCAGACTACTCCACAGGTGCCTCGTGGGTATTTTTAAAGGACTTCACTGATTGGTGGAGGTCTTTAGAACAGAAGGCTATTGATTGGTTGACAGAGGTGAAAGTCAAAGGTCATCTCATTGCATCCCATTACCCTCCAAATGCTTTCTCATCTCCTCCTGTTTTCCATCACAGTTAAACAGTACACATACTCACTGTGTTGTGTTTAAAGCAAAAACCCTTATTCTCTTGCTTTTTATCCTGTGAAAAGAGAAAGATGCCGTTGTTTTCAACAGATACCTTAAAGGGCACCCTCCCTCCCAGTATATTTAAAAAATGCAACGGAGGAGTGGAGGGGAATGAGTGTAGAAGACGTGTTCTGGTGGCTACATAGTGTTTGATGCAGGGGGTGCAGGGACACTGACTGGCCACTGCTCAGTGTACCATTAATAGTGATGTAGTAGAGCTAACTAGCCATGAGGAGCTAACGTCTCCACTCTCTCAAATCCAAACAGACTCATACAGTTAAGATCATTCTGAGCGGAAAAAGCAGTTTTTTCATTAGTATTGTTTGTAAAATCACCTGTATTAACATGATATACAAACAAGAAGCTACATGATGATGTGTACAGCACAAAAACAGTATGTAGTTCCTCTTTAAAGCAGCTATAATCATTTTTTTTTTTTTTATTTAACATTGAATCGCATGTGTGAAAGCGGTTGCTTGTAGTGATGAACCCACAAAGAATTATCACATCATCTCTGCAGTTCCTCTCAGCTCTATGGAGTGCTTTGGTGTCTTGCAGATCATTGTTCTGTTTTCAGGCTCACAACTTTAATGCAACTTTAACGTTTTGTAACATTGCTCTCACCGCTCTCATCAGTGTTGTTTTTGGATGTAACAGGCTGTTGTGTTCAATGACAAAGCTCCAAAACCTGACTGTAACCTACCTGACATCAAACATCAGTGGAGCATGTAGCAGCTAAAGAGTCAGAGCTTAAAAAGAGAGTGAATATTGGACTTACATTCACCAGAACATGACCCCCCCAAAAATACTAATGTTGCTCCGTGCCCCCTGTGAACAGGCAACTGTTGTGTTGTGTTTGCAGCTTGTTTCACTTGCCTCTAAATCACCAATAATCTTGCAGCTTTTAAGAACACATTAAACAGATTTTTTTTATATGTGTACATTATTCTACAATTAAAAATGAATTCCATCAGAATTATCTGAAAGATAATATATTAGTATTACAATTAAATATTACAAAATGAAACTGAATAATATTTTATCTGCATTCATTCATTCATTGATTTTATTGGTCACTTGGGTGTTATTGAAAAACTACAGCGTATTTCCCAAAAGTTTCTAAAAGCCCTGACTCTGTTTTAACCCTTGCTCTGCCTGGGATTCTGGTACAGTCACCAAATTCTAACTGGTCCCAGGTGATACAGGGTGGACAAATAGAAATGTATAAAATTACGCACTATTTCTGTCCTGAAATCAGTGTTTCTTTAACCGGGACTTGATGCTGCACCAGTGAGTGGACATAAACTCTCAGACTAATACAACTGTCACAGGTTCAAACCCACACAAGTAGAAAAGTGTCCAGTCATACTGAAGGAGGACAAAAGACTAATTATTATACTGGAAATAAGGTGGGCAAAATGAGCCCACTGGTGCTATTAAAAGTTCTTAGTTATTTGTTAAAGATAAGGAGAGAGAATGACGAGAAAAGACGAATGAATAACCTCAGTCAGTATCAGAATCAGTATGTGGCACACACACGCACACACACACACACACACACACACACACACACACACACACAGCAAAAGGAGCAGTGGTGAGTCAGCCCCCTATGACTCACAGGAGAAATCAGAAATGTCAGACAGAAAAGGAGTGTACGCACACAGCAAACACACACACATACACACACACGCCTACAGCCACCAATTTCTGACATTAATGAAGATAGCCTTGACAACCTCTGAGTTAAAGTGAGAGCGGAAGGCTTGACACACACGCACACACACGTACAAAAACACCTAACGAACTTGTGAGTGAGTTTCAAACCTGTAACACAAATCCATTTTCCAAATACGCTTCCTCATATTTAAGATCTAATATGACGATAACAGCAATTTCCCCTTCACAGATTTTTAGACAAATCTCTGATTGAGGAAGGAATCCTGCATAACTTTACATAACTGAGACCCTCAAGCCCCCCCAGTGGGTCCCAGGACCCCAATCTGAACAGCAGGGATCCTGCTGCTGCACTAAATGCTGCACTTCAGCCTGATCATAAACTGAATTATCCAGGACTGCAGCGCCCTCAAGAGGAGAGGAAGGGAGGGTGCATGTCTTGTAACTGACAGTCATTGCTGATACCTCAGCTGCCCTTACAAACATTACTTGAGTAAATGTAATTAGTTATTGTATTTACTATGTTTATCGTGGTACTTGTACTTCCAGTGCTTCCATTTTAGAGGGAAATGATGCAACCTTTACTCTAATAGGAAGGTAGGGAAAATACATTCAAAAATGACAGCGTCACTTCCATGAATTGGGGAAACGTTTTTTAAAGTCTGTATTAGTTTGTTGACTCATCATGCAAAACCACCAACGTCATGCTTTACCCGGCGGAATATGAAGCAGTGGAAGATCAATCTGGACCAGGAACAGCATTATAGTGCTGTTCACATGTTGATACATCAGCAATAATAACACAAAACACACAATCATATATTATGTTACATTCTGCATTATGAGTACTTTTACTTTTGATACCTTTAAGCAAATTCTGCTGATAACACTGTAATTTTTAATGTAGGAATTTATTTTTACATAATGGTAAGTAAAGGTTCTGCATACTTCTTCCACCACTGCAAACATTATTGTGTGAATGACTATTATTATACTGATTGCATAGTTATAACATGTAGAACTGCTGGACTGTAATGAGCCCAAATCATGCTCCACTGCACAATTGAATGGAAAACAGTAGAGGTGGATTTTATAATCAGCATCAGTACCATCAGTGGAAGTAACAGTAATAAGAGTAGTAGTAGTGGTAATAGTATTAGTTGCAATATCACACCTGTAGCAGAGATAAAATACTTTATTATCCCAGTGTTGGAATTAGTCTTGGACATCACAGTGTCTGCAGTATGAAGATGTAGGTGGTTATGGCAGAAGTACTGGTATTAAGTGTTAGAAGTAGTGTTAGGTGCATTAATTCAGCTGATGATGCTCGCTCCTCCTCTAATGAGCAGCTATGATTCACAGCCAGACCCTCCCATCCTCCTCCTTCTCCTCTGTCTCTCCACCATCTCCTCCCAGCACCCTCACCCTCCACCCCCACCTCCACCCCAGCACCTCCCACCCCCCACTCCAGTGTTGTCAAGGCAACAAACCTTTACACCAGAGCTGTTAGTCATCAATCTACGCAGTCCCCCCCCCCCTCTCCCTTGGTGTTATGCTGACGTTTCATTCACGAGTCAAATTCAACAGCTCCTTTTCATTCTTAATTTGTTTTTGTTGTTGTTGTTTTGTTTTTTTTTAATTTTATTTATTATACATCTGTGTCTTACTGCAAGAAAATGATTGTATATAATATGTAGCGTATAATATTGTGTGTTATATGTAGTCTGATACTGCATTTCGTTATTTCCTCCTTTACAATCCTGCTGTCACATGGGTTGGGCTTATTTGGGAGGGAATCCAAAACACACACACACGCACACACACACACACACACGCACACGCACACGCACCGGGAGAGGGAGGAGGGAGGCGGATCTGTAAATCCAGACTCCAGGACTTCCTCAGCAGAGCAGAGCTGAGCCTACAGCGCAGTAAGTATCAGCTCCTTATTATTCTTGTTCATTTTCCCAAATGGAAACTGTCTTTTTAATGTTCCTGTCATCATCAGAGTGTAAGTTAAATAATATCCCTAAGATTAAAATATGCTGTAGTCATGTTGGCTCCTACTGTATCACACCGCCAGGTAACAGGTGACAGCTCACTGCTCACTGTCGGAGTTAAAGCGTTAGCCTACAGTAGCCTGTTATTTCCCCTGGAGGGTCCACTTGTGCACTTGTGCACTTGTGTGTGTGTGTGTGTGTGTGTGTGTGTGTGTGTGTGTGTGTGTGTGTGTGTGTGTGTGTGGTAGCACCATCCTCAGCCTGACAGACTTTGTGAGGTTATAAAAATGACCGTTTGATTTTTGCTCATTCCTGCTCTTGTCTTCATTTAACTCACACCAGTTTCCTTGCGACACTTCCTGCTATGTGTTCTTAACGTCATGTTTGTTTTGCATGACTCTTCGGCTGATAGAAAGCATGATAAAAGCAGCAGATGTGGGTCCCGTGTCTGTTTTTCCCCTATTAAGCACAGTTTTATTGTCGCTCAAAAGGAGCTCTGAGCTGCTTATTCTCCTGTTAATAATGTTCTCATTACTCTTCAATCATGACAAATTGAGTTAATTGTGACTTTTATATATACTTTTTGCAACATTTTTATTCCGTCAAACTTGATTTGTATCAGCACTTTATACAGTTTAGTGGAGTTCTTAAAGTACATTTCCTCAGTAAAGTAGCCTTCTTGGCCTTTATTTAAGTATCTTTTAAATTTGATTCTACTTTATACTCCAATACATTTCAGGGGGAAATATTGCACTTTCACCCCACTATGTTTATCTAAAAGCAACAGTGACTTTCAGAATTTTTACATTGAAGAAAACATGATCAGTTGATAAAATATGATGCATAGTTATAGATTTAATTACACAACAGTATATATAAGCAGTTAAAATAGCCACCTTGACCAACCTAAGGATAGGTGCACAATTTTTCAAGTCTGTCTTAAAACATCAGTCAGGTGTCCATATAATAACAATAATAATAATAATAATAATAATAATAATAATAATAATAATAATAATAATAATTTATATAGCATCTATAAAAAACAGAGTTTACAAAGTGCTTTTGACAGACAAAGCAGAGGTAATACAATATAAAAGCAAAGACACATGACACAGAAAGCAATAACAAGTCTGACATTATGAAGACAATGAAAAACAAGAGATGAAAAGACGACGGAAAGACGATAAAAAAGACATCATCACATAAAAGCAAGTCTGTAGAAATGAGTTTTAAGAAGTGATTTGAAAGAAGTTAGTGATTCTGCTAACCTTATCTCCTTAGGCAGGTCGTTCCAAAGCCGAGGGGCCCTGATGGCAAAAGCACATGAACAGTGAAAGATGTTTTCCTCGCTGTAATCACTCCTCCTGTTCATACTGGCTATTAAAAGATCTCCTTCAAATGTGCTTTCGATGTAAGTGATGGAGGCCAAAATCCACAGTGTGTCCACACAGTTATTTAGTGCAAAAATGCATTTAAAAGTTGATGTGAAGCTTATCTGAGGCTTCAGCAGTCTGAGTTAGTCATATCAAGTGGATATCTGCCACATTTACAGTCTTTTTAGCATCAAATTCCCTTCTTTAACAAAAAGAGAGACTTACATTGTAAGTGCATCATGAAGGGATCTTCTTATGGTCAGTATGAACAGGAGGGAGGATTATGGCAAGAAAAAAAAATATTTCAGTGTTCATTTGGGCACCTGACTGTTGTTTAAGACAGACTTGAAAAATTGTGAACCTGTCCTTTAGAATGCTCTTACATGCTAATGCTTAATTAAGAATTATGATTGTTATGTTCCAATAATATGATGATATTACACTGAAAGGGGCCACTCTTCTGAGTTTTGTCACTTTAAGAACATTTTGTTAATTCTGTACCTTTACTTAAGTGTAATTTAGAAAGGAGGCCTTTTACTTGTAATTTACTTAAATAAATGATCTGAATACTTACAAGTAGTGCTGGTACTTTTTTAATTGTTACAAATGAAATAAAAAAAATGTACAGACAGACTATAAGATGTTCAGGTTTATCTCTGTTACTATGTCATAAATATTACAAGCACAAGAATGTAAAGACATAGACAGACAAAAAGAAATAACTAGTTGTATGAGTTATATGAAGGGAGGATCAGTGGTGCACCCTGGTGCCGAGGTATCAGTCTAGAAAGGTGTTTATCCAGAAAGGTATATTGTTCATGATACTCAGTAGCTTGAGCAGCATCTTCTCTCTGACACCTCCACCAGAGAATCAAGTTCCACTGGAGGATTGGAGCAAGCCAACCTGATGAGCTTGTTCCTCCTGTGGTTTTACTGCCTTTACAGCACATTCTAGCCAGTTATCTGATTTAAGACTCATCCATGTTATTGTAGCTGATAGTAGGGGATCATGGTAGCTGGATTTATCTCTAAATCTTGGCAATGGTAACTATTTTTATTCTTTTTTTTCTATTGTTTTCTTGGTGTATGAAGGCACTGACATGGATTCACATTGTGGTCAACCGTAGCAGCCCAGGCTGCATTGACTGTATAGCAGTGGAAGCTGATGGTGATAGACACAGTTCCATTTTTAGACAGTCATGGACCTTTGGCTCTTGTGAACACACCAGAAAACTGTGGAATACTCTTCAAGTGAATCCTCTTAAGCATGGCCAGACTAACCTGTTAAGGTCCCAAGTGCAAAAGTTACTCTTCATCCCCCGTTGACCCCACCTTTGACACATGGCCCCTATACAAGATAGGCCCTAAAGACTAGAACTAACCTCAGTTGGTATTGTGCGTAATGGTTACAAATTTTCCTTCCTAAATTGTTACATTTCATGATTTTAGTTCCACTCTAAAGCTGTACTGGGTTAAACTCTGCAACAGTATATGAGGGTTAAGGGATTAAAAATGATCCAGTTATCACATCTAGATTTCTGCAAAAGAAACCAGATCACTTTGTCATGTTACACTGTGTTTGTCTTTCTCTAACTCAGCTTCCTAATTTAATTACTTTAATTTTGTCCAGCAAATGGTACAGCCTGCGGCACCAGTCGTACTCAGTAATCTTTCTCTTTTTCTGTCTCAGATCATGGATGATTCTGCTCCACGTGCTGGTCGCTCCATGTTTGCGTGGCTGGTGGGAGGGTCACAGGTCCTGGGTCTGGCGTCAGTGGTGCTGACTGGTGTGTGGATGGGTCACTATCGCGGAGGTTTTGCCTGGGATGGCTCGGCACGGGAATTCAACCTGCACCCTCTGTGCATGGTGCTGGGGCTGGTCTTTCTGCACGGCGATGGTGAGTTCACACTGATCAGTGCAACACTGTCACTCTAGGAGGAAACCACAAACTGAAGTGATTCCAATTATAGATCTAGATCTAGAAGTCACTAGGTTCACTGCATCAAAAAATGCTGCAATGCTGCATCTGTGTGGTGTTTTGATTACAGTTTTATTTCTCATCACCTGTTTCAGTCCCATGATTGAATGTTTTCATCTTCCACTTCAGAGCACAAAAAGTAGTACGAGACTATAAAGGTTCTAGGATGGATTCAAAGTTGAAATAATGTAGTTAAATAATGAGTGCTTTTACTGTTAGCACTATTAAAAAAATAATGGTAAAACAAAGTAAATATATAAAAAGTAATGGCCATTTTTCACACCATTAATGCAAAGTTCTATTTCAATTTGTCAACAAAATTACAACCATACATGTTTAGTTAAGCCTAGCCTAACAGTTAACATGTTAACATGCTAATGTTCAGCCTGTTAGCATGCATAATTAGACTTAGAAGACTTTAATATCCTCTGAGAGGTAATTTGTGGCACATTACAGAACATATCAGATAAACAAAAACAATAGTCCAAGATCATCTATAGCAGCCATCATACATATCATCACAGTCCAGGCAGGCATTTAAAGTGCATGTCAATAACTATATTCCAACAATAAAATAATAAGTAAATAGTGAGTATACTGCACATCCCCTGTGTATCCATGTATATCACATCCCCTAGTCCATGTATTCAACACGGACGGCGTGTTACTACATCAGTGTTAATCTTAGCATTAATCTCAATGCACTGCTGTGGCTGAGTGGAGTTCCCCCATTCATTTTCTATGGGTCGTGAGTGACTCATTTATCACAACACTGTGGGATAGCAGATGATGCATGAATGACCAGCAAAAAGCTGAAAAAGATAAGTGGTGAATCAGGAGGTTTAGTCTTTAAGTTGAGGATGGAGAAAATCTATATTACAATATCTGGAATCCCTCTTTCGCACTTTGCCCCATGAGTGATGCTCTGGTCGAAGTCAGAAAAGTGCTATTCAAATAAAGTCTGATTCATTCATTGAGTGATAAACCAAAGTAGATGCAAAGTCATAGGATCTCTAAAATAATTAGATTTATCCTCTAGGGACCTTGCATATCTGTAGCAAATTTCATGGCAATCCATCCACTAGTTGTCAAGATATTTAACTTAAAACTAAAACTCTCAAACTTGTTGTAGTGCTAGATGAAAAGTCAGGGGATCACTTAAGTCAGCAGGGTTCATCCTCTGGGGACCACAAATGTCTGGACCAAATTTCATGGCTTTCCATCCAATAGTTGTTCAGATATTTCAGTCTGGACCAAAATGGTGGACAGACCAGCATTGCCATCCCAAGAGTCATGTTACTAGCGTGGCAAAAAATATTAAAATAGATTGAAGTCCTTGCAAGAAATAACCACTGGTATCTTCAGATAAACCTGACTGGTCTCCCATCAAGTTCTTACAGTAGTCATGGTTACGATGCCTTATTTTGGGATTAACACTAAAATTGAGTAACACAGGAAGCAGAGGTGAGCAGAACATGGATGGTATATTTTAGTTAGCCAGTTAGTATGTGAATGTGGTTATGAGTGTGCGCATGTGTGTCTTAGCCTCAAGCAGTGTGATGCTGACCTGTTGTATTAAGCTAACACTACCCAGACAACCCTCAATCCTCGCTCCCCAACCCAACATGTCTGATTTATACAGAGAGGGAGAAATGGTTTGAATCATTCAACCTGCCACTCTGTGTGTGTGTGTGTGTGTGTGTGTGTGTGTGTGTGTGTGACATATCCAGTGAAGCTTTGACATAGTGGCCCAGCAGAGAATTGAACGAACGACACAGGAAGCGCCAGTCAGCCAACTGCAGAGATTTAAATCCACCCTTGACCAAATGAGGCACTTTTTATAACTGAGCCCTCTAGTTTGTCTGTGTTATACTGCTGCTGTGTCCCTTCATATTTATAATATAAAATGTAGACCATTTGGACCAATTTAGTTTTGTGATGGACCTGACTAAAAGGCAAATGGAATGAGATTGCACATCTGCAAGAACAGGATGTTGCTGCTTAAACATCGATGCTTCAGTATTAATAATCTAACAATGTCATATATAATAACATATCAGTCAGAGGGATGAAATGAGTACTTTTACTTTAATACTTAAAAAAACTCTTACTGATAATACTTTTATTTAAGTAGGATTTTTCATGCAGGACTTTTACTTGTAATGGGGTATTTTTACATCGCTGTATTGGTGCTTTTACTTTTACTAAGTAAAGGATCTGAATACTTCTTCCACCACTGCCTTTATGTCTACTTTTATCATTCTTCACACAACTACTTTTTTAATTTATTTTTTGTGTGTACAGCCAAGTTCAACACCATGAATGTCTTTGAGGAGAGATTGTACACAAATATTTGAACAATGGTGTGTCTCTCCTCTGTATGACAGCAGGTTTTTCATCCTGCCTTCCATTGTGGCTGTTCTTAGTTGCTGAAAACTTTAGATTGGCAAGTTTTGTGGTGAGCTGCTGTCCGAATTGTCGCTGTCCGGGTTTTCTATGATGTATTCATCTTGACTGCTCATGCTCCAGTAAATCATGGTGACGTCTGTGGTCCCTGAAGGACAAAGTGAGAAATCACCATTTTCCTCCTCTTTAGCTTCGCTCCTGCAGCCCTGGGTACTTTTGCTAATGAGAGTAACCACATTAGTTCAACTGGTTCAACAGGACAGCTGTCTGTTACAGAGCCTGATTGCATTAGAGCGATAAAAGTAAAGGTCAGCTGGATATTAGCGAGCCTGGGGGGGATCCTCACACACAGACACAAAAACACACGCCTCAAAGCTTATTTGTTGCCTCAGGCCACATCCACACCAACGTGGTTACATCTGACAACACATCTTTTTTTCTCTATAATTTGTACCCACACTTAATCTGCATTTTTGGCCACTTTGAATATATTTTAACTCCTGGGTTGTGCAGAGTGGTCGTGGAAAAAAGAACTCACATATGATGTCATGTGATCAAATTTTGGGAATCTGGCACACCTTGGTCTTCGTGCTCAGTCTGTAAACACTGGCCACTGGCATTTTGCACTGAAAAAAGTGTGAAGCTGCTTAGTGGAACTGGTACAAAGCTGCTGGCTTAGGTAGCCAAAAGAAGGATTTGAAATGAACGCAAGTAGCAATTGTGTAAAGTTCAGCCTTTTTACTTCAGTAACGGAAAATACATCTGGGGGCTCAGTGTCTGCACACTATGCATGTATGCTCTCATCTTTACACCCTCTACAGTATATGTGCTGTAATTATCACATGTCTCTGTTATATGTTCATCATGTCTCACACATAACTAAATACATTCACGTTATTAGGAACACCTGTGCAATCAGATACAATCCAATACAATTGCTCTGCCATGAATTCTACTTTTATGAAACTTCAATACATTTTCAGTTTTTGTTGACATTGTCAGAAAGGTGATAATTCTACTTTATGTTTATTATTGAAGTTGTTGTGTTTGGTGGTGGTGTACTGGAAGGGCATTATATTGAAAAGTATTCCTAATATTTTGCCTCCCTCATTTATGGAGTGGACAAAACATTAGGAACACCATTCAATATAATGTACTCCAGTACACCACCACCATTATTGACCTCAATAATAAACAAAGTGGAATTATCACCTTTCTGACAATGTCAACAAAAACTGTAAATGTATAATTCTCATAAAAATAGAATTTTTGGAAGAGCTGTTGTATTGGATTGCATTTGATTGCTCAGGTGTTCCTAATAAAGTGGTCGGTGATTGTATCTTGTAAATGTATGGACACGAGGATTGTAAATGAATATGAATGCATTATTTGGATATGAGCATATAATGCACCTTAAACAGACATGAACAGCAAATTATGAGCTCAAGTTCAAGACCATTGTAAAAGTGCATGCAAAATGGTCAAGGGAGCTTTATCAGAATTTTGTCAATAGATGTTTATAGACACTACAGGAACAACTTTTTGTCACCTGGACCTGCTCCCATTGCTTGTACAACCTCCTCACAAATAAGCAATATGGTCTAATGGTTTTTGAACAGTGTTTTAAGAACAAGACTGGGAGTTTACAGCCATGCTAGCAGCTCAGTGAGGTTGTGGTGCTTTGAACTAAATGCTAACATCAGTATGTTAATAACATGCTGATGTTTGGCAGGTATGTTCCCCATCTTAGTTTAGCATGTTAGCAAGCTGACATTTGTCAGCTGATGGGAATGTCATAAACCAACGTACTGGACAAATAAAAAGTGAAAAGTCAGAGGATCGTTAAAGTTATTACAAATCATTGTGAGGGGGACATGAATATCTGTACTAAATTTCGCCGACATTGCCAACAGGCTAGGCAGCTAACAAGGCTAAAAATCATGCAAAGTGTAATTTTGACTTCCTGCTGTTAAAACCTTAAACTCTGTTTTCACCTGGATTTTATTTTTTAGGTTGGTGTTCAAACACAAATCATGGGTGGTACGTGGTTAAAATACGACGTTATAATAATTATTTTGTATATTTTTAAACTAAAGCATATGTATGAGGAGCATAAATGGCAGTAGAAAATAAATGTAGCTAATAGAGATTTGTATATATTTTTATATACAACATATAAATCTATATATTATAATTTTTAAAATGTTTTTTATAATGGACATAATTCATATCAGTTTTCTAAAATTATTGGTAAATTCACTCTGCCTCTAACTATGAACTCCCCCCACCCCCACCCCTTTTTCCAGCCATCCTGGTCTACAGAGTATTTCGTAATGAGGCGAAGAGGAATGTGAAGGTGCTTCACGGCATCATTCACCTGTTCGCCCTCATCATCAGCATCATAGGTGAGAGAGACAGAGATGTGCATGTGCGAAAGACACCTACATCAGCCTATGTCTGGCACCTGGATATGTTTTCTTGAACTCTTAAAGCTGTGTGTGTGTGTGTGTGTGTGTGTGTGTGTGTGTAGGCATTGTAGCTGTGTTTGACTTCCACAGATCAGCTAAGATTCCAGACATGTACTCTCTACACAGCTGGTGCGGCATGGCTACCATAGTCCTTTTTTGCATACAGGTACACACACTCTCTCTCACACACACACACACACACACACACACACACACACACACGCACACATACGCACACACACACGTGGATTAAAACAATTACAATCTCAGTTTTTTAATCTGCCCCTTTTTAATCTTGCTCTTTCTTGGTCTCTCGCACCAGTGGGTGATGGGTTTGCTCTTCTTCCTGTTTCCTGTTGCGTCGTCATGGTTACGAGCCGCGTACCTCCCCATCCATGTGTTCTGCGGTCTGGTTCTGCTGGTTCTGGCCATAGGGACCAGCCTGCTCGGCATCACGGAAAAACTCCTCTTCAGCATCATGTATGTCTTTATCTGCCTGTGTCTCCATTTCTCATCATTATAGTAACATATTTTCTCATTTACCTCTAGTGGTATCTAATTTTTTTTAAAGCAGTTTTGGGGTTTGACATTTCAGTTAAATTTTGAGCTTTAAAAAGAGTTGACATGTCCTTTGAAGTGTAAGCACTATAAACAGTTGAAGTATAATTGTTGAAAGTATTTGGAATTTTAGTTTCAAGTTTAAACCCTGTTAGCATGAGTAGTCAGTTTGCACAAAGCTGAACTGGTGATGAGTAAGAGCTGAAAGCAGTTGTCTGTCATTTGAAAAGTAAAAGGCTGTGCCGGAAATCCCGGAAATCCCTGTTTACAGTCTGACACAGTCAGAGATGAAAGAAGTCAAAACTTCAGTTGAAGTTGAAACGCTGGTGATGGTTGAAGCTGGGAGAAATTACCTGGAAACTGCTTTGAGTCAACAAATACTCCAGCACGTAATTCCCTGTAAAACAGCAAAATGATGTTGTTACACTTGGGTTTTTGTGTGGATTAAAAATATTAGATATTATGCATTAATTTGTGAGCTTCAGAGATTCTGTTACTTTTGGATAGAGCCAGGCTAGCTGTATCCCTGTCTGAAGTCTTTATGCTAAGCTAAGTGAACTGGCTGCGGGCTGTAGCCTTATATGTAACGGACAAGTACAAGAGTGATATAAGCACATTGTGTAATAAGCACATTTTCCAATATGTTGAACTATTCCTTTCAGAATTAAACTGTTTGTAGTGGTTAACGATATTGGCCCAATATCTAGAAATCTATCTCCCTTTCTATCAGAAGTAGCTCATGTTAAGATTTTGTATTGCTATTTGAATCTCCTTTGTGCCTTTTTCTCTATCTTCTGAATTTCTCTCGCTCTCTCTGGGCCCAGGCCAACCTACTCTGCGTTCGCCCCAGAGGGGGTGCTGGCCAACGTCTTGGGGATCCTGCTGGTGTGTTTTGGGGTGCTGCTGGGGTACTTGATCTCCAGGGAGGAGTACAGACGCCCGCCCAACCCAGAGGAAGAGTCTCTGTCTGTCCACTTCAAGACCCTGACTGAGGGGGGGTCACCAACAACACCCTGACCTCAGTCTGATGTCTGACACCCCTTCATCTGGATACAAACAGTGTTGTGCCAACAGACTAGCTGTGCTACCAGTCTATATTCTTGTCAGAATTACAAAGTTTTATCATAAGGGCCATAAACAAGGCCAACGGCAGAAAAGACTTGAGGGCGAATTCACAAAGAACGGTTTGTGGCTGCTGATAGCACCATCACTTGCAACCACAATCTGCCCCGTCTCAAGGTCTGATTCACAAAGATATTGCACTAATGATATTACAGCGCAAACACAACCATAAAGTTTTGCAGTTGACTTCAATTTGCCCTTGTTTTGTGTCTGATTGTAATTATCCATGTGGCAATGTATAAATGTTGCCTTTGTGCCAAGGACACAGTAGGAAGGACAACTGCAGAGAGAAAGAGAAAAATTATATTTTCAGTTCACAAGCTACAAGTCCTGACCAATGAGGTGCAGAGGCATTGCTCAAAACTTCAGGCAAGGAATTTAAATGTGACATGATCACTGGAAAGTCTGGGTATGACACCCCTTTTAAATGCACTTCAGTTACCACCAACTCCTGAAGACACTAATAATTTCACTCTAACTGTGTGTGCTCTTCTTAGTGAATTGGACTGTTTTTGCAATGATGCTCATTTCAATAGAAAGGGGGGGATTTTGTGCCAAGTGTATGCATATTACCTAATTTAAATACATGCAAATAGCAAAGGGACACCAAGACAGTGCAGTTTGGGGTGCACTTCACCCTTTGCGGTTGCTTTGTGAATTACATGGTTTGTTTTTGTCTTATCTGTGCAGATTTAGCAGCTACAAAAGCTGCACAATCCTTTTGTGAATTCGCCCCTTAGTTCAAAGTTTTGGTTCATTATATCGTATCTCATAGATTACTGAACAGATGAGTTACCTTTCACCCAAAGTTATTTATTATTACTTTTGTTAAACAGAATGAATAGAAGAAGCCTAGTAAAGTGCATAGATTCTAGCAGAAAGAAAATGGTATCACACCAAATCAGATTCAATATATAAATCAGTGTGTATTTTTAGAGAGAAATAGCAAGGTGTCCTCATTTTGAATGGCTTCAAATCCTGTATGTGTTGAAAGTATTTAGAATTTGCAGAAATTCACTCTAAAGCTGGATTTATGTTTGATGCAAGAGGTTAACTTGAGCCCTGCTGTAGATACCTACAGAATAGGTTTTGATTTACAGTTCAGAGTAAGATTTCAGAGAAGATTATTGACTCCTTCCTTAATATTATCTTCAATATTGGCTTGTTGGAGATAACACAAGAAGCTAATCCCAGTTCTTGCAGTCTCTACATAGTTTGAGGCCTCTGAACTTTTGCATGTATCTGCTGTAGGAACAACATAACCCTTTAATGCAGTATTAAGTATAAATGAAGCTTAAGAGTGTCTGCAGCTCAGAAACTGTTTGTCTGGGAGCAACTAGATCTCAAGATGGGCTCCAGCAGTATTGTATCTATGGCCTTGGTACAAAAACTGAGAACTAAACTCCGACCTGACTGAACCTGACTGATACTGCCAAATGTTAGACCCAAACCCAAGCCAAAGCTATATTTTTGCTTTATTTCACTTATTACTGATCATTCACCAGGCTAATGCAATGCATTGGCTACACTCTGTCTCTTTCTCTCTCCCCACAGTTACATAAGAAAATAACAAAACCCTAACCTAGACTGGGACTGAAGACTGAAGAGACTGAGATCAGGCATCACAGTCCTGCATACTGGTCAGAAGTTGCCACTATTGTATAGTTTGGCTCTGTTATACACCAAAAGTCAAACTGATGTCAAACATTACGCTGACATTTGACCTTCTCCTTGATCTATGTATTTTACTTGGGACCACCCATGTCTGATGTCTTGATATTTCATCGTTTTGCATTTATCCTAGAGCATAATTAAAGATTTTTGAAGGTCAAAAGCTGTAATATCTGAAAAATTCTGCAGCTGGACTTCTGCCAAATGACGATCAAAGATGAATCAGTCTTCATTGAACTGACAAAACTCTATTGTGAAATTAGTAAGACTGCGATGAAATGTATTAATGTAGAAGTGCGTCATAATTGTAAACTTTTAATGTCCGCATCAAAATGTAAGTGAGTTATTTGTTCTCAGATGAAACCATCATTAGTGACTTTAAAGGTGGATTACAAATCTATTGATGGTATTTCTAAAGTCATAAACTTTTAAACGTCACAAGGAAAGGAAAGTTTAGCTTTCGTGAAAAATGATACACGTTATTCTTTGCACTCTAATAAAATCTGTCCTTTTATCTGATGTTCAACAGTATCTGTGTCTGAACAATGGCCATTTGTGAGAAGCAGTTTTCCCACAAAACAGAGCATAAGCAAAATGTATTCCATTTGTGTATCGCTAAGCCGTTTGTGATTAAGTAGGGTGTCTGCTCTGGTTGTATTCAGATGTATGTTATAAGAGTTTGGTTACTTAATGCACTTTTACCAATGTTAAATTCATATCTTTGAATGTGTTGAAACAAATCAAAAACATGCAGCTTTTTTTTTTTGTTTTTTTGTCCTGACTTACGGACTCCAGGACTACAGTGTTGGTGCCTAATTGAAGCTTTTACAGAAAATTTGCCTTTGAAGTCGCTGAAGCCCATGTATTTTACATTTGTGGATGTTGTTTGTCTGTACGTAATATTTGAAAATAAAGTCTTAATCTCATTGGAACACTACAGTGACTTTTTTCTGCCATTGTGTTTGGCACCTAGACTTCTGATATAACTTTACTGTAGATGTTAAAGCTGTATTTAATAAGACCAAGAATCATTAATCAAGCTAGCAGCTCTGTGAGGCTGTGCTTTGTGATAAATGCTAACGCTAGCATGGCAGCATGCCCAAAATGATAATACTAACATGCTTACCAGTATGTTTACAATGTTCACCATCTTAATTTAGTGTGCTAGCCTGCTGATATTTCCTAGGGGGAATGTCATCAGTTTTGAATATTTGGTCTTTAACCAGGTGCACAAATTAAAATTTAATGTTTAAAAAATTAAAAAATGAATTTTTTGGACAAAGCCATGCTAGCTGCAGCCACTACTACTTAAAGGACGGGTTCACAATTTTTCAAATCTGTCTTAAAACAACAGTCAGGTGTCCATATGATCAGTGAAAGAGGTTTTCCTCACTTCAATCATTCCTCCTGCTCATACTGGCTATTAAAAGATCCCCTTCAAATGTGCTTTCAATGTCAGTGATGGAGGCCAAAATCTACAGTGTGTCCACGCAGTCATTTTGTGCAAAAATGCATTTAAAAGTTGATGTGAAGCTCATATGAGGCTTCAGCAGTCTGAGTTAGTCATATCAAGTGGATATCTGCTACATTTACAGTCTTTTTAGCATCAAATTCCCTCTTTGTGTTTCCTCGGACAGTGTTTCCCTGTTGACCTGTGGTGGAAGTATAGTAACAAAAAGACTTTGGCACTAAAAAGACTATAATGTTGAAAGATATCTACTTGATTTGTCTTATTTGGATGCTGAAGCTTCATATTAACTTCAGATAAACTTTAAAATACATTTTTGCACAGGAGGAGGACTGTGGATTTTGTCCCCCATCACTTACATTGTAAGTGCATTATGAAGGGATCTTCTAATGGTCAGTATGAATAGGAGGAGCAAGAAAACCCCGTTTTAATTTTCATTTGGGAACCTGACTATTGCCAAAAGACAGACTTGCAAAATTGTTAAACCTGTCCTTTAAAAAGCTTCGCATAACCAGAAAGAGATACAGAGAGATGCACATTTGTCTTTCATTCACCTTTATTCCTGTTTGTAACGTTAATCCAGCAGTCAGTTATTTCACATGAGCTGATTAAAAACACATTCAAGTTGTTTTACATGTTTAATAATGATGTTCTTCTTATTGTTGTAACTGTCCTGGATTTTAAATATTATCATACACACAGTGAAAAAGCCCACAGTAAACCTACTTATAAGGAGCCCACTGACCCTGCTCTGTTCCAACAGCAGTGTTTTTTTTTTTTTTTTTTAACTTGGGGCTTGGGACCCCTATGTAGGTTAGGGGCTAAAATCCTGACATCTTTACATGTACAGCACAACACACTGTTTTATTGACAGACCTGTTGTTTGGTTCTGCAAAGATGTAAATCAACACTGATGCACTATGAGAAGCTGTTTCCAAGCTGTATCACTTGAATCATTTTCATCCAGTCTTGTACATCCAATCAACTTGCTTATAATGTTTTTCATGATTCTAACTGTCCAGAATTATCACCATTCCAGCAGGCAGACTGTGAAAATGGCTTGTGAACCAGAGTGATTAAGTATTACCACATCTTCTCACAGCTGGAGACTCCTGAGCAGTCAGAAAAAAAGGGCAGTGGTGAGAGAGACCGTACCGTGACAGAGAGGTCAGAGGTCATAGGTTCAACAACTCTGAAATCAAGATTTCAGCATCTCTGAAATCAAGCTGCTGATTTATTAGAAACATAAAAAGAAATGTACAAAAAACAGGCATTCATGTGCATAAAATACATTTTAAAAAATGAAAGCTTAGTTCCGCTGTCTGAATATCGTCTGTTAGTCACACCCCGTCTTGAAAACTAGCCCCTGAACTGTTCGCTAAGCCCCCAATCCTTTGTTATTATGGTTACGACTGTCAAGCTTTCCACTCTGACACTTATTACTCGAAATTTCTAATAATTTTTGAAACAATTGGTCCTTGATTTCAGAGGTAAACAAAAGTAGACTTCTGATTTCAAACTGTCAACCATTGTTATTTCAGACGGAAAATACAGCT
Source organism: Thunnus maccoyii (assembly GCF_910596095.1). NCBI lineage: Eukaryota > Metazoa > Chordata > Actinopteri > Scombriformes > Scombridae > Thunnus > Thunnus maccoyii. The sequence goes on along the minus strand of NC_056550.1, from coordinate 4,492,849 downwards.
TTTGCAGGCAGATTTTATCAGCTGTAGCTAATCAAGCTAACATTAGCTCCAGGAGGTGGCTGAAAATGCCATCTCCACCTGAATCATATTAAAACAAGAATCTTAATATGTGCTTCATTAGTTAAAGTTGGTCAAAGATGTCCTCCTTGGCCTAGCAAGTAATGCTACTACTAGATTACTACCCTACTGTAGGGTAGTAAACTAGTAGTTGTGTAGGATTAAACAGTTTAATCCATTCCTTACACTTTTGCTCTTGTGTTTTTGGTTATGGAAAGGCTACACAATAATACACCACCCTCCTAAGTCTTTAAATGTTGAGTATCTTACTACAGCCACACGCATAGTGCTTCAAAATGTGCAAAAATACTAAGCTTGACAGGCCTGCCTTGCGTAGTTACAGTTGCTAAAGCTATAATTGGACAATGTCTGTCTGGTGTAGGGGTTTAGCAAACGTCAGTTGGCTTCTCCTTAAGTACAGACAGTAGCCAGTCACCAGTTCATGGGGCATGTAAGCACTATGTTTCCATGGCAATGAGTATAAAGGGCCCTGGTATATCAGTTAAGATCCTTGTGGCTTGCATAAATTAGGACATTTAGGACCAAAAGGTCTTTATAGAAAAAAGAAAAATAACTACCTGAAGCCAAAAAAAAAATCCAAAAAGGCATTTTTACAGGATGTTCATTGCAGATTGACAGATTGATGCCATCATACACAAGCAGAACAGATGTTAATCTGGAACTTTTAACTCTTCTTTTTTTTGTCTCTTTGAAAAGAAGGTTTCAGAGTGAGAAGCCCTCAAAATAAATTGTAAAGGCAAATCCAAGAGGAATATACAGTTTTAAGAGAAACAATATTTATACAGTTTAATACAGACATAACTTAAAAAAGATAAATATCACTTATTTTTGTTATATATACAGCAAGTCAGTGCTTATTCAATGACAGCATCATCCTAGTTTCTCAAACTATGGCTTGGGTATGGGTCACTGACCAGCGTCTGACTGGCACAAGTTTTAGAGCCTGGATCCTGCGGTGACTGTCTCCAGGTTTCCAGTCATTGTATCATTTAAGCGCTTTCGAATTTAAGAAGAGAATCCTCATTAAAGGCGTACGGAGCAGACAGAGGTGATGATGGTGCTTTTGTGTCTCTCCTGTCTGACTGGATGTCACCGTCTAGAGTTGTGGACATGAACTTGGCAGAAAACTCTAGAGCAGTGCATTATGGGCATTCAGAGACTTCGATTTCGAAATGTAGTGTAAGCCAGAGATGACCAGGGACGGAAGGAATGATTTTAGGAGTCTTTTTTTTCAGACTTCCTACTAATTTTCCTCTTTTTCCTTGTGCTTTGTAATGGCTGGAACACTCTCATCCTCCCCTCATTCCCTTTGTTGTTGCTTCTTTTCTATGTCTCTGGCTGGTTAACTGACAGATCTGACCTTTAACAGGCAATATCTTCTATATCGAACTAATATGTTTACCTTCTTCTACATCCCCCATTCTCTTCTTAACAATAAAGGAGTCAATATGTTTCAAATGAAGTGCTAGTCTTTCAAAAACACATTCTGACAAACCTGCCCGCTTCACGCAGCGATTGGTCAGGTGTGTGCAGGTGAAAACGTAGGCAGAATATGAACTTCTCTCTCAAGCTCTCAAGTGTGTGCTGTTTGCCATTTTAACGATTATTGCGTCTTGTTCCTCTGTACGTCGCATGAACTACAAGTTCTATGAACTACACACTGTACAAACTAGTTAGTTTCAAGCATAGTCCGGCCTTAATAATCCCATAGTCCTGGTGTATCTTGGAATATACAAGTGTGCTGAGTTCTTCATTAACACTCCTCCCATGTCTCTGACTTAACATTTAAACTTTTCTCTATACATTGGACTCTACAAAGGGTCTTTTTGGTTTGACAGGAGAGGTAGGACCTTTCTGCCTGTCAGTCGGTCTGTCTGAGCAGCCATGGATCACTGGCAGTGTTCGAGCCAGCTTCACGTCCATGAAGGAGGGATTCTGACTGGCAACCTGCACCGAGCCTTCACCCTGAGGACCGTTGCCTGGCAGCATCCCATAGTAGTCAAGCTGGTTGTCATGGAGGAGATGACCGTTGTGGGCATTGTTGTTGCTGCGGTTGTGGTACGCGATGGAGAAGGGCTGTGTTTGATTGAAGTCTGATTGATTGGTGGGAGTTTTGCCAGGTGAGGTGACGACCGTGTCCACTGAAGATACGGCCCAGGAGCGAGAGGGGCTGAGACAGGACGCGGAACTAGGAGGACCTTGTTGCTGATACTGCTGGTGCACCCTCGCTGTCTTGTCGATAACACCCATAAAAGGAGTGTTCCTAGATGAACGGCCTGCCTCTCCAGGATAAGTCCCACCTCCTACCATACATATTTCTGACTGGGGAGAGGAGATCAGAAAGAGATCATCATGGTAACCAGTAACCCCTCCCACAGAAGCCAGATCAGAGGGTAAATCCATGTGCTGGGCGGAAGCTGAGGTCCTGAAGCCTGGGCCTAGATTAGCTGGCTGCCCACCAGCAAGGCTGCCGCTGCTAGTGGAGAAACGGACGCTGACGTTCTGGGAGTGGATGAGAGGCCTGGGGGGAGGAGCCGGGGAGGAGGTTGGGTGGGCACTGAATGGGCGTCGTAGCCCCCCCTGGTGGTGGTATTGATAATCATGCGATGATGGGAGGTTATCAGGGGGCCCCATTGTTGCCTCAGTAACTTCCATGGGGTAGTATGCTGCTTTGGATTGGTTGCGACTGAACTGATTGGCCTGGCCAAATCGATTTATCCCTGCCCTCTCCCCTCCTGCTCCTCTCCCATAGGCAGATGCAGATCTCGCCTGGCAAACCAGGTCAACATCCACATCATCTAGTGGATATGAAGCTCCAGAACTCAGACCTGCCTGGACCTGCAGGCTAGGCCTGATATCTAAGGGGCTCATGCAAATGCCTTCCCCCAACTCAGCCAGTTCTTGGGGCAACTGGCCAAACTGGGAGTAGGCAGAGCTTCCCAAAACCATGCTGGAGTGGGTTGAGGAACTGGGCTGACTGGTTCTGACAACCTGGACTTTGGTTGGTTGCAGCCACTGGCTGTGGACAGGGCTCTGCTTCTGAAAGGATCTCTGATTGGCCAGATGGTGGTGCTGCTGCGCTCCCTGGTTCTGGTCTGAGTGGTGGAGAGCTGAGACAGACTGAGGATGGTGGTGCAGAGCTCCAGATACTGACAATGCAGGCATACTTTCTGACATAGGACTGGCTCGCTGCTGATGCTGCACTGGGGAAGTAGGAGGGCTGAAATGGTGATAGGAGGGAGGAGGAGGAGGTGCAGAGTGACAGGGAGAAGAGGAGGAGGGGGAGTGGGTGGGACTGGGGACGTGACGATACAGGTGAGTGGGGGAGAGAGAGGAGGGTGATGGCACCCCAGGACGGCAGTAGGTGTCAAGACTTTGAACCACAGACGGAGGGTGGAAGGAGGAGGGTGGAGGAGCATCTCCTTCCTTGTGACTCCCCTCTTCTTCCCTCTCCTCCCCCTCTTCCTCCTCCTCTTCCTCAGTAAGCCCCTCCCTGTCCTGCACCTGCAGACAACCTGAATCTCTGCTCCTGGCCTCGTTGATGGACATGGTCACATTTTGTTGATAAGCATGATGTGATGAAGAGGGTGGTGGGTCTTGTTGTTGTTGTGCAACCTGCCGACACTCTTCCTTGACCCGGGACAGCAGACGCTGGATCTCCCGGTTGGATGGGCACAGGCGGCTGGCCTCAATCAGGTCCTCCAGGGCTGCATTAAACTGTCTGAATGGTGAGAGAGAGTGAAAGCAAAGACAGAAGATTTCAGAAGACATAAAGAGAAGGTGCTGCAATAATCAGTGTGGAAGTTCAAACAGACTCTTTCTACCAGCTAGTAACCTGAATTTGTTTCACCTTAACCCTCACTACTGGCTAGAACCACAGGCTCTCTGCCAGCAAGCCCTCTGTAGTGCCTCCTCAACAGCACTGTTAGCTCAGGAGAGTGGGAGGCAAAGGGAGTAAATTCCTACAGAAAATCTCTAGTTGGGACCCCACAAACAACCTGGCTGATCTCTAGTTGTCTTGTGCAGCTCTTCCTCACTTTAATTAACAATTTCTCACATCCATCACCTACAAACTTTATAATATCCAAGAAAATTGATTTGACACTTGGGCCAAACACATTAAAATACTTCTATGAACCAGCAAGAACTATTTCCTCTTTCACAGGAAGTAAGGGTGGAGTGATGTGAAACTGTGGAGACTATGGAACTCCCAAAGTCCCCAAAAATGACCCTTTACTTGAGTGGATCATGTTTTTATGCTTGTGAGCAAAGAATATGTGTGTCCCTTAATGGCAACTGACTTTCATCTGGACTTCAATACACAGACTCTCTTATCAGATTAACACATAAATCATTTCAAAGGAGCGGTTCGTGATTTGATTAGGGTTATTTTGTTCCATTCAAGCACATGTCCCTATGTCGCTATGGTTACCTGCGGCTGCGTTTGGCACGAGCTCGGGCATAAAAGGCCTCGTAAGATTTGGCTTTTAGCTCCAGTGCCCTGGTAGCAAACTCCTCAGCAAGGGCAAAATCCTGCAACGAAAAAATAATCCATGATGGTATGTCAAGATGGAGGACAGACGATTGTGAGAGATGAGATAATTTGATTATACTGTATGTTTTTTTCCCCCATGTGTACCTGTATGTGTGTGTGTGAGAGAGAGAGGGAGAAAAAGAGACTCACGTTCATCTTGCGGCGGCAGCGTGACATGTTGAGGAGCACACACACTCTCAGCTGTCTGAACGTCTTCAGCTCATCCCCTGGAAACTTCTGGAGAGCCGACTGATACGAGTGAGCAGCTTCTCTTACTTTACCTTGCTACAAAGAAACATACACACACACACAAAATAATTACAATATCAAATAAATGTGTGTGTGTCTGGTTAAATGTGTGTGTCTGTGTGTGTTACCTTGTACAGTCTGTCTCCCTCTTGGATTAATTTACTGAGCAGAACCATTAAGATGTCTGGTTTAGAGGTCGCCATTGCCCAAGTGGCTGGTCCTACACGCACACACGCACACACACACACACACACACACACACACACACACACACACACACACACACACACACACACACACACACACACACACACACACAGTGGTATCAGCAAAAGTCTTACAAATGTTTTATTTGGTTACTGTATGTGTTTACTCCAGTTTGTCTGTTTAGTGGCTGTTTGTATTTTTCAAAAACCCTTAACTGAAAAAACATTTCAATGAAATTTGGTGGAAAGGCCATTTCTCTCTACATATACAGTATTTTCAGCCATCTTTACTTTTTTTTCTAAAACAGTTTTGCCTCATTCCTCCATAGTCCTCCAATTAAAAAAACAGTTAAACATCTTGAGAAATATGCTTATTAGCTTTCTTGTTGAGAGAAAAAGATTGATACCACTCTCATGTCTATACGATAATACAGCTACAACCAGCGGCTGGTTAGCTTGGTTTAGCATCAAGTCTGGAAACTGGGGGAAACAGTTAGCCTGGCTTTGTCGAAAGGTAACAATACTACTACTTGTAAATCCAAATAAAGCTACTGTCATGGCGTCATACAGGAAGAAACCCTTATACATCTTAAGTCTTGAATCTATAAAGATTTAAGTTTACCACACTGGCTCTATCCTAGTGTAGATATGCTAATATGGTAACAAAATTAATAGGAATAGTCTTTTTTTTTACCTATCTGGGCTCCCTTTTTGAGCAGGGCGATAACCGCTGAAGTGTTTCTGCAGCCGACCGCTCGGTCCAGAGGACGCATCCCGCTACAATCCACATGCTCCACAGAAGCACCGTGATCCACCAGATGCTGCACCTAACACAGAGAAGGACACAAAACAAGGGAAACATTTAGCATGTTTTGTTGATTTACACTTACATGTTATCATTTATCCAAAGTGACTTACAAGCGAGGCAAGACAATCAAGCGTTAGAGGACAGTGACTCAAAAGAGCCGTAGTAGTTTTTAAAAAAAATTAAAGTGAGAAATGACCGGAAGTAAATAATTGGATAATAAATACCCATAAACAACAAGAAAGTAATGCGACAATCAACAAAGTGCAAAAAGGTTAAAGGGGGTCAAATGTTCATGGAGGAGCTGAGTTTTCAGGCGTTTCCTGAATGCACCAATGGAGTCAGCAGACTGTGTGGAGCTGAGTAGGTCATTCTACCATTGCGGAACTAAGAGGAACGAGAAGAGTCTTTTACAGACCAGAGTGGACGGGAGGGGACATATGGCCTGGTAAGTGACTCAATATCAGAGGGTGCAATTTCATTGGTCGACTTGAAGGCAAGCATCAAAGCTTTGAACTTGATACGAGTCACCACCGGGAGCCAGTGGAGGGAGATGAACAGATGTATGACATGAAAATTTCTTTTTTTGTCACAGACTCTCTTTACTATTAAGAATTCTTGACACTTTGCAACAGGAGGAAAATGCAGAGTATGCAGAACAGGTAAGGTAGAGACAGAGACAAACTCTCTTAAATATGGCAAATACAATGACGACTTCATCTGTTTTACACACCACTTCTGGGTCACCACAGAAGGCAGCCAGATCCAGAGGTGTTCGTCCACTGCGGTCAGCATGCGTTGTGGCTGCACCCCTCTCCACCAGCTCTCTGACCAGTGGGAGCTGGCCTTTCAGACATGCCCAGCTCAGCGCTGTTAACCCTTCCCTGTCGGTCTGGTCGAGAGAGGCTCCTGGAAACAGAAAGAGAGACAGAGAGATTCTCATTGTCCTTTCAGGTCAGAGATACTGTTGGGGTCAGAGGTCTGCATTAGAATTAGACTAGGGTTTAAACTGTGTGAATGAATCAACAAAATCCTATCCTATATACCATAAAATCTTTGCAGGGAAACTGGTATTTTTCATCCTGGACCCTTTCTGTATACCCCTATTGTTTATTGGGTATAGTTTTTGTTGGGTGAACAATTGAATTTTATGGTGATGTTGCTACGCCTGCCATCTATGTGTGTATGTGTGTGTGTGGTTTATGTGGCCACCATGCCAGGCTATGTTCAGCAGGTGTCATTTTTAATGTTACTGAGCATGTTGGTGCCAGAGTACCTCTATCCATACACTTGATTAATGATGCTGTTGCATCTGTCAGCTGTGTGTGTGAATATGTGGCCATCATGCTAGGCTATGCGATGCTGTTAATGTTCATCTCGGTGCCTGTAACATTACCCCTGATGATGTATACGGCTTGTATGATTAAACTGTGGTGCATTCAGGCAAGTATAGTTGTAATGGCCTATTTTGGTTAACATACAATACGCGTTTCAGAACGTATTAAGCATGATTGGTCTTGCACGGGCTATGCCCACCTGGTTTTCTCTGTGCCCACCCACACTGTGATATCTGCCTATGCTACTGGTACAAAGGACTGATAGAGAGCTTCATCACATGGTGCAACGGTAATCACCTGAAGCTCAATATCAGCAAAAGCAATGAGCTTGTGGTGGACTACCAGAGGAACAGGAGGTCCCTGTCCTGGTTGTCATCCAGGGAGAGAGAGTGAAGAGGGTTGACTCATACAAGTATCTTGAGCAAGCAAAATGCAAAGAAGCTACAAATTCTAAAATGTGGATGCTTCACACACATCTTCAATCCGGCAGCTCAGGAGATCTATATAATCACCACAGTATTGAAGAGGGCACCCAAGGACCCAATTCCTCCTAATCTATACTTCAATGTCATTTTTTTGCAGATGATACAATTTTATATGCCCCAGGCTCCACAAGCTTGAGTTATGGCCAACAACATGTTTTGTAAGGTCACAGTGACCTTAACCTTTGACCAACGAATTATAATCAGTTCATCCTTGAGTCCAAGTGGACGTTTGTGCCAAATTTGAGTCCCTCAAGGCTTTCCTGAGATAATAATGTGTTCATGAGAACGGGATGGACGGACAACGTGAAAACATAATGACTCTGGCCGTGGCTGTCGCCAGCGCTGAGGAATAAAAATTGGCAAAGTAGAAGCAATTGGAAATAATTTATGACTGAAAACTGTATTTTGATCAAAGCAGCAGAGTGGTGACATGGCGCTGTTGTACTGATGGGAATGTACATTACACAGAATTAAGCAAGGCACCAGGCAAACATGGAGGAAGTGTTAAAATAGCATGGACCTCTAATTAAAACAGGAGCAGATAAGAAACAGGGAGGCTTCTTGCTAAAAACAAGAAATTATGGCCTGAATTTAATACAAGCCTGTTTTAAATAGTGTAATAATAATAATAATAGTAATAATAAGTAATAATAATAATTATTATGGTAATGTTTTAATCTACTAAAAAATAACAATGGTATTTATCACAGTAAATTTTGTTGTATTTGATTTATTTGAGTGAATGAATATCATTCATGGTTTCATTCAGTTGTTGGTGTTGTTGCTACTGAATGATGAGGTGGTTGCTTACCATGATCCAGCAGCAGCTGGGCGGTGGTCATATGACCCTCTGAGGCTGCCGTCATCAGAGCTGTTCGACCCTGTTGGTCGACCATGTTTACCTCAGCCCCGTGATTCAATAACAACTCCACCACCTGACCCAGAGACACAGAGCGAGACAGAGACTTGACATTTCTGGAGCAGGAATCGAACTAAAACGTGTGTACTCTATATGTGTATGTGTGTGCTACCGTACCTGCCAGTGGCCCCGTCTCACTGCGCTGAAGAGTGGTGCCACACCCCGTCTGTTGCCTGTCTCAACAGCAGCCCCCTGTTCCAATAGGAGCCTGCAGACAGGCAGCCTGCCACTCCCTGCTGCTGCTGTCAGAGCTGACAGAGAGACAGGCAGGTCAGTTTGTACTCTGATGCTTTGGCAAAGTTGTTCTTGTAACTTTCATGACAATAAAACCTTTGAATTGAACAGAATTGAACTGAATTGAGAGAGAGAGAGAAACAGAGAGAGAGAGAGAGAGAGAGAGAGAGAGAGAGAGACAGACAGACAGGTGAAACAGGTTTCTAACAGCTCTAATCAGCATTGAGGTACAAATTAAAACCTGATGCTTTTTACTGAACAAACAAATATGCCACTGTTTGTTTTGTTTATTTGCACAGTTTTAAATCAAACAAATGACAAATACTAGTGAAAATAATATGGCGAAAATAATTGTGAAAATTAGGGAGAGGAAAGAAGCCATTTTCTTTACCATTCACACTGTTACAAATACATACAGTATGTATGATATGAAAAAATAAGCTATTTTAATTTTGCTCTACTTGTTCTAAAATAAGACATTATATGATCTGGAAGATTCCCCTCTTTGAACTGTGTCTTGTATATAAAATTGCATCACATTAATATTATTATATTGTAAGAAGTTGAGTTTCCAGAAATAAAGGATTAGTGTGGGTTGCAATTCTAACAGAGTGTTTTTGGAGAAGAAAAAAATGTTGCTCTCTCCAACTCAAGTTCTCATTGATTATGATTCTGAGGAATTTAGTAGCTGAAACATTTCTTTATTCTCAAGTGAGATCTTTGATTAATTTTCACAATATTAACTTATTTTTAAAAAAAATATTTAGTAACAATGTATTTGCTTTAAACTACTGCATAAGCAGATAAACCAGAGTTAACTTCTTTAATTAATGACAATCACTTGAAATAGTACTTCAGTATTTGTAGTAGCTTGAGCTTTTTTGAATTCTGATAGCGCTGATACAATTCACATATTTTGTTATGAAACTAGTGACCTGAGACCATTGTGTTGAGGTGATTTGTACTGTAGTGCACAATTTTCTCCACTAGAGGTCAGTGATGTTCAGCCCAGCAGCCACTGACTATTCACTCTTGTTTTGAGTTTTGAATGCAGCGCAAATGACAAAGGTGAGCCAGCCAACCTGAATGATGTCAGTGACGTTTTAACTGATCATATAGCATAAAACACACACCATGTAACATAACGTATAGCTTGTAAAATATACCACAACATATCTATAATGTTGTTTCACCGTCTATGAGCTCCAGTTTGCTGCTTTCCTTTAGTTGACTTTGAATGTAATGTACCTACGCAACAACTAGTAACATACAGGATAATTACATTTCTGTCTTGAGCCTATTGTTGTGCAAGATCGTAGAAGTACTAGTTGTAGTATTTTTATAATAGCAAAATGACAGTCTTGCAGTATCCACATTTCAGTTTTTACCAAACTTCAAGAAATGTCAGGATTTTAGAATGAATTGCTGTGTTTCCTTCAAGTGTTCACTACAGTTTACAGTAAACAGGACCACTCTGCAGCCAACGCAGCACAGAAACATGCTTCCAATTGTGGAGGTGAAGGGTAAAAACACAAATGAGCTATTGATTATGCACCAGAGTGCCTCTACACTGGCATGGATAAACGTATGCCTTCATTTGAACATGAGTCCTGGGTCTGAGCCTGCACATTACAGAGCACTGCTGTGTTTACAGGCTCATACATGCTGTAGTTGTACATGTGTTTATGTGTGCATCTGTTGTCTGTCTGATAAAATCAATAGTATTAGTACAGCATTGGCAATAGTCCTGAAGTATTCAAATACCTGCAGTGGCAACATTTTAGTAGTAATGAGTAGTACAGTAGAAATCATGCAGTATGAGTATTTGTTGTGTAGTTGTTGTAGTACCTGTTTCTCCCCACAAGCTGTCAGATGTGTTGATTTCAGGTCTTTCCTCTTCGTCTGCGTCTTCCTCTGGAAGATCCAGTAGGTATGACACAACCTACACACATGCACAATAACAAATGTTATAATCATATTGCAAATATATTTTCATGATTCAGTAACACACGATATCTTAAACATGTGTGTTTGTGTGTGAGAGTTTAGATCACCTCTGCGTGTCCCATGCTGGAAGCTGCAATCAGAGACTGCTGCACCGCTTGGCCCCTGCTCACCCCCCTCTGGCCGCAGCAGGAAGTGCAGCTCCAGTCCGCATGCTTCAGCAGGAAGGGCAACACCTCGAGGTGGCCCCGCTGAGCCGCGTGCACCAACACACACCGGCCCGAGCTGTCCACATGACCCACCTGTGCACACAGAGAGACAGAGACTTAGAGGCAGCGACCTGTGCGCTTGGAACATGGCAGTGCCACCACAACTTCATCTCAACACACACACACACACACACACACACACACACACACACACACACACACAACAGACATCCTATAAGTCAATACCATAGACAGTTTGTGATAGTCACATGCTAGTAACTATTACACTATTATCACTGGATGGCACCAAATGTACATAATGTTTTAAAAATCCTTCACATGGTGAATTTGAATTCTGAAAGACAAACAATCTTAGCAGGCAGACACATAGGCAGCTACCTTAGCTCTGTGCTGACTCAGCATGGCAACAACGTCCACATGTCCAGCTGCAGCCGCGAATCCCAGCGCAGTCAAACCATCATGTGACTGAGCATCTACCTACAAAAACAACACAGAAGCCTTAGGTGTGGTCGCAGTAAACTGACACAGTCTTCCGATTACAACCCAGCACCATGTCTCTTCCACCACTCTAACATCTATCAGTCACGAGGCCACTCTGTATTGATGGTATCAATTTAAGTAGTGAGTAGTTCACTAATGACTTTATTAGAAATGTTTTAGAAACACAATACCACCCTCATCAGCTGAAAAGAAAATACGTTCTTCAAGAATACAGAAAAGAAGAGGAAAGGAAAATGAGGAAGCGATATTTCCCATCCAAAGCATGAAAGATTGAATTGGAATAATGACTTGTGGATTCTGTGAGAGGGATATTGAGACTTTTAGAACTAATTTTCTTCCAATGTGAATTTGTGCAGGAATTCTGGCTTTCATTTCAGAGCTGACTTCAATCCAAGGATATATTGCTGCATCCTATATGGTTTGTAATTGAATATTTTATAATAATAAATAAATTATAAAATATGTCTGAAACATCCTGTCAGTGCTATGATAACACCAACCTTGGAAACCTCTGTAACACTAAGAAAAAAAAGCTTTTTTTTACCTGAGCTCCGTGGTCCAGCAGCAGTGCCACGGCATCAGAGTGGCCCAGGTGAGCGTGGACACACAGCAGGGGGGCGTTGTTGAGGACATCGCTCCGATAATCCACATCAGCCCCGCCCAGAATCAGCAACCTGCTCACCTGGACAGGTAGAGAGCCAAGTTACAGTCTACCTGTATAAGCGTGTGTGTATGTGTGTATGTGTGTGCAGTGTGTTACCTTGATGTTAGGAGTGTAGAGGTTGCGCAGCGATGAGAGAGCAGGACTCACGCTCCCTGTGCTGTAGGACAGCCACAGCCCCTGCAGAACTGAGGAGGAAACCCCAAGCTTCTTACTCAGGCCCTGGAGACGAGAAAAGATGCCACGACAACAAACAGTTATGCACATGGATAATAGCAGGGGTTAGAAAAGTCACTGCCGCAAAGTCATGATAGCTTGTACATGTATATATTTTAAGTCTTCAGCATTCAGGCATTAAGTTGACAGAAAACAGCCAAATTAGGTAATTTTGTATCTTTTTTACACCACTTAAACGGACATCTGTGGGCTCTAGATAGCTAATATGGAATTCTTGTGAGAAATGGAAGCAAGAAGCTGTACAACACATGCACAACTGCACAAAGCACACAAAGCACCTTCCCTTGTAGGTAGTGTGAAGTGTGTCACAGATTTTCAACAGGCAGCACAGGTTAAAATCACTAAAAGCATTACTTTTAATGTAAAGTAAGAAATGCCTGCTGTTTGCCTGCTGCACAAGTAAAGAGCACATAATCTATCTTAGTGATGATATATATTAGTGATGTCAGCATGTATGAATAGTCCAAAATATAACAGATACTAGATACAAATATAATAGATATGAGGAATGATTCTCAAGATGACATCACTAAGAAACCTGTCTATAGCCTCCTGAAACACTTGACTTTGTGTGTGAGCTCACCTTGTAGATGTGAGCTTTCAGGATGTGATGTCCCAGCTCCAGCGTCTGCTGTCGGTTCAGCTTTCCTTCCTGTCTGCAGAGCCAGAAGGCCAGGAGAGTGTGACCACTCCTAGAGACAAACAAACAGAGATCAGACTCATCAGTGAAGGCGTTTCTCTCTCTCTCTCTCTCTCCTTCTTTTCCACTTCTCGCTGCCTGTTAGCGTACCTGGGGTCGCAGAGGAACCTGTCGTCCTGCCCCTCCTCCCTCCACACCAGCCACTCCCTGAAGGAGGCGTGGTTTAGCATCCTGCTGCCGTCGCTCCGCCGCAGCAGGAAAGAGGAGAGCTGCTCCAGCCGCTGCACAAACTCCACCCACGACAGTGTTCCTCCAGTCAGAGCGCCCGCATTCACCACCTCGAACAGCTGGAGGAGAAGAGGAAGTTATATTTCAAGTTTATTTTTCTATGTTCATATTGTCAAAGATGCCAACAAGACTCTGTGAGGCTGTACTTAGGCTTATGTTATGTTATGCATGCTTATGTTTAGCAGGTGTAATGTTCACCATGTTCCCTGTTTCAATTTAGCCTGTTAACATGCTAATATTTGTTAATTAGCACTGAGCACAGCTGAGGCTGGTTGTTGTGAGTGTCATTAGTTTTGCAGGTATGTGGACATGAATAAATTTTGACCTGATGATGGTGCTATAAGAGAAGTTAAGGCTGTTACAATTCATTCTGAGAGGGACATGAATTTGTGTACCAAATGTCATGACAATGCATCCAATAGTTGTCAAGACATTTCACTAAAAACAGAAATGTCAGCCTCATGGTGGTGCTAGAGGAAAAGTCAGGGGATCATCAAAGTCATGCTAGCCATGCAGGGGTTGTATTTTGTTGTCTTTTGCCCAAATCAATCAGTAGTGAGTGACACATCTATCCTGGTGACATGCTGTTCAGTCAACATGGAAACTGCATGTATTGCTTATTGTTTTATATTAATTTTTAATTTTATTTAAACGGCTGAAAAAAAAATCAAAAATCAAAGCACGGTTTAGAGGTTTGGAACCAGGCAAGCAATTTGAATATTTCTATATAAAAACATTCACACACACACACACACACACACGCAGACACAGTGATGGTGTGTACCTGCTGGTCGGTCAGTGGGTGCAGTGATGCTACAGTAACGTTGAGCAGTGGTAGAACTCTCTGAAAAGATGACTGGGTGGGAAACCGCATGTTGAGCTGCAGCAGGTAGACCTCTGCTAGACTCACAGGAACAACCTGTACACATGCACAGACACACACACACACACACTTGAAGTCTTCCTTTTTACTGTATATCCAACTGACTATGTCTGACTGCACTGGTACATAATTAAATGTCGTCTAAATGAGTCATTGAGTAATTTATTGGTTCATGTTGAAATGCATAAATAACAAAATGAGTAACATATGCGAAAAACTCAACTGACTTTCATCAATATACATCATCTGATAATTCAACTGCTTTTATCTTAATCTTTAAATGACGGTTCAACTGCTTTCAGCACTTACTCATCAAGTATCACTTAAACCGCTTTCAGCCTCTTCACATCAACTGATGCTTCAACCAATTTTTCTTTTCAACTGACATTTGAACAGCTGTCAGTGGTGGAAAGGAACTAAGTACATTTACTCAAGTACTGTACTTGAGTACAGTTTTGAGGTACATGTACTTCACTTGAGTATTTCCATTTGATGCTACTTTATACTTCTACTCCACTACATTTCAGAGGGAAAATATTGTACTTGTACACAATGGATAATTTAACAAGATTTTAAAATATGACAGAGATGAAACCAGTGGTTTCCAACATTTTTGGCCTTTGACATCTTACAATAAGCAGTGTGTAGTCGGCGTCACATTACAGATGCCAAATAGTGATTTATCCCTCTAAACTTCTCACATGGTTTTATTTCAATGAAGGTTCAAATGATCCAATATTTCACCAAAAATCACCTCAGATTTATCTGGTGACCCTTTGGAGGGGCGTGAACCCTAGCTCAGGAGGCACTGGACTAAACTAGCTAACTGTATATAAAGTAGTGTAACTAGCTCCACCTCCAGCAGCTACAACAGTAACATGCTGCTCTAACACTGATGCTTCACTATTAATAATCTAACTACTTATGTACCTTTACTTTGGTAGGATTTTTCATGTGGGACTTCTACTGGTAACGGAGCATTTTCACATTGCAGCTTACATACAAAGTGACACTTCAATTATTTACATTGCACACACTTAAACTATCTACAGAGCTTCAACTTCAACTGAAATTTCAATACTTTTTAATGTTTTCAATTCAACTGACATTTCAATTGTTTTTATCTGTTACACTTCAACTGCTTTCAGTGCTTACTCCTCAAATTACATTAACTGCATTCTTCGCTTAGACATTGACTGACATTTCAGCTACTTTTATCTCTTACTAATCAGCTGGCAGTGAAACTGCTTTTAGTTCTTAAAATTCAAATTACACCAACCCATTTTAATACTTACACTTCAGCTGATAATTCAAATGCTTTCAGTGTTTCAACTTCAACTGCTTTAAATGTTTGACCTGCATCTTTCAGCACAAGGTTATAACATTTAGCTGTTTCTAGTTTATTAATGTAGAATGAATAATAAAACTAAGTGACAGTTCCAAGGGAGGTAAATAATTATCTATTATAAGAGTAAAAGGCAGGTGAATAACCGGACTAACTTCATTTACCTTCATCCTTTTTTCATTTGACCTTCACTTCATTCTATTCTTTCTTCACTCCTTCCTTCCCCTCCCCTTCCTCACCTTAAAGCTGGAGCTCTTTAGGACCAGGTATCCTCCCTCTATCAAGTCCAGGGTCAGTTTCAGGTAGAGGTACGAGCCTCTGCTCAGACTCTTCAGGTGGCTGATCAGCTTGGCCAATGCTGTGTTGTCAAGGCGACCATTACTCAGTGACACGTTGCTCTGGATCTCAGCACTGCTGTGGATACGTTGCATCAGGTAACCCTGAGAAAAAAACAGACAGACATATTGAAATGTGGATAGACAGACAGACAGATACTGTAAACAGGCAGCCTGTGTGCATGTTACCTGCAGGTCCTGGTCTATGGCGTTGTTCTCTTCCATCCTGTCTAGAGAGATGTGGTGAAAAGGTAATGAACGAGTGATGTCCTGTTTGAGAGAAAGACAGAAAAACAGACTCTGGATGAATTAGCTTCAGACAGATGACATTTCAAGCGGGCTGAACCCTTCCTACACCTGACTGAGTGAACACATTTTCTGTGCTCTAATTGGTCTTGATTTCAATTCTGAAACTGTAAAAACATGACAAAATGTTTTTTTGCTGATAAGACAGGCAATCACAAATCGTCACATTTTTGAAGGGAGTTTGATGAACATGGATGTGGCTGGGTTAAACATAAATGCATATATATTAGTGAGAATGTAACAGTTTCAGCAGCTTAAATGCACGATTTACCATTCAACAGCTGTCAGGTTTTGTTTTGTGAAGTCTATTTTTGCTTGTGTGTGTGTGTGTTGGTGTGTGTGTATACCTGCTGACTGGTCCTGACAGTTGTAATGACCTTCAACCAGGAAGGAAATTTCTGGACGTTTCGGGTCAGGAAGGAAGTCAGTGTGTCACCGTAGTCCGGCCGGTGGAACTCTGCCTCATTGAGGCCGTCAATCAGTATAATAAGCCCCGCCCCCTCCGCATGCAACTTCCTCTCTGGAGAAAAACAATATAGAACAGCACAGATTAAGTACTGTACCTGGCCATTATAGAATAGAATCTAGCAGAATACAGTAGAATCTGTATGCACCTCTGTAGAGAGTGTCTAGTGGTTCTAGTATTCCTCTCTGGAGGGCGGAGCCCGGATCCTGGATACAGGAGCGCAGACTAAGTGTGCTCTGTAGCTGTGGTGACCGGTGCAGCAGCTCCCGATAGGCTGACAGCTGAGGGGCGTCACTTAGCATCGCCGCCATGTTGTGGACGAACTCCGGAACCAGACAGGTGTGACAGTTATCAGCCTGACAGAAATGATATGAGACTACCTGCAAAGACGGACAGGAGGAAATATGTGCATCATTTGTGGATTTCAGTAAGACCTCGAGTTTGTTATTGAGGATTTCTTTATCAGACTTTCAAGTTTCAGTAGAAATCAGTAGAAAAGTGTACTGTGTAACATCCATATTAATCACCAGCAGGCTACATCCAGCATCACACTCTAACAATTCCTAGGCTAAACATGCACAAAGACTGCAAAGAGGGTGAAACAGTTAGCTTGGCTCTGTCCAAAGTAAGGTGCACGGGAACCCCCCCTTCCTACTAGACTATATGCACCAGACTATTTTTTGACTGGGTGCAGTGACTACCTGGTATGTTCACTAGTTGCTTTGGACAGAGCCAAGCTAACTGTTTCCCCCTGCTCCCAGTCTTTGCTCTGAGCTAGGCTAACCAGCTGGTGGTTCCAGCTTCATATTTACCGTACAGACATGAGAGTGATATTAATCTTCATCTAACTCTGCAGCCATGGCAGAGATTTGAGCTCTCTATATTACTGACTTATTATTACTGATGCATATACATGTAAACAACAGCAATTTTATTAAAGTTGCAATTTTAAATACTTTATATACAATCTACTTTATGTACTGGGCCTTTTAATCTAAAAAAATCATCATCTTGTATAAACTGATTATATGTTTTGTGTTTAAAATCTGAATCTGTAAAGATCTTAGTGAGTAGTAAGTAAATAAAGCCGGGATGCTACCTGTCCTGCAAGCCTCCTTAGTGCCTCCTCCTGTCTCCTCTTCATCTCTGGAGTCCCTGGACAGCTTCCTCCTCCTCCTCCTCCTCCTTCATCTCCTCCTCCTCTTCCCAGGGAATCGTGGGAGAAAGAAACAGATTCTACATCTGGAGTGAGGGAGCAGGGAAGAATATCAGAACTTTTCAACGTTTTAAATCTCAGTAAAGATGTAAACACACAAACCAAGTCTCTTTGTCTCTGTGACTGCTACTTTATTTACTCTTAACTGCATTTCTACTGCTCTGGTGTATTTTTCCCACAGCATGATTTAATGGGTTTTTCTGGTGGTTGGCTCAGCTATGTGTCTAGTTGCCGGTTGTGAGTGTGGCTGATTTTATTGGGTTCTGCATGATGACTCAGCTGTCTCTTCCTGAATGACTAAGGTTGTCTTCACGGCTGGAATAACTCATTGGGGGTCCTTTGGCAAGCATGTGATATGTGATCCTGCCAACAATCTGCTCTTTTACTCTCAAGCTCTGACCAAATACAGGGTATAATGTATAAAATGAAGCAGGCCCCCTTGTTTTTATTAGTGATTTGTGTCTGGGCCTGAAATCTAATTTAAATATCATGTACAAATACATGAGAGAGCACAGGTCCAGTCACCAAGAATTAGGGGTATAATTCAAAGCTACAATCTGTATCTATATTTGCTGATGTCAAACAAATATCTATATTTGGATTCATACCAGAAGAAGGCCAGGCTTACCCTACACATTATTGGTAGTCATGCAGACTGTTTCATTTCCATGTTTAAGTGCTTTTTACCGTCATTTATTCTCCTCATACGAATATGTGTAAGTCTAGCTGCCAAAACACAAACCAAAAAACATAACATTTTGACCACGTATTAATTCATCAAATAAAAAATTTATCCCACCTCCAAAAAAAAGACAAACAGTAAGTCTAAATGGAGTCTACAAAAAATCCGTGTAACGGTAAATGAGGAATAGAAATAGAAAACGCTTTTGTAATGGAAAAATGCAATCAGAATTGCAAAACAAACTAGAGGTGGTGTGGAAAGAGGCCCAGATAAATGTGAAGTTAGTCTGAAGTGTGGTGCGAAGTGAAAAATGAGAAAGCTACTGACAAAAATCTGAAAAGCCTTCTTGGCCATTTTGCATGCGCTTTTGAGATAGTCCTTAACTTCAGCTCATTTTTCTGTCTACTGTTAAGTCACGCAGGGTGCCAGGCTTCTAAACTGGCTCATTTGGTAAAAATAATACCAGTACAACATCAGTCAGTCTTTATTCTGCCCCGCCAGCTTAAATATGGACAAACTGGTGAAAAGTTATTTAGGGATGACGCTCGCTAAATGTCTTAATAATCATTATAAATCTATCAACAACAAAATGACAAATTTATTCTGCTTTGGCAAGTTTTACGGAGTGTATTTTTATATTTAAACTGATTTATGGACATTCATCCAAAACGGATACTATTCTAAAGAGTAGGTTCTGTGGATTGTTGCAAGGTGTGCATGATGTCTGTATGTTTGAGTGGGTTTGTATCTGTGCAGAAACTCTGAATGATGGATTCATATTTGTTTGCACCCCCACCATGAATCCACAAAGAATTTCCACAAGCTGGCATGGCTGTGATTCATGGACTGGATTCAGGCTTGTGGGTGTTTTATGGTGTCATTTTTACTCATTTCTAACTTTGAGAACGCACATAAAACAAGGTGCCAATCAATGTGACCAGTGAATGCGAGTCCATCCAAAACACAACTCTTCCCTGATACACCACGCTTTATTCACCAACTTGCCTTCATCAGGGTGATGTCTGAGGTTGTTTCCAGTTTTCTCATATACTGTACAATCCATCGAACACTCATGTGACTGTGAACAACTGAAATCCAGTTGCATTTCATGGAAATCCAGCCCTGAAATGAATAGGACCTGAGAAGGGACCTTGTCCAAGAGAGGGGGAAAAAGAGCATAAAGAGGGAGGGATTATGGTTTTCCAAATTAGGCGACTAGACTTGAAGACAGTTTTTGAGTTTTTCCAGTTTCTACTGGATTATATTTGTTCTCCAAGAACAGGATTTTTTGGGGGGAAATTTCAACTGTAGATTGACATTGAAATTTGTCAGGTATATTCAAAAATATTAAGAGATGCAACAGACTGGATTATACCGTGTTTTGAAAAATCAGGTTTAAGAATGAAGTTGAAAGATCACTGAAGGCTATCTATATGTTTATAAGTTTACAAGTTTATATTTTGAGTATTTTGTAAAAAGTATTTTAAAAGGATTATGGTAATGTTTTTTTGTATACTTTGTATATATGGTAATCTATAAGTCACATGAATGCTCATTGGACTGTCTATAAGGAAACTATAAACAATCTCTAAGACCTCCACAATGAAGGCAAGATAATCAGTTGGTGAATGAAGCATGGTGTTGAGAAGAGGTGTTGAACGTGTTCTAATTTTGGATGAGTACTACTAAAACATAGGTGACTTGATTGATATTACAAGCTATACACATCTTTTTTCTTTTCTATCTCTCTGCTTACGTTTGGGCATTGTCTGGTGGCCAGCAGCGGTCGGCCACATGCGGTTTCCATGACAACTGAGCGCCACCAGACGGGCAATGATGGCAGTTTTGCCAAAGCCCATGTTGCCAACAATAACCACGCCCCGAATGGTTGATGGGTCATCGCTGCGGAGACAGGCGTCTACTTCTTGGAAAAGCCACTCCCTGCCGGTGAACAGCCAATCAGATGAGAGCCCGGGAACCTCAAAGTGGAGGGGCTTCAGGTTGAGAGATGGAGTGAAACGAACTGCAGGAGGAGAGGGGAGGACAGGAGTATGGTAATACTGCCTATAAATGAGTTGTGTGTATGTCTGTTAGACACACTTTCTCATTCACATGAATAACTGGTACTGTATGTATGTGTGTGTTTGTACGTGTTTACCTCTGTGATCTTGCTGACTACGACTCCCGGAATTCTGTCTGGGCATTCTGAGGGACGTCCTGGAAGGGATGTGTCTTTGCTGCTCATCCAGATAGGCCAGATCTTCAAGATGGGCAGAACTAGTGGCTAGAGAGAGAGAATGAAAGAGAAAGTCCTGTTCATTTACTGCACATAATAAGTGACTGGCATTTGAAGCTCTTCCAATCATCAGTACAAAAGATGAACAGCTGCATTAGAAAACATCTGGTCATTTGATAAAATGTCAAAGGTACAAGACTGTGTACATAAAAAATGTAAGAAGAGAAGTTAACTACAACACACAAGGGGCATGTTAGTACAAAACATCCAATCACAGTGCTTAACTAGCAGAGTGCATTTTTACATTCTGATTTATTTAGAATATTTTGTTGTAACGCACTACACAAAATAAAACCCCTCCCTACCAAAGAAGAGTTGAATATCACTAAATTGTCCCTCTCGGCTCCCTTACAATAAAGATGGCGGCAAAGCTAACAAAAACGGGGATTTATTTATCTTGTATCCTACATGCCTAACTTTAGTGGATCATAACATATTAGGTATGGAATTAATCAACAGGTGCTCCGGTTTAAGATGAGACCGACCTTTCTCTGGATGTCAGTTTTTGAGCCATGACAAATGCCAAAATGTGTCCTGCAACAGACTTGTTTTTAGCATAGCCGATTCCTAGAAGTGCCTTTTGCTGCAGTTGTTGATCACGTGTGGCCCCCACCAGCTGGTTTAGAGGAGTGAGGAGTCAGTAGTCAATGGCGGTATAAGACTTTATAAAATAGGTTTTTCAACAATTATGAATCACTGAAACTACAAGAGTTTCTTGAGTATACAATCATAAATGTGCACCAAAAATATTAGGCTGATAGGCTGCTAATGGCAAGTGGAAGCTAAAGTTTCTTTTACATTTAACATACATTTAACAGCTTGAATCAGTTTACTTTCAGAATCTTGGTCAAATTTGGATGAATTCAGTCACTGTTGTCCACTATATTATTCTCAATAAGCATTTTGAAGTTGCCACAGCTTCTGTGCTTCTGACTGGCTTCTTCTCCCTATGAATGGCAGCAGAAGCTCATGGGTATTGCAGTATTTAGACCCACTGTCCATGCCAAACTGTTTGTTCTCACAAACAAAGTTGAGATAATTAACACTGATGGCCAGAACAAAAACTAGGGAGCAGGATTTTAGAGGCTGATATTGATATTAATGTTTGAGAGTTACTGATAACTGATAATTATATATCTGGTAGGTGTAATTTTTCACTTTGAACAGATCCAGGCTAGCTGTTTCCCTCTGTTTCCAGTTAAGCTAAACTTGGCTAAACATGCCCTGAGTCCAGCTCCATACTTAAAGTTGTAGTTTAACATTTTGGGAAACATGGTTACTGGTTTTCTCGCTGAGAGTCAGATGACTCCACTCTCATGTCTGTGACCTACATCCAGGAGACGGTTAGCTTAGCTTAGCATAAAGATATAAAGACAGGAACAGGGGGAAACAGCTAGCCTGGATCTGTCCAAAGGTAACGAAGTCTGCCCAGCACATATGAAGCTAACTAATAAATACCATATATCTTTGTTTGATCTGTACAAAAATCTAAACGTAAAAACGTCAAGCTGTGGGTACACACTGGACAATCATGGAGTGCAGTGACTTCCTAGATTCTCTGATGGTTGCCTGGCAACCTCATGGTGACAATAAGACTCCTTGAAACCTTTCTCTAAATGGTGCATGAGTGTACAGCTTGTGAATCATGAGCCACTGCATGAACACATAAGACAAGTTAATATCTGAATACAACCACACACAAAACCCAAGGTTTGAAAACAGTGAAAGGTCTGTTCTAGACAGTGGTCTGTGTCTATTACGTGACAAAGCTAAGTCATGCACATTAGTGGTTAAAAGTAAATTTTTAAAGAGAAAAGAAACGCCTTCTTTTTCTTTCTTTTGTTAGTGAAGTGAAGAACATTTGAAGGATATTATCTGAGGAACGGAGTGTCTGACTGCCACGACAGACGCCATGAAGCTGATTCGAAAGCTAACAAAGCACTGACAAATGTTAGAAACTTTGAACTGTGTTGACTCCGGACAAAACAGACAAACAAAAACTCACCAAGAGTTCGATCCAATCAATCTAGTTACAATCCTCTAACACCACAGCGAATGTCAGCGCTGGCTGTGCCTCGTATCCTGTGTGTGTCTGTGTATGTCTGTGTGTTATGAGAAACGTCACACATGTCACTTCCTTCCTTTCCCAAAGCACTCATGGTTTACAGTTTTTACGGGACAGAGAAAGAGAACAAAAGAGGAAGGGAAGATGAGATGTGAACATGTTGCTGTTTTTTAGTCAGGTTGTTTTGTATCTACATATAACAAACTACAGACAGCTGGATGGATCATGCAGCTTCAGTATCACCTGGCGTCTATATCACACATCTGTATCACTGGTGATCCTGGATACACAATACCATCAGACTGTTTATCAACCGGCTCAGTCAAAATTTTAGAGGAGTTAAATGCTAGAATTTTGTCTCGACAAAATGACGTAATGCTGACTGTGTTGCTAAAGTTGAAAAGACACAAGTGAAAAAGACACAAGCCTGATAAGATCTCTCTAAGAGAAATGGGTTTATTATTTACTTGGAGCTAATTATAGCTGCATAATTTTTTTTTGGCCACTTGAGGTCAGTGAATCAAGCTGTAAACACAATGCTGACATATTATGATACTGAGGCTTGCAGTATCATCTTTAAAATCACTTTTCAAAACTTATCTTTTGCAAAAAGTCTTTCATTAAAGCTGGCACACTGTTTTATTACCATCATGTTGCATCTGTTTTATTATTATTATTGATTTTTATTGTTTTTATCTTATATCATTGTTAGGACTTGTATTCAATTTTTACCTGGTTCATCATGTAAAGCGCTTCATACTTGTTATTGTACTTGTGTTTTGTACTTGATCATCATATCATCACCTCATAAAGTTGAAATAACGTGTTAGCAAAAGCTATTTACACATCTAGCAGACACATTAGAATTCATTTGGAGTCATGTTTTTGTCCACCTGATGAATATAAGTCCAATAGTCACTCTCCTTTTAGCTCTGTTTTGGTTCTCACCGAACACATCTGGCTCTTTAGCTGCTAAATGCTACGCTACGTTCTCCAGATACTGTAGCTATTAACTGAGTGTGTGCTGTTTGGTGCTGAGCAGTCATATAAAGTCTCTTCATCAGAGCTTTTTCACTGAAAACATCTGTCTGCTGTTGCTGGAAACTGAGCAGCCAGACTGAACCAAAACAGTACATTTGCAGACTGTGAAACCAAAACAATGTCATTTGATCCATTGTTAACATAAAAATGTTGATTAATGCAGCTTTAACAGATTTTTTTTTCTAATAAAAAGGCTACATTGGGCATACTTTTCATCATTTCATTGTGACTAAAAAGATTTAATACTCATAAAGTTGCCACATGTTACCTCAAGTTGTAAACTATCTGTTTGTTAAAAGCCCAGTGCCTGTATTGTATCTCTGACATAATTATTATGGAAAGCAATCTATAAAAATGTGTCTATTGTGCTTTATTATTTTTAAACCTGCAATGATGTCATGAAATTTGAGCAAGCACTACAGCTTCACTATCTCTGGTGAGCTCCCTATAGTTGAGTGGGAAGGAGTGATACATTTCCTTCCTAACAGGAAAGCGTGTGTGGGAGCACACTGCAGGACTGCTACCACTTGATCCACACGCACACACACACACCCACGCATGTCATCCATCTTACCAGCAACCGAATTGGGGCGGGGCATGAGGTAGAGAGGGATGGAATGGGTGGAGCCAGAAGAGCGGGCGGATTCAGGTCCTCGGTCTGGGTGGAGTTTGTTGAGGCTGTAAGTGGAAGCGGCCATGCTGTCCTCCGCCCTGTACAGGAAGCCTTCGTTCACACGTCCTGCCGCTACCATACAGGAAGAGGAGGTGGAGGACACCACTGACCGCCCCCCTTGCCGCCAGAGGTTGAGGCTGCTGCCATGGTAACCGTCGCCGGGGTGCTTGGCGCCGTCGTCCCGCTCAACTGCCGACTCAGCAGAGTAGCTGGTCAACGTGGCTGCAGGAGAGAGAGTGGGAGAAAGACAGAAACAGTTAATAATGTAGCAGCGTAGGGGTTTCTTATTGAGGAAACTGT
Source organism: Thunnus maccoyii (assembly GCF_910596095.1). Lineage (NCBI taxonomy): Eukaryota > Metazoa > Chordata > Actinopteri > Scombriformes > Scombridae > Thunnus > Thunnus maccoyii. The sequence goes on along the minus strand of NC_056550.1, from coordinate 4,467,893 downwards.
GCAGTATCTGACCTATGATGCCGCTGTCTCTGCTCTCCAGGGTAGAGGTGGGGGAGGTGACGGAGGCGTGGTTGGAGGAGGCGTGCTTGTTGTTGCTGTTTGCCTCCCCCCCAGCAGGAGGCTGCAGTGTGGAGCAGGGTGATGTGCTGCTACTGGCCAGACTGGAGGAAGGAGAGATCCTCTATGGGAAAGAGAAGAGACATAAATATTTATAAAGGCGTGTACATGCAGTCATGTATCTTCAGTTTGTTACATTTTTCTTTTTACTGTTATTATTCATCATATATTATTCAATGTTTGGTTTATATGTGTTCTTGTTTCTCATGGTTTTGTCTTTTATGCTGTCTTGCTTTAGAAACAATGGCTTTTATGCATTTTTTTGTAATTTTGTTTTGAAAGAGAGAGAGAGAGGGAATATACAGTGTGCAGTTTTGGGAACAAATAAATGTAATTTAATGTCCACTTTATGTGATATAAAATGTTCATAGACTATATTCATACAGTATTAAGAGTATGCTAATACAGTATATCTAAAATAAAGTGGTAATATAAGGTGTAATGTGAAGCAAGACTTATTGCTATTTATAGACTTGTACTCTCAATGGTGGAAGGTAACAAAGTACATTTACTCAAGTGCTGTACTTAATTTCAATTTTAAGGTACTTTTACTTGTACTATATCCATTTTGTGTTACTTTATACTTCTACTCCACTATATTTCAGAGGGAAATATTATAATATAGTACTTTTCTACTCCAATACATCTATTTTACAGCTGTAGTTAGGCACTAGTTACTTTGCAGATTAATGATTTAATTAAAACCTATAAAGTGAAGTAGAGAGTAGAAACATTACAAGTGAGGCAGATAAGATTTTTAAAATTTATATTAAATAAATAATTAATTCTGCAGGTGAGGTCAAATGTAGTAAATGTTTTTAGGTAAAAGCAAGTTGGAAAAGGTGAGTTGTAAGCTAAACATATCCAATATGATTATTGTTATACAGCACATTAAACTAAAAATTAGTATATAAAATAGAGATAACATGTTAATGTAAGTAATAATAGTCCAATAATAATATATAATATTCTGCTGTATAATTTTTACTATTATTATTTTAAATCTATAATATGTAACTATTCCACATTAAAATGTCTAAAAACAACTAGACCTATGTTATATATTTTGCTGAGTTGTGTACTTACATCATCCCAAATTTTTCCAACAATTTTCAAACCCAGAGAAATCAGTAAGTTTAATCAAGGTAACGGTCTGTTTCAGTTGGTTGTCAGTCAATGGCGTCATACCCCCTCTACCAAAGAGTATAGTGCACAAGATGCATGCGCCAGCGTTGTGTTTGTCCACTACAATTGCATCTACCAAAGAGTATAAACCTACAAGATAACACATCGACGTTGTGACTGTTTGCCACAATGGCATCTACCAAAAACCTTATACCTTCAAGATAATACGTCTGCATTGTGGTTGTTCAGCAGAAACTGTTATAAATGGACTTTTATTCAGTTTTACGCCACATTTTTATGATAAACTTTTTAGATCTTGGTCATTTTTAACTATATATTTTAACTGGATGAAGGATTTTAGTCATTGGACGTCTGGATCTTAAGTTATCAGAGGAAAGTGTTTCCTACAACAGAGCTTGAAAATGTAATTCTGTTCAGGAACCAACTGTCACATGAAACAAGATGTATTTACTGAACTGGGTTAGCCAACTTAAACAAGTTTTACATCACTGAAAATAGATTTCCAAAGCATACTGAAATAAATGGAAACCTATAGCAGCTGGGAGAGCTGGGACAAAGGTGATTCTCAGTTCAGATTTTCACATTATTTTATTTCTGAATACAAATTATACTGTATAAAGTAAAAACGACACTTTGTTATTATTAATTGTGCTTTGCCAAATGCTGGATTCAGATTCAGAAATGTCTCTGGTACATAATGTGTAGTTAGATAAAAGGTATATACTTTACTTATATACAACAATACAACAACACCACCGACTGAAAATTTACAATACGGTTTAATTCACTTAACCACAGGACACTCAACCTTTTCTGTTTTAAAAATTTTTTTGCAAGTGAGGCAGTGACTACCTGTCCATCATCCTGGGCATGGTAAGGTGACCCCGGCTCCCCACTGACGATCTTTTCCCCCAGCAGGAAGCCCAGCCTGGTCATCAGAGCATCAGCTGCCTCGTCTACAGTGGGGGGCGGTCCTAACTCCTCCTCCTCACCTGGAGAGCCGGAAAAAGGAAGAGAGAAAATGGAGGATGAGAGATGTTCAAAAGCTTGTCAGGTGTGGTGTCTGTTCTCCAGTCTAGTTGTTTTGTAGTGATTATCACAATTACAGTCTACTGCATATGGAAGTTCCTTAACAAGAAAAGCAAGAGCATACAATAAAGTTGAGTATTCATCAATCTGGGAGTCAAGATTTAAGAGCAAGTGTGACCAGAATTGTGAATTTTGAGCACACAAAATGAATTGTATCAATAAATTTACAACATACAAGACATTAAGTCCATTAAAGGGGACATATTATACACATTTCTAGGTCTATATTTATAATCTGGGGCTCTACTGGAATATCTCTGCATCATTTACAGTTCAAAAAACTCCTTATTTAACTCATACTGACCCTTTATGCAGCCCCTCTGTTTAGACTCTGTCTGAAACAGGCAGTTTTAGCTCCTGTCTCTTTAAAGCCCCCTTCCTGATGAGCTCACTCTGTTCTGATTGGCCAGCTCTCAGAAGCCGCCCCTTGGCAGACAACCGCTGTGTCTTGGGAGGCTACGTCAACAAACCATGCAACAAACTATGGTAGTAGGATTTCACTATTTTTTCTCGTTCTTACTCTAATTGTCAACTCATCAAATACATCTGTATATGTTCAAGCTGGAATCCCATCTGAAATATGAGAGTGGACAACGCAAACAACACATGGGAGAAACATTGGCAACAAAGGCCACGGAATGGACAGCTGTTTATGGGCATGCATGATGAGCTGAAATCTGCTTGTCTGCAAACGAAGTGCTCAAAGCAGGTTGAAGCCCTGACTTTTGACTTGCAGGGAGCGTTTCTACATATGTTAGCCTCAGGTTTTGGAACTTTGACCATGTTAAGCATAGATATTCAACATCATAAGAGTATATAAATAATAGACAATGACAAAAAGCATAATATGTCCCCTTTGAACATCGGAAAATCTCAAAGTGCTGAGTTTGCAAATTATTTTTGGGGATCCAGCAGGAAGTCAGCTGGCTCAGTCAGCAAAGGACCAAAAATGCCTGGAGCCTGAGGAACCCTAAAAAATCAAAAAATCCTCCCCCAATCCCCCCCCAAAAATTGACATATGTGCTCTATGAGTGACTTTGGAATGAATAGAGTGCCCAAAGATTTTCCTGTGAAATAATTCCATAAAATACTGCTCGCTGCTGCTTTACAGGTTATGCACACGTCATGCGAAAGTTTTGATACGTCCAAAACTTGGATTTATGACCAAATACATGCAAAATGAATGACATTCCGATCAGCCTCAGCTGCAATCATTAGCATGCTAACACACTAAACTAAGATGGGAACGTGACAATTCACATCACCAAGAGCAAAAACCTTCACATCCATGTAGTCATGTGATCCATAATTCATATAAAAATATTGATTATAGCCGCTTTTAATACGAAATTTGCCAATGTATTGGTTGGGCTTTATTTGTTTTGTACCTTTCTTTGATATATTTTCTTTTTGAGCCTTGCAGTCAAGTAACAGCATGGTCACATGATTTGACTTTGCAGTGGTAGAAACGGAAACTGGTAACTGGAACAAAGTCATTCAACATTTATTGTTCTCTCGGTAATGACAACCTCTGTTTCTCCCATGTAAACCCCACCCGTCTGCTCTGTTGTCCTGGTGACCTGGAGCCACGCTTCCTTATACTAGGAGATTGGATCTATCCAATCAAGACGGAAATAGCTATTAATCCATGCAATCAGGGGTGGTTATGTAAACAAAACTGAACCGTAAGAGATCTTAAAACACCCATAAAAAAACATGATCTCACTAACTGGTGCAAAGCCCACTGGGATGACCGTGTGAGCGTGTGCATAACAGTGATTGATCTCCATATTAATATATTCACTATCATGACCCAAATATGCCAAGCATAGACACACACACACACACACACACACACACACGTGCGCGCAGACACATACACGCACGCACACACATGCACACACACAAGAATGTAAGCCACAGCATGAAAGCTCATACTCTGTCTCTCTCTCTGACAGTCTATAATTACAGCTATAAATTGCTGACTGGTGGACTAAATACTAGAAAAGCATTGCATGTGTGTGTGTGTGTGTGTGTATGCACGCACATACATGCAAGTGTGTGTGGTCAGTCAATGACAGGGTGTGTGTCATTTTTAGAAGAAGAAAAATAAAATGGAAAGATCAGATACAGACAGCACAGACTTTTCCATTTCTGTCTCGTTAACTACTGTAGCTTCTAATTCCTTCCATCCATCCTTCTCTCCTTTCCTTCTTCCTTCACCTTGTTCCTTCAATCCTCTCCTCCTTTTCTTTCTCGCTTTCTTTCTGACCAACCTTTCTTTCTACCTTCTTTTGTAATTTCCTGCCTACCTTCTCTCCTCCCCTTCGCACTCTTTCCTGAAGATAACGTGATGTAAATGCTTGTCTTTTTATAATTTTGTGATTAAAGCCGAGAAATAAAGTACAAAGGTTTCAGATAGCACCGTAAACAATGTGTTAGCAAACCTGCTTATTAACCAGCTGAGCTGTCAATGACAAGGCATTAATAAAACAGTCAGTGTGACATGTTTCAGAGTCTAAACAAAAAATCTCTGGACATTCCTCCTTCAGAAATAGTCTGTATGTTTACCAAAGTGCATTTGTACCCACTTCTTGTGAGAAAGAAAGCAGGATTTAAGCTTCACTGTTCATTCTTCGCACAAGTACTTCCTTCATTTTTGTGTATCGAAAAAATTGTCAAGCATTATCTCAATATCTGAACAATTATGATGTCTCGCTGAACTATAAACACTTTGGCTTTCAGACATTGCCGTTTCCATCTCCTCTGCTCTGTTCTGCTCTCTGTCTCTGTGTCATGGATGTATAAAGAGCTGCAGGTCTGTGTGTCTGCTTGACTGAGAGCAGAGCTGAGCTACACACACGCAGAGCAGAGCAGAGCAGAGAGGCCACAGAGGACAGGGTGAAGCTCTGCATTCACATAAAATCCTGCGATGTGGCACCTTCCCGCAGGGTTGTGTGGAGGTGTGGGTGTGTTTATTTGTGCTTTAAAACGTAACCGCCATGAAACAATTGGAAAATAAGGTTTTATTTATGTGATTCACAGCTTCGCTCTCACCACTGCTCTCTCTCTCTCTCTCTCTGGTGTCCAGCCGAGACGGAGGAGCCAACTTTGAATACTGTGTGCTTACAAGCACCAGCGATCAATCTCCTCAATATTACTGAACGCAGAAACTCCAGACTCTCCTGGATAATGTAACGATCCCATAGGTTTATAATATGACCACCGTTTTCAATGATTTCAACTTCCTTTCTGAGAAATTAATAACAGTAGTTGCTGAATTCATTCAAAAGTGTCCCAGAAATGAAAAATAAACCGTTTCACTCTGCAGCTTGTAAAATCAGTTTTCTCAACACTGTAATCTTAACTTCAGCCTGCCGTTAGTGATGCATGTGACCGAACTTTAAGCTCAGTGACTGTTTCTTGCTGAAATTCACCTTTGGGAGCTTTAGTTAACTTCTACCCCAAAATTTTTATGTACAGTCTTATACCGTCTACTTTTCACTAAAGAACCACATATTTTCCAATGCTGCTGTTCATTTTTTGCACTGATCATTTGAATGGGAGAGTTTTATGCTGATCCAAGCTGTAGAAGTGCTCAAACTGTGCACAATGTAATGTTGTCTATGGGAAAAATTAATGGGATTTTTACTTGTTACTTGTCAGATATTTATTTAGTATTTCAGACAAGGACAATGCCACCTGATACCTGCTACATCTCATTTTGATGTACACAGGGTTATCACTCAGCCTTGAAGAGGTGTGGGGGTTTTTTGTTATGGCAGTGAGCTGATGGATAAATACATGAAATAATGATTGTTGTTCTCAAGGCTGCCAATTTCAGCAAGGCAAGACAGGCCGTTTTTTCATCCATGGCTCTGGAAATATGGAGTTCGCTTCAATCACCCTCAGCTAACATCAAGCAACCTGACAGTCAGACATGCCTTTGTTGCCATAAAGGCCACATAAGTCAGACTATGAAAAGGGGGGATTCACTTTCTATCTAAAAAGCTTGTTGATATTGATGATAGTCAGCTCCTGATATTATTGGTTTAAATTCATATTTGAGTGTAACTGATATATGAACGCGCATACAGTATATGTGTACTCTATGTACTATACGCATCATTTAACAGCCACAGTGGCTACCTGAAATTTTCACATAGCAAATACTGCGTGAAGCTGCAGGGGAAGACACAGTAAGTGCCATTAACATCACAGAAGTGACAGCCACTATGTTCTTTTCACTTGTGTTGTTTATCCCGGTGGGCTGCCAGTAAGTATTTTGCTGCTGGTCTAACCCTCTAATGGAGAGCTGAAGATAAGTTCAGGGATTAAAATTAATTCTGTTTTTTCCAGCAGTGTTGTGAAGACAAATCATGGATTCATTTATGTGTTGTGGTCTCTAGTGGAGACACCATTTCTGTGGTAGCAGAAACAAACTGAATGCATTCACTGCAGTGAAAGCATTGATATATAGGGTGATCACAGTCGGCAAAAATTAGACCATGTAAATGTGGAAGTTAATGGAAAATAAAGTATTCCCACAGGCTGGATGTGATGTGTTGTGTAGTATTCATACTTGCTAGTTCATGACTATAAACAAACTTGAAATCCATGGTTTCTTGAATTTGAATCAAATGACATATACATAATTTAATAAAAACCTGAAACACAAGAAATGTGACCGTGTGAATGAATGAAAAAATGGAATTTCAGTCAGGAAACATTATGCAGAGTGAACCCAGTCCTGAGATCTGTGGCACACAGAAGGCAGACACCAGTCTTAAACGGTCTCAGATTGGTCTGCTGTTGACATGCCGCTCTGAGCGAAAACATTAGGGTTTAAAGGATGACTCCACCTTTCTGGGTTTTTCAAATGGAAACGCCCACTCAGCCATTAGCAAAAAGCAGAGACGTGGGTTAAAGCCAGAGTGATAAAACACCCCCCCATACACACACACAGTTCGCTGACAGTGTCTTCCTAACATGCTTGCTGTAAGTCAGGGCGCGAAAAGTTGTCCAGATAAACTACGAGCAATGATCGTGTGAGATCTATCAGTCCCGAGAACCGTTCATCTGATTTACTTCATACCTGGCGGATGTACTGCTGGGGACTGAAGGAAGTGCAGCGTCAAGTGTGAAGTTGTATGGAACTTTTTCTGATAACAGCGCAGCCAAGTAAATTGGATTGGGGATTTAAAGGTGAAAATATGTCTAGTTGTATATCTGAACAGGACAAAATTTTGTGATGACATCATCAGGGTTATCTCAGCTTCAGCTTGCGTCCTCACATTTTTTTACTATAGATATGCCTGACAAACTTGATGGAGTTTGAAAGGAGCATTTAAAAGGCAAGGAAGGTCTACTGAAAAATGCTATCCATTGTGTTGCATTATGGGAAATGTAGGATCTAGTGTTTTTTGTGTTTGACCCATACTTGAGACTGAAAGTCGGGGTATTTTGGCCTCTGCTGCATTGATTTGGACCATTCTTTTCTTAATCTGTCACTTGTGAGTCCTCTAACTTTTGGAAAGTGCTTTAATATAGAATATTTTAGTAGTGTAGTAGATACCCAATTAGCTTAGATAATGGACAGAAATCCTGGAGAACATGTTTCAGCTATTAAGACTGATGAAAGAAGCTCTGTATGGGAAATGACATGAGCAATGAAAGCTAGTTCAACGGAAGCTAATGAGGAGGTAGAACAGGACTTTTTCTTCAGAAGCTTTTTCTTGTAGTCTCACAAAACAAATTTCATGGAAGTACACAACGCAAAATAGGATTCATTCCCATTTATAAATATGAGAGTACATTAGGCCCTAACACTGACATTAATATTGACCCTGGTGGAAACCTTTCCGCCTGTTGAAACAGAGGGACAGCGCTTCACTCTCACCTTCCTCTTCTCTTCTTCCTCTTCCTCCTCTCTCCTCTCCATCAACCGGATGATCCACCCAATCCCGACACAGATCAGAGTTCTCCTCGTGGGTCAGACAGCAGCAGACGTAAAACAGCAACCCCCGCAGGAGGGAGGAAGCGTGACTGACGACCCCCACCGCCATGACATCTCTGCCGCAACTGCAGCCGTTCGTCGATCTCCATGTGCGACGGACGGAGGTCCGCTCATGCCGACACCACTTGGCTCTTGAACGGGCACATGCTTTCAAAATAGCCGCCGTGCAGTCCATAGCTAGCTGGAAGCCAGGTTTTGATTGGTTCAGAGTGTTTCCATGTAGAGGGCGGAGTCAACAAATCAAATGGCTGCTATTGCCACAGAAAACAACTTATTACTGTGATGGATGAGAACAAGCTTCTTTAACTTAAATTTGTGTAGTTTGTTGGATTGATGTTGTGCTGTTGGTCCTCTCCATCAAGATTTCTTGGTGACAGACAAAAACCTTTAGATGCACATGATGACATCACTACTCAGTGCTCTTCTCTTTGGTCCTGAGCTCCTCCTTCTCCAGAGTACACAAAGGAGAGAGGGAGAGAAAGATGAAGAAGGTAGGAGTGAAGAGATAAGAGGAGGGAGAGTCTTTCCAGGAAAAAAAAAACACTTAAAATACTCCAGTTTGAAGTCTTGTGAAGCAGAAAGTCTTAAGTTAACAACCAGGATGGTAAAACTTACGAATACTGTGGTAATATCCACGTATGTTTATACTTGGTTACTTTCAGAGGTGAAACCAGAATCCACACACACAAGAACAGAACTTTTAAACTTGACTGCAACTCACAGCAGATCTGGATGATGTGGTCCACTGGTTTTTGTCCTTTTACCCAAAAAATGCAATCCTTTTCATTCACAGGTAGAGCCTCCTCAAAACTAAGCAAAGAGCGAGCACAACAACTGAAGTGTGAGGTGGAAAGAGTGAATGATCTCCTAGATGATATCCTCTTTAGTCAAAAGCACAACAAGTAAAGTTTCCAAGTATTCAAAGATTTTTTTTCTTTCAACAGCGGAGCCTCCATATCTGGTCTGAAAGACGACCTCCCTCGTCTGACTGCACCGCAAATCAAAACTCCCCTCCTCCAACGAAAAAAACACACACACACACACACACACACACAGGAGAGAGAGGGAAGGACTGCAGGAGGAGCTGAACGGAGAGAGTAATCTGTTACATGTCGAGCAGCGCAGGCAAAGTTTAGAAAGACAGTTCAGACTTTTTTCCTCTAACAGAACAAAAACACAGCCAGAGAGACAGAGAAAGGCTGAAGGAAGACTTGGATGAGGTCGGCAGAGCTAAGAAATCCTGCAATTACAGTGAAACTCCTTTTCCAAGAACAGAAAAGCGTCTGACCACAAATCACAGTGAAGATGGAAGGTCCGCTTTAGTCCAGAAAATGTGAAAAATGTAGAAAGCAAAGTACCAAACAAAGAGTTAGACTGAATTAAACACCAGTTAAATGATGTTTAGATGTTTAGCTGAAGTTTAAATTGAAGTCAGGAGAAGATAATCATCCGCTGAATGTTTCTGTGGATGATTAAATGTCATTCGTCTTTCTGAAAGCCTGAGTTATTTTTGATCAACAGAAAACCCTTTCAAATGACAAGAGGAAAAGAGAGAACGAGAAAGGGCAACAACTGTAACAACAAAGGCAGAGAGCAGTAACTGAAGCAGTGAAGTTGAGAAAAAGGGTTTGGCAAACTATTTAACACAAAGATGGCTTATATTCCTTCATTATATGCTTTTTTAGGCTGATTATTTCACCCCCAAAAATCTACTGACATAGAGCCAACATGATATCTAAAAATAGAGATAAAGCACACTGTTGCACTGCCTTTAGTTAATCTTCACCGAATGCATGTGAAAAACACAGTATCTACCAACAAAATGTGTTCCTTCAGCTTTTTTGATCATTGAAACAAGTTTAAGAACAAAAACTTCCTTTTGAATAGTTTCAGTCAATAGCTGATTACATGTAGCTCTGTTTTGCTAGGTCTAACTACCATTTATATCCATATTGAAATCAATATAATACAATAAATTCCAATTTAATACATTTAAATATGACTTAAAGAAGCTTAACCTCATGAAACCGCATGAATTCCACCAGACTAAAAAGCTGAGATGGCAGCTACCGAGACCTGCTAAGCTAGTTAGCATTAGCAGGAGTTTACTTGATTTAGCTTCCGCATCACAAAGTTACATGGACCAACAAACTGAATTACCAAGAAGTGATTTCATTAAAGTACATATATTCTTCAATTACAGATAACAGCAAATTTAGTAAAAAACAAAAAAACAAAAACATATTAAACAAGTTATTTTAGCTTTAGTTTTAGCAAAGAATAGCCATGGCTATCTCACCAACTTGCTAGTAACATGGATGTATTATAGGAGCTGGATATCGTGCTGCCGCTCAGCCTCGCAGCCATTTTTTCACAGTGGCCTCTCGCAGTATTGCTGCGAAAAATCCCCTTGCAGCCCAAAAAGCAGTAGACCACCGTGGTTAAAGAGATGTCCGTAAAACTGTTGACAGGACACCTCAAACTGCAAGCAAGGTCATTTATGACTCTTTCTACTATGAATTTTTGATCCATGGAGGTTTTATGTTCATAAAAATTTCCTTAAACCGAGAAAAGCAATTTAAAAATTTGTGACATTATCACAATGTTAAGTCTATGGGCCGAATGGGGGAAACACCACTGCGCATATTCAGGGGACCGCACAACGTGGAAGCAAACCCGGAGGCTAGAAACCTTTTTTTGGCATATGCGCCAGCCAAGCAATTCTCATTGGATTGAATGGGTGCCATTCTTGGTCCAGTATCCAGCTCTTATGCTGAAGCCATTGCTAGTTATTGCAGTTTTTTTTTTTTCTTTTTAGCTCCGTTTAGTAATTGTTGCAGATTTGAAAAGTTGAAAAGTTTTCTCAGAAATTAAAAGATTTCTATGCCATAACAATTTATATTGTAAATATTTGTTTACTCCGTTTTTCCTTTGTGAGGCAGAAACGACAGTAGGGAGGAGAAAGACATGAGGGAGGAGGAAGAAGATGAGGAAGGGCAGAGGGAGGCCAAAAACACAAAGAAGAGGTTAAGGAGTGAATAGAAATAAACTGAAATCAGAGCTTGTGTGTGTTTGTGTATGTGGGCATGGTGTACTGACTTTAAGAAGTTGCCTTGGCTCATGATAATGTTTCTGTTTTGACAGAGAGTGAGCAGTAGAGAGACACAGACAGAGAGTCAGAGAGAGACTCCACATGGTAATGTTTAGGAGAAGTGTGTCAAATCAACCCTGAGGAGGAGGAAGAGGAGGAGCAGCAGGAGAGGAGAAGAGAACAGAGGAGGAGCAGCAGGAGAGGAGAGGAGAGGAGAGGAGAAGAGAGGAGAGGGGAGGAGCAGCAGGAGAGGAGTGGAGAGAGGAGGAGAGGACAGGCGAGAAGAGGTGAGGAGCAGGAGAGGAGAGGACAGAAGAGGAGAAGAGAGGAGAGGAAAGGAAAGGAGGAACAGCAGGAGATGAGAGGAGAGTGGAGAGGAGGTTGGCAGGGGGCTGGGTTACATTTCTGTGTTTTCTCTCTCACTGAGGCACATAGGGACGATCAAATGAAGGGTCAAAGGTCAACACCCCCTCTACTGCCAGACACAGAGTAACAGGTCACAGCTGTGTGTGTGTGTGTGTGTGTGTGTGCGTGTGTATGTGCATGTGCATGTGCGTGTGCGTGTGTGTGTGTGTGTGTGCGTGTGCACGTATGCATGTGAGAGAGACAGAGAGGGAGAAAAAAAGAAACTATTCTAGTGCTGGTTATGGTTTCACCTTGATTCTCTCGTCCCTTTCAGCCTCTTTACATTACAGATTAGATGCAGCTGTGTTGAAAGTGTTGAAATGTTAGGTCTGACCTAGCTGCAACTTTTACAGAGCTGGCGCCATCATCAGGTCAACATTTAAATTTGTCTAATACTTTGGTTTATGACCAACCTGCGCAACCAATGACTCTCATCAGCCTCAGCTGTAATTTGTGTTTAGAGCTAATTAGCAAATGTTAGCATGCTAACACGCTGAACTAAGATGGTAAGCATTATACTTGTGAAACATCAGCGTGCTGGCAATAGCATTTAGCTCAGAGCACTGCTGTGCCAAAGCACAGTTTCACAGCTCTTGTGGTTAGTTTTGTTTCAATGTACTACCCCCTTTATATTTGTGTTGGGCTTTTATTTTGTTTTGTTTTTCTATTTTTTGCTTGTTTGAGTTTTCTCTCATGTCTGTCTTAGATTTACATGCAGTGTTTGCTCACACAATGGTGTTATGTAATGTATAGTGTTTGTATATGTTCCCAACTTGAAATGTATTTATGTTAAGCTGTTGTCAATTAAGTATTAAAAAAAAGGTTTGTTTCACCAGTGAGTCAGAGTAAAGTCAGGGAGGTTTGCTGCTTACTCTTATAATGAGTCATTTAAAACTGTTTACATACAGTCATGACCCATGAAGTCCAGTATGAGTAACAGATCCATGCAATCCACGCAGTCATTATTAATACTATGAAACAGCATTTTCCAACTCTTGAGTTAGCACAGTGACAATAGTATTATCCTATATTTAGACAAACACTACAAAAGTACGCAGTTCAGGTTACAATGTAATCTATCAGGAATGTGCGCTTTCATGTATTTGATTGTGTTGTGGCAAAAGTTAACCAGACGCAACTTTTTTTGCCACACGACACTACTTTTTCTTTTCCCTTTGAGTCCTTCGTGTTGCAATTTGCCATAATGCCATGCTAATGTCAGCCTTTAACAACATATTCTGTGATCATCTGAATGTGATTACAGACACTGCAGCTAACAGAGCAACAAATGTTCAGGTTCCGCCTATGACGTCTGTGGTCCGACTTTTCTACAGTCAGAGAATATGGTGCGGCACTGGCACACGGCCATGTTTGTTTTGAGAATGTCAGCCACGTAGCTACCCACTGTTCCACTGGAGATTGCCATCTGTTTCTCCCTCAGTGTGATGAGTGTATGTTGTCTTGTTTGTGTTGTGTGAATGTGTATTCCTGTATTTGAATTACGACAGATTGCTATGATACCGTATGAGAGCGCAGCACGGTGAATGTCCTCTGATGTAAGATAGACGGATGGATAGACAGATAAATATATGATAGTTAGTCAGTCCTACCTGTTGTCCTTTTGCCCAGACGAAGGTTGAGAAGGGGAGAGGAGGGGAGTGAACGAGTGAATCCCTCCATCATCCTGACCTCTGACCCGTCTGAATCAATGCTACTGCCACCTGGTGCAAGACAACAAAACAAAGATATGTTTCCACTGTGTGTGTCTAAATATGAAAAAAGCTATTCCACACTTTATGACCCTGCCTGATAATGAAAAGACATACACGTGTAATATGTGTACTACATAGAATTAACATACATGAAGCTTCAGACATGACTGTATTTGTACAATCAGACTAGTGGCATACCTTACAAACATAACACAAGATGATAGGGTACACACAAGATAATGACACATAGTGACACTGACCACTGTTCTTGTTCTTGCGGCCTTTGCTTCCCAGCAGCATCTTCAGGCTATTTCGGAACATGATTGCTCACGACGACAGGTCACACACACAAACACTTCCTGTCAACACCTCCTGGAGAGAGGGAGAAAAAGAAAGAGAGAGAGTCAACCATTAGAAAATATAATTTCCTGCATAGTGTTTAGCTCATTGGACTACACTGTTCTTTCTCTACTGCAGGGGCACTAGGATTGTCTAGCTATCCTAGTCACACCCATATGGAGGAAATATCATGTGTGACATGTGAACTACATCATAGAGTTACAAAGTGGAGGAACTATTTCAGGTGCCACTGGTTCCAGAAATAAAAATCCCATTATGAAATCTCCTGGTAAGATATGTGTTTTTTTTGACTAGGCCTTTAGTGATTATTAAAAGTTTGAATTCAACCCACATACCTGGATGAAAGAATAATCTACACACTGGTTCTTACTGTCTGTTTATAGTGTGTGAGACTATGCTTGTTTTAAATAGATACTTTATGATGGTGTAGTTAAATAGCTAACTCTCAATATCACATTTGTCTGACTGGCAGTAGAATTATTACACACACATGCACATACACATACACACACACACACACACAATGTCTCTCTCTTCTTTTACTACAGCGTGACTTTGGAACACACCCAACTCTTTGGCTGGTAATATTGTTGCCAGGCAACCATCTGCCGTTGCTAAGCGATCCATTATTGAGGATACGTATTAGAATATAACCCTGTTCGCCCGCTGGTGTATGCTGGTGTGTGTGTATGTGTGTCTATGTGTGAGTTGTTTAAGGACAGCAACCAAAAGGTGATTCAGTTAGAAAAGCGAAGAGTTTCCATGGATCTCAGAGCAAAACAGATCCAATGTGACTCTTACAGGAAAAGCTTTTACACACCGCTAACTACATCTTCAATTTAGCAATAGAAGCACTCAGAATATGTACAGAAGGGCCTGTCACGTTGATTAAATCCACAACTTAAACTCTGGCTCAAATCTTTTGATTAAGTCATAAAACAGTTTCGGTTAGACAGTACATTGCACACACACACAAACACACACACACACTAATGCAGCGAGTAATTTTAATGTGAAAGTATCTCTCTGTAAGTGATGTTCTGTGCTGTTCTATCCACACCCTTCCTTGTCATATGATAAAGCTGATTTAAATTTGAGAAGAAATATGCGTTTGTGTATGTGCTGAGAATGAAATGATCAGAGTCAGAGCAGCGAACAGATGGTAGATTAAAATAGTACAGACAGTCATTTCCTTGTTTCTCATTCACACACTGAGATGTCAACATACACACGCGCGCACACACATACACACACACACACACACACGCACACATTAATACTTTGATTTATGTGCATTTTCAAACACTGACAAACTGTCAACTGGGTATTTTGTCATGTTTCCAATAGTATCATTTAGTCCTAGTTAAAGGTGCAGTGTGTAGAATTTAGTGGCATCTAGTGGAACGGACTTGGCAGACATGGAATATAATATTTATCAGTATGTTTTAATTAGTGTATAATCACATGAAAATAAGAACCGTTGTGCTTAGAATGAGCCCTTTATATCTACATAGGGAGCAGGTCCTCTTCCATGGAGCCTGTCATGTTGTTTCTACAGTTGCCCAGAACCGATAAACCCAATACTGGCTCTAGAGAGGGCCTTTTGCATTTTTCATGAGTTTTGCGACCACTGTAGGTTCTCGCTTGGAAGGGGAAAGGGGAAGGGTACTCAGTTTGTTGCAATCTGCAACCTCACTGCTGAATGCCACTAAATCTTACAAACTGCATATTTAAGTTCATAGAATAATTTCAGAAAAAGAGCAAGACTTTTTCTTTTGCGTTCCTGACATCTGCAGAGCCCTCACTATCAATTTATGATAAGGCTTCCAAATAGAACCAGTCTGAACTCCAAACAAAACTGCTTGAGAGAGCATTGACTCAATATGATCCACATACTGAAGACAGTCGAGACACTTCAGCTGCCTTTTTTTTCATTTAACTTTATTTATCCAGATTTAATAGTGTTCACAGAGTCAGTTTTTCACACAGTAATTTATATAATGTTATTACAATGTTGTTTGTCTGGTAACAGCCAAGAGCCAATCCCATGGCTGCCAGTTATTTTTTTCATGTGTAAGGTGAGGAATACTTGATTCTATTAGTGGAATAAATGCAAACTTGTGGACAAGGCAATGACAGCCTGTTTGTTATAAAATAATTTTGTGTTTTGTGTTTTTACCAAATGTAAAGATTACATTTGGTGTGTTAGCTGACAGCTACATTTGGTATATTAGCTAAAAGTTACATTTAGTGCGTTAGCTAAAGTTTGCATTTGGTGTGTTGAACACGACAAGCATGACAAGAGAATATTTATACAAGTTTGAACATCCTCACAGATGAAGAATAACATACAGTAGCTGTATGTGCAATATGATAAAAAAAAAAAAAAAAAATCTGCAAAGAGCTGACGACTCCGTTTAACCCTGGCTTAAAAAGTCCTTTTTTGAAACACATCGTAAATTTGGATTAGTTAACTCTTCACTACGGAGTCATGGATTAAGTCAAAGAAGATAGCAAATCCATTTGTCTTTAAGAAGATCATAAAGGTGGTCAAACCGAGATTACCAGAGTGTGTGTTTGTGTGTGTGTACTTGCATTAATTATATTATGAGGACAATCATCTGGTCACACAGTCACGTTATGGGGACTTACCTCTATTTAGGGACAAAAAATTGTTTTGCTTGGGTAAACCGTTAATTTTTAGGGTTAGGGGGTTAAGGATGTCGTGGTTATGGTTAAGGTGAGGTTAAGTCTCCATGATTACTATTGTTAGTCAAGAAAGACAGAAGCAAATGTCTGTATATATGTATACACACACTATATGTACAATTATATCTCTTGCTTTTAGATATATTTAAGATTTTGAGAATTCAGATTTAGAAAGTTTTCCCAAATCTGAATCTTCATTTTAATGTAAAATGTACAACTATTCCTTCACATCCCTCCAGACCTGATCTAAGCCCCTGATCGCGGTGCAAAAAGAAAATAGAGAAAAGCTGAAAATTTAATTCAAAACCTCACCTCTCCGTCTCTGTCAGTTTCTCTCTCTTTCTCTCTAATTAAGTCAATTACTCACTGGCAGAGTCACCCATCAGAGCAGAAAATTACTATTCCTCTACATACACACAAAAAATACTGAGAGAAATGTTGAGAGAAAATCTTTTTGTGTCTGTTTAACTGTGTGAGAGAGAGTGAGTTTAAGATACGGAGTGGCTTGCGTGTGTGTTTGTGCGTATTCAAAGAGTGTGACCTGAATGTGTATCTGTTTATCTGTGTGTCTCTATGTACTGTATATCAGGGTTAAGACTGTCATTGAAAACACAGCAGGCGTTCACATTTTAAGCAGCATTAAGTAACCACTGACCTCTGTCCCTCTGTTGACCACCAGTGATTACAGCAACATCTTTGTTGCTTATTTCCTGTCTCAGTATCCTCCGTAGAACATTTGAGAAAATAAATAACCCCCACAGTGCTTTCAAAACAAAATAATGAAAAAAGAAAAAGGTCCTGAAAATGTACTTTCTCTATGTGTTGGCTATGTTGCTGAATGGCTAGAGAAAATTTTCATGACTTACTCTGAAGATTTGAAGTAGTAAAGGCAATGTGGCATCCGATAATAGATGATACATGTAAGACAAATAATCAGACATATGAGTTCCAATTCTATACTTCTTCTCCTAATTCTTCGTGTAATATGAGTATGAAGTGTGTTCACATTATAAAAGTGACAAATTAATTATAATCAAAACAGCTAATGAAAACACACATTTTTGAGTGTGCCTTTGATGGACAAAATTGTCCCACAATGCAATACACAAAGAAAATGGAAGCGCTGCTCATAGCTGAAAAACATTAGAATTAATTGTGAATGATGGTGAAGCAAAGCCAGAAAGATCAGAGAAAACAAACCAAAAAAAAATAATTCAGTCTTTACAAAACATTCTGCTTTGTCCTTGTAAAGTTTAATTGGCCAGTATTAGTCATAGTTTGATTGACGTCTGATAACAAACATATTACTCTGTTTTTGTATACTATCTGCTAAATGGTTAGTAGCCCTATAGCACATATTGTAAACTAGTATGAAGTATGGGATTGGGACAAAGCATGACTTCATCAACACCTAGTTAGCTGGCCTAACATGCTAGCTAAAAGCATAATGGGTCCTTCCAAATCTTAAATGTTGTAAAGGGATGGACCACTTAAACCAGTAACAGTAGATTTGTAGAAAACGGGGCAAATAAAGCCCTATATCAACGTTGGTAGAATTAATGTATGGTATAACATTTGCCAGTTAATAGCGCATAGAAGTTGACAACACGTGTCTTTACTTTACAACTGCTGCCATGGGAAAAACACAACAACTCTTCTATATTTAATAACCAAATACATTGTTTGACCATGCACTCCAGAACGACACATGACTGTTTTCTAGTCTGGCGCCCCTGTCGACCAAAATCAGCACGACATCATATGTCTGTGCTTTCCAAAACCGTTACAAGTCACTGTTAAAAATTAATGTTTTTTTTATGACGTGACAACACTGTGGTTAAGGTTAGAGAAACATGTGGTGTGGGTTAAAGTTAGTACTTCCTTAAAGTTAGTTGATATTTGTCACCATGGCAACAATAAAAACCACAGCGTTAAGGTTAGCAGATGATTGTAGTTTAAGTTTTTTCAAAACTGTCCTGACTTGCGGTTGGAAATGTTATTACCACTCGTGGTTGGAACAGTTTGGCATAACCCATCCACCCAGTCCACCACCTCTGAATGAGGAAATTTGTCAACTTATATAGACGCCTACGCAGAGGCCTTGACACTGTTTCCACAAATATGTCCAACTATTTTGAACAATAGTTGCAGTATCATAATTGAGGAGAATTCAAATTTTAGTTCGGCTTTCAATTCAAACAATCCCTACAAATGCAGGCATGGACAAAGACACATACAGTAAACATATCGGTAGATGATTGATGAGCCCCACAGTACATCATCATTACAATGTGAGAATGTGAGAGAGAGACATACATCATATTCTCTGACTCTCTCTTACCATTGTTCACTACATTTTCTCTCGGGGGAGAGTTTGTGTGTGTGTGTCCACAGGAGAGTAGATCAGGTGTTTTGAAAACTCTATCACCAGGTGCAGAGCGAGTATGGAGAGAAAAGAAGAGAGGTGACTCCACAAGGACAAACCATACTATGCAGAGATGCCTATGTGTTTGTATGTGTGTGTTTATGAGAGGGAGGCGAAAGGATAGAAAAGTGTCCTGACTGACCGGTCAGATAAAACACTGCTGTCAATATATCTATCTTAAAACTAATTCTTGAATAAATACATTGTGTCAACAGTCATTTAAAAGAACAAATATTCATCCTCAGTAAAACCGGTCTCAACAGCATATCTCAAAACCTGGGAAAACAAAACCACAACTATTTGCATGGCTTGTCTAGGAATAAGCTTAATCCCTGTCTGAGAAACTACCCCACAAAAGCTCCTAGTTGCAGCAGCTAGATGTCATCTTGTTCCTAGATAAGACTTGCAAGCAGCAGTGGCTAGCTTAGCCGGGCATGTGTGCGCAATGTGTGTCAGTGTGCTAATCCTCGGTGACAAGCGAGCAGGAATGATGGGATTGAGTCTAAAAACCAAGGCTGCATCCAGACACACACACATACACACACGCACACACACGCATGAGTGAACAGCAGCACATACATTATTGTGACAGTACATGTGTCCAGAAAAGAAAAATGTTGCCTTTTTATGTAAATGCACTGTCGACAAATTAGACAGTGGCTGGAAAAATAGAGCAAGACTCCTTTGTGTCTGGCTGAGAGAGAGACAGAACGACATGAAAGCTAAATAAATAATATGAAAATATATAACGATGAATTCAATCGATATTCTGAAGTTTCATTCAAAAATTTTTGAACCAGATTCTCACTTTTGTATTTGCATTTTTTTTCAGACAGTTGTTTTTAAAGTTATATAAATACAAAATAAATGCTTTTTAAAAAATAATCAGCAATAGCTAATTTTGGCCACTTGGGGTCAGTAGAACAATCTGTGCACAACATTTTAGACACATTATCAGCATATTAAGTATTTATTGCTATTTATGGCTATTATGTTAGCACAAGTGCCTATCATCAGACACAGAGCAACATTATCATTTATTTGAAATCATGTTTTGGTCCACCTGAAGTCCAACATTCACTCTCTTTTTGGGTCTGTTGTTGTCTCAACCAACTACTGAGAAAAATATCTAGTTCTTTAATTGCTAAATGCTGCACTATGTCTACCAGCTAGCCGCTAACTTAGTTAATCAGTACTAAGTCTGTTTAAAACACCTGCCTTCTGCATTCGGAAAAACAACACTGATGAGACAGAACCAAAACATGTAAGTTGTGGGCCACAAACCGAAACAATGAGCTAAAAGATGCTATATGAGGCCACAGAGCTGAGAGAGTTTGGTGATGAGTCTTTGTGGGTTTGTCACTAATACCTTTCACATTATCCATAATCAATTAATCCATTGTTAATATGAAATAATAATGAGTGCAGCTTTAAAAATAAAAAACAAGCTCATAATGAGGCAAGTTTCAAGTTTCTCCTATAAAGCACATAATGCGAGTGTAATAGAACACCACAAGTACTGACGATTTATGACGACAAACACAGAAATCAATAGATAATGAAATTACAGAGAGAAGTGGGAAAATAAAGAAACTGGTCTGAGTCACACATGGGAGTCTGCAGCCAGTAAATATGACTCAGCATTTACATGGTGAGAAGCTCATTCATGCGAGTGTCTGTGTGTGTGTGAAAGAGAGAGAGAGGGACATGCAAACACCACACTTATCTCTCTACCGTATCTCTTTCACACACATACGGACACATACACCATCTGTCATCAGTTACTGCCCCATCTGACCTCCTCTAACTTTTTGTCTTGAACACATGAACACAGAAGATATTTGTCCAAATTTAATAGCAACATAAAAGATACAGTGCAGGAGATTTGGCTAACTCCTGTTGATGCTAACAACGAAACCTTTACATCATCAAATTACACCGTTTTCCTTTTACACTCTCTGACAGCTGCTCCTAAAACAAAGTGTTACCATATTGTTCACACATCTGTCAAGCAGGAGATAAAGTTTAGGTACAGCAGGCATGTTGGAAGTTCTCTGTTGACCTTTATTTATCTATTTCATTCAGAAGTAAATAAGCCACGTCATCATCCAAACATTAGCTACCATGCCTGGTTGCACATTCAAAAGTTGCCCCACTTTATTTACGCAACAACACACGCATAGACAGCACAGATGGACGACCCAAATACTGCCCCACACTGGTTTTAATATTACCATCTGACATGACATATACATAAGCTATAATTGTTATTATATATAAATTATCTAAACATCTATTCAATTAATTTATTTTTACTACTTAAAACAGTAAATCTGTGACTTCTAATAACGTTTATTACTAAATATATCCTCTTACACATTACTGCAAACATTACATGGAAAAATGTGCTATTCCAATAGTAAAAACAGTGGAGGCTTTAGATTATTCATAAATTAATGTAAACATTTTGGTTTGATAATTGATTAATAACTAAATAATTAAAAATAATTTTTATGTCCCCACCAAAAACATTTTATTTTGTGTTGCAGTAGATCCTGATCACTATGATGTGCACTAAACAAAGTTAGTTTGAAACAAGCATTTTAATGAGTAAATGGATTGCCATGAAAGTTTGTACAGTTTATCTATTCATAGTCTCCAGAGGATGAATCCTGGTGACTTTAGTGATGATTCCTGGCTTTTTAAATTCATACTTTTTATTCCTTTTTAGTCCTTTACTCCTCAAGAAAATTTTATGCAGTTCTCACAGCTATATTCATTAACTCATAACACAGAAAGTCCACAATCTAAACAGAGATAAATATGTAAGAAAGGGAATAAAGGACATTGTTTAAATGAGGAAAAATTAGAAAATATATAAACTCATCTAAATCAGCTTTCCGACCATCACCTAGAGAAACTCTGGAACATCCAATTATTTTTAAATGAATAAAAAAGTTTTCAAAAGATATAGTAGGGCATTTAGGTTAATTGAGCATGGAAAAATACCCAAAGTGGCAGGTTTTACAGATTTTTTTGGTCTCTTTAAAACTATGTGGGGATGGGAGGGGCTGCTAGGCCTTATGACCTTCTAAACTCCAGACTACAGCCTGATGCTGACCTCATCAATATGACTTTTTCTGGATGGTCAGTGGGAGCTTCTCTGGTTCTCAGTAATATCTCTGTTCTAGTGAGTCATGTGACTGTTTCTGGACGTGTGTGCGGTTTCAGTGTGATGTGAACAATAGTGATGTGTGCTTGTGCTGTTAGCATCCAGCGATCTGGATACCATGTGGCAATTGCAAAACTAGAATGAACAACATGTCTGTGAATTATGAGTCATGATTACTGTAAATGTCTTCATTCTTGCTTCGTCATAAAGTCTTTTCTTTACTCCTCTTCCCAGCTACTGATCCAAACCGACTCTCCTATTTGTTGGTGAGCACGTCAGTATTTTTGTGGCTATTAATTAATCCCATTTCAAGATATATAACTATATCAAACCATGCTCCCCCTTCTTCATACAGTAGTGTCGTGGTGTCCTACATAGAATTCCTGGTAAAAAGTGAACGAGTGAATAATTTCACATGTTCTGTTCATAAAAACAGGTACTGCTTTCTAATAAGATGCCCTTTATGATGGTTGAATTGTATGGTGAATAAATCCTTTACTTTTTTTTTTATAAATCCGAAACCAAAATTTATTAAGAATGTATCCAACACTTATTAAAGCATTACTAACATTTATAACTGCCTCATTACCAATGAAAAAGACCATGGACAAAAGTGCTTCTTCATAACCCAGAATATAACTGATCTATCAAACACTGGTAAATTATTAAAACCATTAGTTAAATATTACAGACAGTTTATGAAGAGGTGGCTTATTAGGAAATGGTACCAATGAGAACTATGTTACGGATCTTCACCAAATGCCAAGGAGAGGAATGGATGGACTTGTCAGGACTAGCAAGTGCATGATGGGCAATGCGGTTCTAGGATCTGTACACATCTTTCACCACTGGTCTTGTTTCTGGTGAGAAATCTGCACCCCTCATCGTTCTATGTTTTCCTTTCTCGTTCCTGTGGTATAAGGCAATATCTAGCTCACCGATGGAGGACAAAATGCAAGAAGAAAATCGACACTAAGTTTCTTAATATGGCGTTGGTGCACCATGAGCCCCCGCAACAGCTTCAATGCTCCTTGGAATAGATTTCATAAGTCTCTGCAACTCTGCTTTTTTTTTCATAAAAGGTCACTCAGAGCATGTAGAGTAATACTCACAGGCTACATGTATAGCCTAAATTGTCCTGAAAAAACAAACAACAACAACAAAAAAACCCCAAAACAAAACAATATATGGCATATCCGGGTGACATATAGCAACTACTAGAGCTGCAACAATTAGCTGATCAACAGAAATTTAGATGCAGATTAATCTGAAACTATTTTGTTGATATTCATTAATTGTTTAAGTCATTTTTCAAGCAAAACTGCCAAACATTTGAAGGTTCTAGCTTTTTAAATGAGATAATTTGCTGCTTTTTCTTTTTAAACATAGTAGTAAATTGAATACTTTGGTTCTTAGACTGTTTGTTGGACAAAACATCACCTTGAGCAGTGGGAAATTGTGATGGAGTTTTCTGATGTTGTATAGACCAAGTGATTGATTATGAAAGATTAATTGATTATGAAAATAATTAGCTGCAGCTCTAGTGACTATGCCATAAACCTGTGCAGTAGATGAAGGACATTAAAAACAAGCAAAAAATGATTCAAAAGGTTAAGAATAAATCTGATGACCTGCTTTCTTTTTAGCTGTCAAGCATTAAAACTAATGCTGTGGTTCTGATGTCCAACATTCAGCACTTTTTTAAAGTTACAGTGTCCTGGTCTTTAGAGAAACATAGTGAATGCAAACGAACAGTTCTCAAATTGTTGTTTAACCTGCACAGCATGCAAATTCAATTCAAATGATTCTACCTGTTCCCAGATAAGATCTTTGTGTGTGTGTGTGTGTGTGTGTTTATTGGTGCAGCAGAGCAGACATCTACTTCTCCAGCAAATTCGCTAGTTCCTCATGGGGGTTCAAGGAATGCTGGGATATGTTGTCCGCTCTGCTTCTCCTGTAGGCCAACCTGGCTTTTACGCTGACAGACTGCAACCTTTCCCTCAACACCTCAGAGGGATTTCCCCTTTTAACAACTACACAAAGAGTTGCCGCTTGCTATGAGCGGAGGAAGTCGCCAGTATCATTCACACAACTTATCTGCAAACACACCAACACACACTAAACCCAGAGCACACATACAGGACCGGTTTGTCTGACTGGGCTTTGGTTGTGTGTCTATACGTGTGTTTGTTATTAGCGATAGCAGAGAAACCCTTGCCTTCAGCTAAACTCACACAGACTCATGCACGCACACAAACACACACATACACACATGCACACAAACACTCTACCAGACTCTTATCTCTCTCCCCCAGAGAAGCAAATCCTGACTTCCTGCAATTGCTCAGGACTCCCTCAGCTTGCCCACATACAGGAAGGGAGCGTGTGTGTGCGCATGTAGCCTCAAAAAAACTTCCTTTAGATAAACAAAGGGCCAACTGATATGCTCACCTTCTACCCTTTCTTCACGTGGTAAACTTTTTTCACTTTTACACTCTCAAGTCATTTAAAGCCTCTTGAGGCGACTTTACGCTGGCGGCCCCAAGTGGCTGCCAGTGGAAACTGTTTAGAATTAGAGGACTTCACTGACCAGCAACATCTTCTGTGTGGAGACATGAGTAAGCTAAATGAAACCCTGTGAGTGGAGATTTCTCTAGAATGATATATGGTTGTAGGGCTGCAACTAATGATTATTTTCATTATCGATTAATCTATCAATTAATGGTGAAAAATGACTATCATGATTGTTTCCCGAAGCCAAATGTGTCCTCAGACCAACATTCCACAACCTAAAGATATTCAGGTTACTGTCTTAGACTAAAGACTATGATTAAAAATATTCACATTTCAGAAGCTGGAATCAGATAATTTGGACAATTGATTAATCAACTAATCGTTGCAGCTCCTAAATGTATTACATTATGTATTATGTTGGATTTAGTCTAAAAACAGACATGGACAGCAGATGAACACGTATCTGTCTTTGTACTACACTGGATGCCTGCACATACAGACATGTTGTCAGCGCTGTCAGCTGTTGGGTGTTGTAGGGTATGTGCGGCCGCCTGTCCTCTATATTTTTTGCAGTGTGTCCAGCAATGTAAGGGGCTAACTGAGAGTACTGGGAGCTTTCCCAATCAGCCACTACACAACTTAGGCTGTCCAATGAAAGAAAAAACACACACACATGAAAGTATCATACACATCATGTACATCATTAGAGAACGTTGTACAGAAGTTTCTATTTCTAATGTCGTTCTACAATTTTAATGTAAATCAGCTCTTAAACTGTGTTGCAACCCAAAGTGGGTTTTAGACCCTCTATGGATGGGTCCTACCATCCTATCAGGATATGTGCATCCACTAGTTGAAATGCTCTGATAGGCCCCTCATACCACTGTCTCCTTACAGTATACTGTGTGTTACCTGGACATTTTCTGGACATGTTTTTTACCCCTTGGAATCACATGCCTGTCAGTCTGTTTGGTTCCTGATTGCCATTTGCTGCAGATCCCTCTGCCATAAAGTGAGTGATGTTCTCTCACTGTGATTCGGGTTCAGATTCTTTACGCCCAAACCAAGGTCATGCCAAAACATAAATATAAAGATAATATCTTCCATATGTTTTTGTTGGAGTATTTAGAAACAATGAGCAGCGCCTGCAGTGTGTTTTGTGTAGAAGAGTAAGTCAGGTAATTCCTGCATACTGGATTTCAAAAACTCTTTGTGGTGGTGTATCTCAAGAGGATTTTGGTGGGTTGGTCGGAGTATAAAGTCAGAGACTTTTTATTTCCCTGTCTGTCACTGGGCACAGTTGGCTCTACTCAGCTCTCACCAGTGGCCATTCTGACTGCGAGAGAGTGAATAGTTACTTTAGTTATTCAAAACAAAAGATGAACAGGAATAGGGATGGTGTTTGGTAGCATTTGAATCCAGTATTGAATGCACTTATCAAATCTTATAAGGTTTACCTTTCAACATTTGAAAGTAACTAAAGGCTAAAATAACTAAAACTCAAAGATGTCCAATCACATTTTGTTGGCTGAGAGACAGAAACACTGCATTTTTAGTGGCAGCCAAATTAATCTTCATAACTGACACATTCAGTGTCAGTTATGAAGCCAAAATAGCTGTAGCCTACTGTACTTCACAAATACTGGTGTGAACTGAAGTTTAGATGGGAGACTCTTCAAGTCATATGACATCACCAGTGAATATAGACACCAGCTGTGGAGAGCACATTAACAAAAGAAAAGACAAACTTTTTTATTTTAGTTGGACGTTAATGTTAATTACCTACAGCAACATCTAATTTGCCACCGGTGATGTCATTTTAACTAGCGACAGTGAACGTTGGCTACATATGAGAAGTTGCTACCTACAAGTCATTGCTCTTTGCAACAAAAAAAGTGTGAGGAGAGATGAAAGGTTCGATATAAGATTTGTTAGCATTGGAGCTGATCAATCCGGGCATTTTGCCGACCATGAACCGGATCCAAAATGGAAACTGGCTTTCAGTTTCTAATCAGAAATAGGTCTGAGGTGGAGACTTGACAGCAAACATTATCTCATGCATAATATAATGTATTACAACTGTTGTATGTCATACTTAGATAATTGTTTTGTTTTTCCACATCTGGAGGAATGCATGAAGTTGAAATTGAAAGCACAGTTATGTTAACACTGGACTGGCACCTCTGCTTTTCTTTATGTAGTGAGGCAGTATAATATTTCCACTTATGCCTAGAACCTTTATCACTTGCCACACTGGGAGCATCCTGATAGGGTGCATTACACTCCTGCATGGCAGCTGGACCGCTTAGGACTGCAAACTGCTGAAGGACAGCCTCAAAAATTACTGGCACACACAACTCCATCATAGGTACATTAGCCACTGCAATATGGAAAGCTGAAAAGCTGATCAAGGACACCAGTCAGGCAGCCTACACACTATTCTCACTCTCGCCATCTGGAAAATAATACCGGAGCATTAAATCATACGCTGCCCATTTCCGAGACAGCTTCTTCCCACAGGAAGTCAGAGTGATGAACAGTGCTCACGCACAGGCACTGCATGCTAAGGCTACTGTATGTATTATTTTATATTAGTTATCACACTATTTTGTGATAAACATCCTATCATTTATTGTTATTGTTGTTAGCACACTGGGTTTAATATGCGACAGTATCAGCAAGACAGGTTGGGAAGATTTATTTAAGAATACATTTAATTGGCAGATGCATGTATTAAATGTTGGGATCAATACTGAATTTGTGGAGAGTGTTAAAAAACTAGCAAAAAAAATTCATCACCACAATACAATGGCATGGCACTTAACAAAGTCCTTTAATTAGCACTAGTGATGCTGTGCGAGTGATCTAATTAAACTAATGACTGACATGGTGGGAGGGCGTTTAATCAGAGTAGTGTTAAACCCAGACTATGTACTACAGGGTTAGGCAGATTAACATGGGATTACACCCATCTGCATCGTCACTGTCTAGGGAAAGAAGCCAGAGAGAGGCTGTGAGGAGACGAAATATGACAAAAAAACAACTTGACCAGAATGATCTATTTCTGAAATAAACATGTTCAAGGAGAAAAAACAACATACTCATACTTGCTCATGGGTATCTGGACAATACATTCTGTAGATGGATAGACAGATATCCTTACATATTGTCAGCTGTGTCAGAAAATCACTCGAAACACAAATACTGAGTATGTAAATGTATCCACAAATTACAGTGCCCTCAAAAATCGGAAATAAAACAGTGAAAACAGTGAAAAAAATAGTGTTCATGGTATGTACATGACTCTCTGCTATTTTATAGATGGGAATATTAGACAGATAGGTAGATAGATAAATAGATAGGTCGGCTAGTGGGTGATATAGATACATGGACAAATCTAACTGAGTGATCTGATCTTATAAAGTGAATCATCTCCACCTCCAGTGCTTACAGGAACACACTCAGAGCCAGCAGATTGATATAGATTAATAATGGACATAATGTTGTGAGAGATAATCCCCTCATTTCCACACAAAGGATTTCTGCTTCCTGCCAAAACAACTGTTAACCACCAGCTGGCTCAAACAAACGTCCGGCCCAGTACAAGCAACGACAATTTGAAATGTGACCAAAATGTAAGAGAAAACAGGGTAGAAATGAGAATGGGAGACAGTTAGAGAAGGGCGGGAAAAGTAAAACCCTTTTCCCTCCTCTACACACAAATACAGTTCCTCTTGACGGGTTATCTGTTCCAGCCTGTGTGTACGCTCCTTTTACTTTAATCCATCTAGTATCATTATTTTCTGCTGCTGCTCAATAAAAAACTGTGTGTAAACTGCAGGTTGATTTATACAAAATATTAAAATGACTTTCAGCTTTATATTTCTTCAGCAACTCAGAACTGCTGTGGTGAGTCTATCTTTGAAGTTATTATAAGGTCCCAACAATTAAACAGGGACCACATTATGATGACTGCAAGAATGTAGAATTATTATGATTAATAAATACTATTACTACTACTAATAATAATAATAGCAATAATAAGAACAACATCAATAATAATAATAATGATAATGATAATAATAATAATAATAATAATAATAATAATAATAATAATAATAATAATTACAAAAACAACAACGTCAACACTACTACTATTACTACTACTACTAATAATAATAATAATAAGCCAAAATATATTATTTTAATATTATTATTGAATATTATCTATCAAATATCTTGAATATTAGGGCTGTGGTGGTAAGAAATGTGAGCCTCACTCACACACGCATACACACGCACGCACGCACACATACACACACACACACACACACACACACACACACACACACACACACAAACACACACAAACACACACACGCATCATCTTACCCTCGCTCACACGCACAAACACACACTTACACACGTACAAGAGGAAAACAAGAAACCTACCTTGGGTGTTTGTTTTCCTTCAAATCTCCGGCCGTACGAATAACGTCAGACCGGCAGATAATGGGTCGGTCACGGTCGGGTTAATATCAAGCCCTCGGTGTGTGTGCTCCTCTGTAAATACCCGGTAGAAAAACAACGACGTTGAGCGTGAGGGCGATTCCCACTCTTCCCATTTCCCCATTCATTACCGGATATTTGTATCTCCTTATCAATAGACGGATGGCGAAAGTATGACCATTATTCTCCTTCCTCCGGTGAGCACGAGCTGACGTCTGAAGAGCTCCGGTGGCACGAGTCTCCTCCGGTCGACGGGAGGTGATGAATTATTCATGAGAGGGGCGTGGTCAATAAGCTCAGCATGGTTGTGTGTGTGTGTGTGTGTGTGTGTGTGTGTGTGTGTGTGTGTGTGTGTGTGTGTGTGTGTGTGTGTGTGTGTGCGCTACGGACAACAACACAATCTCTGGCTGCAGTTAAACCCAGCAGCTGTCATGATGAAGCGATCATTTCTTTTCTTTCTTTATGAGGAACTGCATTAGCACCAGCACAGCTAGTGAACTCCAGGCTATTCTTCCTGGGGCCCACCACACATACAATCATAACACAAACACATAAAACACATAAACACAAACAAACCAGCTTATCTCATTGAATTAAAAATTAAGTACATACAGAAGAGAAACTAAATTGTCAGTTCCTCAACGGGACATCAAGCCAAACACAAATTATAATCCAATCACAATTCAAATAATTCATAGCAAACTGGACTTTCTTTCTTCACACATATTACTAAACATAAATCATTGTCTGATGACACTCTTAAATTACATATTTATCTATCCTGCGTTTTCACACATTTAAGTCCAAGAAATGTATGAAAATACATTACTCATTCTCTGCATACAGGTGATTTCTACTTTCACCCAGGTCTACATTTTATTTCTTACAATATTTTCCCCTAGTTTACACACAGACAATTCAATTTTGGTTCCTGAAATGT
Organism: Thunnus maccoyii; assembly: GCF_910596095.1. Classification (NCBI taxonomy): domain Eukaryota; kingdom Metazoa; phylum Chordata; class Actinopteri; order Scombriformes; family Scombridae; genus Thunnus; species Thunnus maccoyii. The sequence continues at coordinate 4,437,688 of NC_056550.1, read as the reverse complement.
TTGGAGATACTGTTTTAACAACATTACCGGCAATGAATTCCACCTGACCATGGCTCTGTACATGCCTGTTTTCTGTATCATAACCGTTTTCGTTTTAGGCAACATGAAATACAGAAGGACATCTAGTGGTCAAAGGAGAACTTGCACCTAGAAACAACATAGTCACAGTTGGATCAGAGTACAAGAACAGATTTGCAAAGGAAAAACCCTCCATCACAGGACTGAATGACTACAGGCCCGTCACCCTCACATCTGTGGTCAAGAAGTCTTTTGAGCGACTTGTGTTGACGCACGTGAAGGACATCACAGGTCCCCTGCAGTTTACCTACTGTGCAAGCAGGTCAGTGGATGGTGCAGTCAACATAGGACTGCACTGCATCCTGAAACACTTCCCAGGGATGTATGCAAGCATCCTGTTTGTGGACTACAGCTCGGCGTTCAACACCATCATCCCAGAAGCTCACTGTGCTCGCCTCCATCTTTCAGTGTATCACAAACTTCCTGACAGACAGGAAGCAGCAGGTGAGGCTGGGGAAAATCCAGCACTCAGGCAGTCATCACGGCGGCCCCCAGGGATGTGTGCTCTCCCCACTGCTCTTCTACCTTTACAGGACATTCACACATATGGACTTACAAGAAGGGACAGCAACGGCTGTTATTCAGTTTAAATGAGACCTGGCTTTGCAGCACAGTGCCCCCATGAATGTATATATGAATGAGAACTGGATACAGAACTACCACTCAGCCTTCCTGCCTATTTGTCCCAGTGGCCACTCGCTGTATTACAGCAAAAAAATCCCCTGCAGCCCTAAAAGCACTTTCTCCATAGACCACTGTCAACTCTATAAAACTGTTGACAGGACACCTCAATCTCCAAATAATTATTACTCTTTGTGTTATGAATTTTTAATCCATGGCGGTTTTATATTTGTAAAACTTTCCTCGAGCCGAAGAAAAGCGATTTTAAAATCTGTGACATCATCCCAGTGTTAAGTCCAGTGGTGGAGTGGGAGCATAACCGCACATATTTAGTAGGCTGCACAACACCGAAGCAAACCTGGAAGCTGGAAAACAGCTTTTTTGGCTCATCCACCAGGCGAGCAATTCTTATTCAACTGAATAGGTGCCATCTTTGGGCCCAGTATCCAGTTGTTATAATAGATCTATGGGAGATTCAGAGAGTGCCCAGCAACACTACAGGGGAAAGTTGAGAAAAGCTCAACTTTATGCAAATGTCCTCTGACGCAGTGCGAGCGACAACCAGCAACAATTACAATCTTTCAATTCCTGTGGAAACAGAAGCACAGAGTTGTTTACTACTCCACTCCACTGATTGAGTTATACACTGCAGTCATCAAGTCTGATCTCTGCACATCCACTGTCTGGTTTGGGTCGGCCACCACACAGGACAGTAACACACTACAGCGGACAGTGAGGACTGCAGAAAAGATCATTGGTGCCAACCTGTCCACCATTCAGGACTTGTACACCTCCAGAGTCAGGGAACGGGCAGGGAAAATCACAAAATGTTGGCATTGAATGATTCTGCAAACCACAGAAATGTTGAATATATACGTTTCAACATGTGTAATACATATCATATCAACATTTCTACAAACGTAGCATATTAACATTTCTACCCGTTGAATAATGATGTTTTATGATGTTACAATGCTGTGGTTAAGGTCTGGTTTAGGTTTAGGCACAAAGACTACTAAAAACACCCAGTTTTTCGTCAGAAAAATGGCTGCAAATGTCCTGACGTCTTGCTAAAAACACCTGTTTTTGTCGGTTGAAACGGGAAGCGGGCATTGGTTTCAAGGTGGTCTTGAGCCATGCTCTCTGCTGACTTCCAACTTGCTGCCAAACTTACTAACCATCCACCGACCCCTCCTCCACTTAATAGGAAAGTCAGCTCATATAGATCGCATGTGAACAACATCACAAGAAATGTTGAGATGATATGTATTTTGGAAATGTTGATATGATACGTTTTGTAGAAATGCTGAGATGATACGTTTTGTTGACATTTTGATATGATATGTATTGTTGAAATGTTAATATGGTTCGCTACGTACTACATGTGTTGAAACGTAGATATTCAACGTTTTTGTGGTTTGCAGAAACGTACAATGCCAACGTTTTATTCCAGTGACCACGCTGGTTATCCATTGTCCTTTGTCCTTCATTAACACAAACAGTAGATTTTATTGACTCAACCCCACATAAACTATCCTGCTGCCCAAAATACTTACTATATCATCTTTTTATCTATTAATTCTAAAATTAAAAATTGAGTCTGTTTTTAAAAATAAAAGCATATTTTCATGACCCATTTTAAATATTTTTGTGTTTGTGTTGGATGCAATTCCAACCTGTCAGGACAAGGAACAAGAAAAGGAAATATGCCAGTTTTTAGACTTCACTGGTGCATCTATAACGTGGTCGTGTACGGTTCTTATTTTAGACAAGATCACTATGTTTCCGGTGATATGATGGACTTTAGGATGGGATGTCAAAGCCAGGACCGTCTGAGACTGACAGCTGATGTGGTTCCTTTACTACACAGCTGCTTTGCTAGTTCCACTGTCAGATTCTGGTACTGGCGCTGGTGGGAGAGCCATCAGAGATTCAGCTCGACGAATATGTGAACTTTGCCTGGAAAGTCATTGGTGTCATTAGTGCACTACATTTACCCTATGCCATGTTATTTGAGTCTCTGAATGCTGAGTGTGTTATTGTATCCACCATTTAGTGCCCTAAAAATTCTACAATGGAACAAAGTAAAAAAGTACAGTGGAAACCGGTTATAGTAATCACGGTTACAGTGATCAACCGCTTATATGGATCAAAAAGCTTGGGACAGAATTGCTCCTATACAATTGCTGTTTAAATAATAATTATAGTAATCAAGTAGTCCACTTACAGCGTTCATTTGGGGTCTTTTCATACATGAAAACATATGGAAATTTTTTTTAAAAACTACGGTAATTCTATTTTCCTTTTACCTTACTCCCATAATACACGTATGATGTGTATTTAGCGGCTGTGGCACCATTATCAGGTGTTGTGGTGCTCGACCACTGCTTCTCTCTCTCTCTCTCTCTCTTTCTCTCATCTTTTTTGAAATGAGTCGGGAAGCCGTCAGCAAAGCCTAACTTTACCTTTAACGTTATCAAACAAAGAGAAATGTGTTCCCTGCTTCCTAGTAATGTTTTTGTCTTCCCTCATGGGAGGGTTGTACAGCGTTACAGGTTGTGTCTCTCCAAAAGTTGATTCTGGTTCAACTTTCTCACTGCAGCCCCACCCCCACAGCCTAAATGCACACCATCCAACCGGTCTACTGCCAGCTGGTTACCTGAGGCTGGTTCTGTGTGAACAATGAAATCATGACAGGAGAAAGAAAGTCATTTTATCTCAATGAAAAATGCAATCTCCTTGAAGCTTATGACGAACTGCCGAAAACGAGCCAATCAGATGCAGCAGCGAAACAACAAGCATTTGAAACAGCTGTTCTGTATTTTGAAACAGTCAATAAAATTCAGTAAATAGCGAAGCTGTATGTAATAAATATACAAATGTCAATTAGATGGTAATCTGCACGAGAAATGAAGAAAAAGAAAAAAAAAATTGGTTATAATAATCATCTGTTAATATCGATCAATTTGACCTGGACAGACGTGATCACTATAAACAGTTTCCACTTTAGTGCCCACAATGCAATGCTCTACATTTTATAGGTGTGAAAATTACCATTGTACACCTCTATAGCTGATTGTGATGATGCAAAATAAGATGATTAGTGAGTGTCCCAAATCTTAATTTGCTGCTCACTATTGAGTAAACTATTTAGTGTCTATTATATAGGGAGTAGTGATACTCTCATATAACAGTTATGTGTGATTGATTGCCACCATTTTTTTTCAGCATATATTATGAGCATTTATGATGTTGCTCTGTTATGTAAAAACAGAGTGAATACTAAAAACGACAGACACATATTTGTAGTTGCAGCTTTCCCTTTTACTTAAAAACATCATCATGGTAGGTGGAGGTGTCAGGATACAACAGGTAATAAACACCAAGTGTACCAGCTGATTGCTCAGTTGCACCAATTTGGCTGATGATGTCACGGGCCAAAACTTGAACATCAGCATAGCAAAATAAAATAAATTCAATATCATTTAAGTGACTTCAGCTCCTTAGATGCTTTCAAGGACAAGTGTGCAGGATTTAGTGGCATCTAGCAGTGAAGTTGCAGATTGCAACCAACTGAATACCCCTCCTCCTCTCCCTTCCCTTTTAAGTGTGTAGAAGAACCTAAGGTGGCCATGAAACTCACAAAAAACATGAAAGGCCCTCTCTAGAGGCTTCTTTGGCTTGTCTGTTCTGGGCTACTGTAGAAACAAGGCGGTTAAACATGGTGGCCTGCGTGGAAGAGGACTCGCTCCCTATGTAGATATAAAGGGCTCATTCTAAGGTAATGAAAACACAACGATTCTTATTTTCAGGTGATTATACACTAACTAAAACATACTTATGAATATTATGTTCCATTTCTGCCGATTGATCCCCTATATCTTACACACTGGTCCTTTAAGGTTTATTCAGGTCTAGTTTTGCTTCTTTTGCAATTGCTGACATGTTTTTATTTTAATAAATATTTGAAAAGGAACTGCATAATGAATATTGTCCCTTTCTCATCTTTCATTATTATTACTGTTATTATTAGTAGTAGTAGTACAGAGTGGTATTACAGTAACATTCTTTAATGATCATTAAATAGAGGATACATACTGTAGATTCAAATACAGTTTACATACTGTAAATATACAGTAACTTACTGAGCATTATTGTGTTGTAAATTTACAAGAACAGAGTATTAAAAGATAAGTTCACAATTTTTCAACAGTCAGGTGTCCATATGAACAGTGAAAGAGGTTTTCCTCGCTGTAATCATTCCTCCTGTTCATACACACAGTCATTTTGTGCAAAAATGCATTTAAAAGTTGATGTGAAGCTTATATGAGGTTTCATCAGTCTGAGTTAGTCATATCAAGTGGATATCTGCCACATTTACAGTCTTTTTAGCATCAAATCCCCTTTTTGTGTTTCCTCAGACAGTGTTTCCCTGTTCAGCTGCGGTGGAAGTATCAAACAAACAAAAAGAGGGACTTTGGTACTAAAAAGACTGTAACATTGAAAGATATCTACTTGATTTGACTCATTTGGACGACTGAAGTGTCAAATTAGCTTCAGATAAACTTTTAAATACATTTTTGTACAGGAGGAGGACTGTGGATTTTGTCCCCCATCACTTACATTGTAAATGCATTATGAAAGGATCTTCTAATGGTCAGTATGAACAGTAAGAATGATTATGGCGAGAAAAACATGTCAGTATTCATTTGGGCACCTGACCTTAAGGTGACTTGAAAAATTGTGAACGTGTTCTTTAATGGATAATGCTGTAGGTGTGACAAAGGTTTAAGGTGTGCCATGTCTCTGCTGTCACAACAGGATAAATTTGTGCATTTTCAAAGCCGTTGAAGGTAGTGGTTACACTAACAGAGTAAGCACCCATGTTGTCGATGAGAAGCCAGTCCCCCACGTCCAACTCAGGAATCCAGTAGTTTTCAGTTATTTTGTCAATGCTGTCGCAGGTTGGACCCCAGATGACAGATCGATATCTCTGCTCGCTGCCCTCAACAGCCTATGTGGAGCACAAACATTGAAATATAAAATCAGCATCACACTGGTTATCACATATTTGTTTAAATCTGACCTCTTAAATCACATTCTACAATTTCCACAGGCCAAGTATTCCAAAAGTGCACAAGTAGAGTCCATTTTATGGTATCAATTACATCATTGTTTGCAGCTGGTAAATGGTAAGTGGTAGCCAGGAACATGATGTACTGCATTTTATTTTAAGCAAACAATTCTAAATGGCTGTACATTAAGATGATAAGATTGGGTCAATGTGTTTCATAGAATCCAGTATCCCTGGAAATCAAGTCCTTATTGAACAATCCCACACCTCAAGATTTATGTATGTCCAATGCCAAGTTTAAAAGATTTGACTGGGGATTTTCGACATTTTTCATTATTGTCAAGGAATCTCATGTGCAGAGCCAAACCTACAATGAACTGATCTATTCATTGTACTTACAAGTATTGAGTGTGTATCCAAAGTCTGATGTATTCCTGTGTGCCATAGAGCTCTGTTGTCGTCCAAAAACTAAAAACACGTCAAAGAGCCACACAGCTGCACTGGGTGACATGTAGGAATACGATACTACAGACTTTGGATACATGCACAATACTTGTGAGTATGACAAGTTCACTGTTGGTCTGGGTCTGCACATGAGATTTGTTAATAATAAGAAAAATATAGAAATCACCAGCCAAATCCTTTAAGAACCAAAGCAGGAGGTAGTAGTGTAGTGAAGCAGAAAGCAAGCTTGTGGAGATCACAGTCTGACTTCCATGCAGGAGAGAGAGAGAATTATTTCTATTAACCATAAGCACAATCTTTCCCTACCATTAACAAAATGTTAGTTGCGTAAACTTAACCATACCTTGACCACAGATTATTTGCCATAACTTCAATCTTAACTCAACTTTAATAATACAGTAGTTGCCATACACAAATACAGTGGAAAGCAAGAATTTTATATCTTCATTGAATGTAATCCCAATGTTTCCCCTATAACTGTACAGGCCAGGCAGGCTGCCAGGCCAAAAAAATATTTTTTAATAAAAAAATATCTATTCATTTGGAAATCAATACCATATGGGGTGTCTCTGTGCAGTGCTGTTCCAAAACGTGAGTCAACCTCTGTGCCATTGCCTGGGAAACTCTTGGTAGCATAGAGGGCAGTATGCAATGTGTGTGTACGAGTGTGTGGTTGAGTGAGAGAGTGAGTGGCTGAAAGAAATGGTAAATATGAGCGGAGTAGAGGAAGATGTTAGCAGTAAGTTGTCAATCTGGCAGTAAATGTACAGTACAGGCTACAGTGTGTCAGTTAATAAATGGTGCAGCTTCTCAAGACCAAGAAAAGTCTCATCTGCTGTTTCCTCAACTGCTGGAAAAGTGAAGGGGGTTAGCCCTAAAGTTAGCGACAATGGGCTAGCCTAACCTGACCAGGCTCACTTAAGGTGGACTGACCTTTCAAGTAGACCAGCTATTCTCATTTTAGTGTCAATCTCAACACTAAACATAGACTGGAGAAATGTGTGGCTGCTAAGTCTCTCCTGAGTTTTGCTCAGCACCCCCCCACCCCCCCCTGTTCTTATGTGGCAAATATAATTCAAGTTCACCTTGTGAAGGTATGGTGCAACAACGGTCTGGACAGGATCGTTGATAATGGTATTCAAGGAGCCATACACTCCATCATTAATGTAGTACATCATTCTGTCAGAGCTGTTTTCCTCACCGTCTGGAAAAAATACATGAAACATAATGAAAGTTACTGAAAAGGTAACTAGATCTATCAAATATGCATGTTTTAAAAAAGGAAAGTAAAGGGAAAATTATGATGAAAATGATCCTTTTTAGCCATTGTCTCTCTTGCCCTCCACCACATGCAACCAGGTATCTGTGGCTCTGCACAAAGTGAGTAACTACAACCCTGAAAATCAAGATTATGGTTACTCAGAGGCTAAGCATGGCTGTCTACTGAATATGAATCTTGATGTAGTAATGCATTGCCACATAGTGCCATCAGACACATCTGGTAGTTGTTAACTTTCACTCACACCTCTTGTATTTAAAATGAATATAAATTTAAATACAGCCACTCAGCTGAAGTAATCTGGTATCTTTAGTTAAAAGTGGACAGGCAACATTCATGTGGCTTCAAAAGACATAAATATACATTACTGTTGTGTTCAGCCATATGATCTATGTCGACTCTTTTGGCAATGACGTTTACTGCCAGTGTGAAGGCTGATTCCACGTAGTATCGGCCTGGTTCTGCAATAATCTGCACCCCGCTGTCAGGTGGGAAGAATTTATCCAGTGCCCCATTAATGACTTCTGAGAACTTGGAGGACAAAACACAATAGATTAATAGGATATTTCAATGGTATAACACCTTTTATTAATATTTAATTTAGCTGACACTCAAATAAAAAGTGGCCAACAGTAACCAGTATCATTCACATCACAAGCAACTGGTTTCTGCATGTGTTTCTATGAATTAGAGAGGCTGGATGGATACCAAATGTTGAAGTTTCATCAAAATGTCATCACACTTGCTTGAGGTAGGGAAACCTTGATAATAAAGAAATCAGAGAGGCACTTATAATGAAGAAGACGTAGGTACATTTGGACCCAGAGGCTTTCTGTGATATGTTGGTACACCACAACCTCTCAAAAAAATCCTCACATTTTTATGCTTGGCAGTGGTTGTTTTGTACACTCAGGTGGACTGTTCATTTAAAGGTTCTTTGAAATCACGAATTGTCTTTGAGGGAAAACAGTACACTTAACAAGAAAAGAGTTACAGTAATTATGTATAATATCTAAGGTTGGAGGGTCCAGCTTCTGACACACCACGTGCTAATAGTATGACGGCAAACTTAACAAACCCAGCCCAAACGAAGACAATTCAGTAGTATGAAAAAATGGTCATAATAATATCCATTTTAAAATCAATTAAACACATTTAGAACATAATAGGTGGGATCAATGAAGGGTAGCTGAGCTTGTCTGGTAGGGATGTCAGGCCATAGACTGTAAAAAAATATGGATGTAATCACTGTGACGTCACCCACTGGGTTGTGGAGGCTGTGGAAGTAGGATCATTTTCTCATAGACTTTCATACAATTAGACTTCTTTTTGCAACCAGTGGAGTCACCCCCTGCTGGCCATTAGAAAGAATGCAGGTTTAAGGCACCTCTGCATTGGCTTCACTTTTCAGACCTGGACCCATGTGCTTGGTTGGGAACCACTGTAATAAAATATACTATTGAGTTGCATTATGGGAAGTGTAGGAGTCTGGTCTTTGAAGCTTGACTCAGACGATAGGAACTATAAGTCAGGATATCTCGGCCTCTGCTGCATTGATTTTGACCATTGAAAAAAAAGTCTCTCACAAGTCCCCTAGTATATGGAAGTGCAGTACTAAATTGCTTGATTGCCTTTTAAATATGCACAATTTTTTTCCCAGCATTCAAAGGTTCCTTGACAGTCTATAGTCCTTAAGGGAAAACAGGAAAAAGATTGTTTTAGATGTAGTAATTACTTCTGTGCAATTCTGTAAATGTCCTTTTTTAACTCCTTTCGTCAATTTGACCTGGGTAATGAGGGTGCAGCACAACAATGAATGAGCACTAGCATTGTATATTTCTTTCAATTTTACCTCTTGAAATTTCATTTGAAAGTCCCCAATCGCAGAAAATCCTCCACCAATATCCAAGAGTCTCATTTGGAATCCCAACAAACTCTGAGAAAAGATATCAGCCATCAATCAGTCATATCAATCAAAATGTTATTAGCAGCAGCAATCTGCTAAAAATTAATTTAATTTTTTCATGTTATATTGCTATCACAATGACTTACTGCTATGTCAAAGACATGTCTGGCATCTGTTATGGCCTGCTTGAACGTCAAACTGTCAGTGCACCCGCTGCCTACATGGAAGCTGACTCCAATGACCTCTAAGTCCAGCTCCCCAGCTCGTTCCAGCAGCTTTTCAACGGTATCCAGTCTGGCTCCAAACTTTGAACTGAGTCTTACCAGTGAATTGGAGTCATCCACTGCGATACGTAGCACTAGTCTGGAAAGTGATTCAAAGACTGAATCAATGCTTTAAAATGAATTTACACCAAACGTGGAAGCAAAAATATTAGTAGTTCTTCACTTACTTGGCTTTGGCATGACATTCAGAGATTTTTAGGAGTTCATCCTCACTATCAAAAGTCATCAGATCTACTCCGTGAGCACAGGCATATTTGATGTGGGACCGTGGTTTTGTTGTATGTGCGTAAATGATTTTATCAGGTGTCACTCCGAGGGACAGGGCCATCTGAATCTCACCCTGTTAGACCAAAATGTGTTTCATATTAGCAGACTGAGAATAAAAATGAGAAGGAAACAACCATTCTCATTAACAGAGACTGTGAAAAAAGAAAACAGAGTTGTAGATTATCTTCAAAATACTTCATCAGTACCTTGCTGGCACAGTCAAAACCTGTGCCCAGAGCACTCAGCATCTGGATAACTGCTGGTGTGTTGTTGCACTTCACTGCATAGAAAGGCTTGACTCGAGGTAAGTTAGTAAGCCACCTGAGGTGTCTCTCAAACATACTGTCTAGATTTGCCACATAGAAGGCTTCTTCATTGTCCTGAATGAAAAAAGCAGAGATAACATTTTATTTAAAAAATTCACATCTAAACTCAAATTCTAAAATTTGAAATCTCAATCTCACAATACTTTCACACAAATATAGATTAATAGTATGTAAAAGTTAAGTGTCAAGATGTCTCTGATACTCACCACTGATCCACGTTCTTCTATTTTATTGTCTATGAAATTATTAATGGTCTGTCCATTTTCCAAGATTTCGATGTCACAATTCTCAGAGGACAAAACCTGCATAACTGATCTGTTTGTATTTACTGATTCTGGAAGAGATGACAATCATTAAGAGACAAAAGCATAAAATTAATAACTGTTAGTTTACAGCACAGAACAAGTTTTGTTAATAGTAGTCAACCAAATAATGTATTGATAACGTAGATAGCCACATTTACTTTACACATGAAAAGACATTTAAAAAACCCTGGAAAGCTTTTTTTCTTCTTACCATGGCCCGTGTTCTTTTCCATATTTTGCAACCCTGAAAATTTCAAATATTTTCAAATGAGTTTAAGCATTACAACAGCATTTCTATGAAACAGAACTGGAAGTAAGTTTGATAGTAAGTACTCACACAAGTCCAGCTGACACTTGTTATAACATTGCCATTACATTCTGATTTTGTTGGCTGGCTTTTCCCCACCCACTGTTTTACAGTTTACGATAGTCCTATTTACCTTGAAACCTGAAAAAGCAGTTTAAACAATTCTTATCATGTAGAGAGCTATCTACACTCATTACAATAAGACAAACAGTGCCACCAGAGGGAAAAAGCTCTTGTCCATTCTGGTTGTTTGCAGCAGTGCATCCCAGCTCCAAGCTAACTTTTTCCACCACTGTTCTGGAACTGTCCTGACAAATAATTTAATGAATGTAAAAGTGAATGTAACTCGTCCCAAAATCAAAATGTTGTTTCTTTACTTTGTAGAGCAAGACAGAGTTTGCCTGGGGCCCTAACATCACTAAATCTGCCCTCTTTAGTCATTTACTTTAAAGGATTACTTTACTTTACTCAGGTCTCATAGGGTGTAGCCAGCCAGTGATAATAACTATAATAACAGCATGAGAAGGCGTGCTACATTGTAGTCAGCGCTCAAGCCAGTTTGCCATTTGCTAAGCGATAGTTTAAAATAAATAAATAAGAAACTGTATATAAGATATAATTATATATAGACCTTTCGTCCTGGAGGCATCTCGGGGAAGATCTCTGTTCATCCCCAACAGATTTTTTACCCTTCCCGGGATGACGGGACGCCGTTAGTCTGGAGCCCTGGATTGAGAACCACAGACAGGTAGGGAAGTCACAAAGTGAGAGATGGACTAATTAACACCAGCCTTTTCCTTTAAAAAACAATTGTCTTTTGCCTTTAACTTTCTCTTTGATCACTCATGTAAATGTCAATCTAATCAATCACACAGCACAGCAGCTGTTATTATTTACCTGTACTTGTTTACAGGAAGTGGTTGTTGTAAAATAATGATTTTGAAAGCAATATAGAAAAATAAATAGCCTATAAAAATTCAGTCTGTAATCACTGTATATTAACCATCAATTAGGCTAATAGTATATGCACAGGTTTAAATAGTGCAGTTGATACAATACAAAAGTTCACACCAACTATCAAATAAAATGATCATAGATCATGTGAAAGATTCTAAACCTTGCTGTTCCTCTCATTAGCAAACATTTCATATATAACTGAGTAATAGCAGATCATGCCTTATATTTTCGTTGACATAGTCAGTCTAATGTTTCCTTTTTCATTATTTGCTCAGAAAACAGGATGTTTGTTTACCCGGATAGTATACAGAAGTGGGCCACTTCAGGCAATGACGCAGCACAGCTGGTCTTCTTCTGACCCCAGATGTGAGTCTGAAATGGCCGACATGTAAAATAGAAAATATAGCCCAAATATCCCAAATCAAATGTGGGCCTTTGGTGATGCTACATTTTTTGGTAGTTCTGGTTTATCTCATTTGTTCTTGGTTGACATACGGCTTGCTTGTAGCCCAGATCTGAGAAACAGGAACGGACTGCCCAAGTGCCATCATTCCACGTGGTATGTGGGCTGGTTGAAAGTGCCGAAAGTATTGGGTGTATTGCCAGATCTGGGCCACAGCAATTTTGCTATTTGTGTAGTCATCCCTCTCTGAAAAGTACAACATATATTGGTTATTTGTAGTATTATTATACATGCAGTCTAAATTTTGTGTTGTGATGAATGTAAATTAAGATAAATTAAGTTATGTGTTAATGTGCTAATTTTACTTTTTTAATATTCATCATTGCTTAACTTTAGGGATCTGAGGTTGAGGTTATCAGTGGTTTATAAGTGCAAGAATCTTGTTGTCTGTGATTTCATTCCATTGACTAATGCATTGACTAATCCTCTGACTAATGCATTGCACGGTTTTGAATGTGGTTTGTCTAATTGGTGCAGAATGACAAACATGAAGCCGGACTGTGCTCTGATTAGTCTCCGCAAGGACACTGATGTACTGGTCAACAAATGTTTGGCAGGTAGCGACAGTATTCTGTGAACGGTACAACTAACTTGTTCAAACAGGAGATGAATACATACATGATCATGAACACAAAACAAGCAACATAGACACAAAGCATTGGAGAAGTTATGGTTACAGGGTAAGTCTATAGAGAATATCTCAGCCAAACCAATCAAAGTAGCCACACATCCATGAATGTGTGGCTATCCATAGACAAAAATACATGCAAATTACAGTGGCACTGACACAGACTCCAAGTGGCCATCTGCTTGTAAATAACAATATTTCCATTCAGCAACTGCCTGAAATTGGCAATTAATAGACACCACCAGCAAACCCATTTTATAGTTTGTATAGTTTTATTGTCTTTGTGTTCAATTGCTTTGGTCCAGTATGATATGATAAATAATGCTTACTTTATATTTTGGACCCTTTCCTTTTGTATCTTCACAAATCAAAGTGTTTTCAGACTTGAGCAAAACCCCTGTAATATCCATATTGATTATATGGTAAACAGTGCTGTAAAACAGGATGGGTTCGCACCAAATTTGGGATTGGCACTAAGTTTTTGTACAGACATTCATGGTTCCCAGATGATGTACGTATCCTTCTGACTGGTGATTTAAACAAAATATCTCTACAAGCATTGGATGGATTGCCATTGGATTTGGAGGATGAATTCTCTGGGCAATCCACAAATGTTTGCATGCCAACACGCTAAACTAACTGACAGTGATAAACATATATGCAAAACATCAGTGTGTTAGCATTGTTGTTGTGGCCTTGTTAGTATGCTTAATTACAGCCTCACAATGCTATTAGCATGGCTTTATACTATTAGGCCGCTTTAATGTCATATCAGAGTTTTCAGAATTATGAGATTCTGTCTTGAAAATAGTGTTCACATCAACATCCAAGTCATAATAACAGCTAGGAAACTCAGACTTTTCTGGAAGCACTGATGTATTCAACTTGGCACTAATTTATTGATTAATCCATAGAATTGATAATAAGGAAGTGCCTGAAAAATCAATCAAAAAGGGATACGTCACATTAGCTAAATTCTCTCATTTATAGCTATTAAACCCAAACTTAAAGGATATGGTGTTACATTGTCAATGCACAGTAATTTTAAGCCTCACTTCATGAATTCTGTAATCATACAACCTCTTTTAATTCTACCGTGGTGTGAACTCTCCCAAGTTGTGATTATGGGAATCTTCCTCATCTCTACCATCTATCCCACATGACATGAATGCGGCATCAGTCTTGTTTAACTTGGTGGCACAAGCACCCATAAAAATAAATTTAAGTGTAGAGTCTTGAAGGCTTACATTCAGGGTCAGATCATTTCATAAGTGGCTCAGCAATGGAAGACCCAATTAGAATGCTTGTATGAAAGAAAGAGGGCCTTCTTTAGATCATATAGATCCTCCAATGATGTGAAGGCAACAGGACAGACACGTGTGACAAACCAATGATTATAATGCAAAGTCATTACAAACATGCAAAAACCCACTGTTTACCTGGACAAAGTTATGTAAAAACGGCTCGAGGCTGCTACAAAAACATACAAACAACTTCTGCACACACCAGACAAGTGTTGACTTTACTCAACGGCAATTCTCTTTCTCTTTCTCCCCTGCATTGAGTCATCCCCTCTTTTCCAACTTTTCTGTCAGAAGTGGAATATCAGTTTTACTTCTTGAAATGCATTTTAATTGTAATGTGATGATACAGTAGAATTATGACCGTATTAATCCTGTATTAGTAGTCGATGTGAGGAATGACAAGACTGGATGTGCACCTTGGCCACCTCCCTAGTGACGAAGTAGCTAAATCTCTTGAGAAGAAGAGGAGGGAGAACATTTTAGTCTTGTGTCAGGCCGTGTGGTTCGTTCCTTGTCAACGTGTCAGGACCCGTCAAGTAGGATGTAAACAAGTGCAGAACCTGAGTCCCAACCCTCAAGGGGAAAAGGACCTTATCACTCACAGTGTCAACAGAAAACAAAAGACAAGCAGTTGAGTAGACAGTCTTTTTATTTATTGAGACACCATCCCAAAAACAAACTGTATGAGTTGTTTTGTTTACAGAAAAAGACAAACCTGGCCACTTTGCTTAGACTATACTGGTTACCTTGTGAGGAGTTAAAATGATTGTTTGATAACATTAAAATATTGGTGGGGAAAATTCAGCAGAACCCTGAATTCTAGTTAGGAAATTCCCAGTGAGGAAGTAACAGTTAATCATCCTGAGGAGAAGAGGAGGGGGAACATTTTAGCTTTGTGGAATCGTCATTGTCATGCTGTATTGAGCAAATATTGCCACTGACTAAATGTATAGAGTGAAATACCTCTATAAATATTCTTTAATGACTCTGTTTCATTAAATGTCACAATACTGAGCAACTCAGAGAGGCATAACTACAAGACTATTGCATTTCTTTATACTTTTAGTTCATTTTGTTCTTCTCTGGTGCAGTACTTGTGGTAAGACAGCAGTGGAGAAAGTGCAGGGAGCAGGTATCTGCGTAAAACATGCATGCTGTGTTTAATATGATTCATGGGCTTACCTTTGTGAGATTGTCAGTACAGATAACAAAAGTGAAAAGAGACAGTGACAGTGCTGAACAACCCTTTCATTATTTTACCCACCCTCTGTCCAAGGAATATTTTTCCTCCATTACCCACCATTGTGGAGGTAAACACTCCCACTCTAATATGGACATTGACTCCAGTTAAAGAATCAGGCCTCAGAGAAGGGATTTCTTTTAAAAGGTTTATTTCAAGTTATGTAGTCTGTGTCCATGTGTAGTACTTGCTTTGGGGTGTAGTTGTTGTAATTTGTGGGTATGCGTTTGTGTGGTGTGTGGATAGAGCATATGTAGGGAAACATGAGCTAAATTAAGCAAACTAGCATTCATGTAGAGAACATAAGACTAACCAAGCAGTTACAGATTTACATGATGCATATTAGTGAATTTTAGCAAGGGTGATTCAATACAATAAAGTATGGAAAACCCCTTATTCTTCATACAGTAATAAATGCATTAACTTAACTACGCCAAATTATCGTACAGTTGAATGATGACAAGGCTAAAATATGCACATTGACTACATCTGAACTGAAGAATCATGGCAATGGGGTGGCTAATTAGCTATCTGTTGCATCATACCAATTAACTCACTAGAATGGCTAAAACTCGACAGAATCTCAACAATGAACTTAAATTCTAATAGGAAATGTCCTTTACAGATAAATAATCGGTACTTACATCTTTTCATGAATGCACAACAACAGAATAGTCCACACGGGAAAAACTGCCCCCTTAATTGGCCACTTTATCTACTCCTCCTGAGATGACTGAGAGAGGCAGCAGACTCTCTGAGCCTGTCACTCTTATTTTAGTCCACTAGGAGTCGCTGCTGGGCTTTCCAACACCCACAACAAAGCAGTTGCCTTTTACCAGTGAGAGTGTATTCATCAGTGGAGGCTTCAGTCATGGAAACATGCCCATCAGATCGCAGAGGAGCATGACAAAAGCAAGGCCCACAGAGAGGGTGCTGAAACCTACTTCCTCAGAACTAGCAAAGCTTACATCAGTAGCCTTTTAAGTCAGAAGCAAATGTCCTATCGGGAGCAGGTCAGAAAGAAGAGGCAGGTTTTGGAACCAGTCATTGTCATAATTAAAGTAATTGGTAAGTGCGGTCTTAACGACAGAGGAGACAGACATGAAGCTGCTTACACCCTGGAAGATGTGACCTTGGACCATGGCAATTGTGTTGCTTAGTGTCTGCTCTGCTGAAAAGAGTAAGAAGCAACACTGATACAAAAAATAAAGGAAGTGGGTCTTTTTCTACTCCAAAACAACCATGAACAAAGTTACTGATTTTTGACTAATTCAAGGGGAAATTGCTGCTGAAGTGAAGCAGGCAGGAATGCTTTCAGTCCAAATGGACACAACACAGGATTTAGCATCCAAAGACTAGTGTGAAGTACTGCTGTGTCATGTCACTGATGTTATCTGTGAAAGACCAATCCCTGTCATTGACTGTGAGTCACTGACTCGGCACAAAATCCACAATCATTATTCTGTGCCAAAATACATTCTTCAGCTATCTGAATTAGACAAATGAAGTTACAGTCTTTCTAGAACAAAATTCTGTCTTGTGTTACTATCCCTCCACCACAGCTCAGCGCAGAAATACTGTCCCTAGAAACAAAAAGAGAGAATATCATAGTAAAAAGACTAACTAAAGAAGTCATCACTGTGATTTTCATTGAAATGCAATAATACAAGAGAAAATAATGGACCTTTTTCACAATGTTAAGAAATATTTTAAAAGATTCCTTCATGGTTGTCAAAAACTAGAGGAAACACCTACATGATGAAGGAAAACATATACATTTAATTATTTTTACAAAACACAGGTAATACATTTTTCAGCATGTCTCTATACACTACATACTGTACATCACAGATAATTGATTGCTCTCAGGCAGCAACTCTACAGTGGATAATTTGTAATGGCTTGATAATGCTATATACCGAGTATCGCACTATTGTGTATTTGTGTACTTTTTCTCTTTTTCTGCACACATGCATGCACACACATGCACAGCAGACCTTGACTCTGCAGGGCGTTTACTTATGCATACTTAAACATTTACAAAGCAACATGAATTTGCATACATATTGTCTAAAAACAGGACTTGTAACAGATATTTTACATTTTATTTCTAATAATATCAATCATAGACTACATTTAAAAAAAATTAAATCTCAGACATGATAGACAAAATAACAGACAAAATCATCCTAATTAAATGATAAACGGAATTCACAAACAAACAAATCAGTTACACAAGTTGTGAATGCAAGCATACCTTATATAATAATGTCCAAGTTGTAATAACCCATTCAATAATAACTCAACTCATGATCCACTTATGAAAAAGGGATGACAGGAATGGCGTTAGTTCATTAATATACTACACATATTACTGATGTTTCTCTGATTACAGAACATTCTTATTAGCTCAGCTGTTACGGACACTTTGGTTCTGCTTTAGGACCATGATGTCCTCCATCTTTTGCTCTTTTTATCAATTAATTAATTATGAAGTTGGTTGATGTTAAAGGTCCAGTGTGTAGAATTTGGTGGCATCTAGTGGAAAGGACTTGGCAGAAATGGAATATACTATTAAAAAGTAGGTTTTAATTAGTGTACAATCCCATGAAAATAAGAAAACATGTTTTTTTTGGTAAGTATGTTTTATTGATTTTCAATATGTATTCAATACAATACATACAAGAACCCTAACCCTTCAATACAAGGACCCTAACATTGGTAGGGACATGTCCCTACTGTCCATACCCAAATCACTACATAATTAATTTCACATACAGTGAAAATAACACAATATAATCATACTAGGCCTGTCAATAGAAACTGAACAACCAATGAAAGATGTTAATTTTGTATGTTTATTAGTACTGTGCCAATTTCCAACTTATACAGAAATGTTACGAGATCATAAATGGATAATGCCGTAGGTGTGAGACAGGTTTAAGGTGTGCCATGTCTCTGCTGTCACAACAGCATAAATGTGTGCTTTTTCAAAGCCGTTGAAGGTAGTGGCTATACTAACAGAGTAAGCACCCATGTTGTCGATGAGAAGCCAGTCCCCCACGTCCAACTCAGGAATCCAGTAGTTTTCAGTTATTTTGTCAATGCTGTCGCAGGTTGGACCCCAGATGACAGACCGGTATCTCTGCTTGCTGCCCTGAACAGCCTATGTGGGGCACAGGCATTGAAATATAAAATCAACATCACACTGGCTATCATATTCTCCCACAACAATATATTTGTTGAAATCCCATGTTTTACACCACATTTTACAATTTTCATGCTCCAAGTATTCCAAAAGTAGGTTGTGTCCATTTTATGTTATCAGTCACATTACTGTTTGCAACTGGTAGCCTGCAACCACATTTTATTTTTTAGCATGCAATTTAAAATTACTGTACATTAAGATATCAGATTTGGTCCATCCATGCATTCTCTGCTGCTTGTCTGGGTCACAGTGGCACCAGACTGAGCAAATTAACTCAGATGTCTTTTTCCATAGCAACATCCTCCCTGGGAGATCTAGAGGCATTCCCAGGCCAGATGAGATATATAATCCCTCCAGTATGTTGAATGACAGATGCTGACAACCTGCTGGCCACAACTCTGAGCAGCTATCTCCACGATGGAGGTTTTGAACATGGCCCATTTAGATTCCATGTCCCCAACTTCCCCCGGGATGAAGGAGAAAATTCTGGAGGTGAGAGTTGAAGACCCTACAGACAGGGGCCTCCGCCAGATTTTTCCAGTTCACACTCACTATGTGTTCATGTTTACCAGGTCTGTCCAGCAGACTTTGGTTACAGAGTCAGTGCTGTGTATAGAGGTGAGCATAACTATATCTAGTTGGTACTGCTCCACCTCCTGCACTAGCTGTGGCCCCTACCCCACTAGAGAGGTGACATTCCATGGCCCTAGAACCAGTTTATGGTGCCAGGGATCAGCATGCCTAGTTCCCTGCCCCTGCCCGTTGCTTGTCTCACAATACACATGACCCCAATGCCAATCCCTGCGGGTGAAGGGCCCACAGAGTGGTGGCTATATGTAGTTTCTTCGGGCTGTGCCCCATGGGCCAAGGCCTGGCCACCAGACATTTGCTAGCAAGCTCCCCTCACAGGTCTGGCTCCCCCTTTCCAGGTGAGTTCCAGCACTCCAAAGATGCCCTATTGAGGTCCATGAATAGCTCTTAGTCTGACCCCTTACCTGGACCAATTTGCCTTGGGTGACCCAACCAGGGGTTATTGCAATAAGGTGGCAATTCTTGGAGAAGCCAGGTTGGGTCATTGTGGGCCTAGTATCCCTGGGACTTATGTACATATTGAACAATTCCACACCTCAAGATGTTTGTCCAAAGCCAATTAAGTGTCCATGCATGAAGTAGTGTCCCCTTTACGTATAGCAGAAAATAAGCTTGTGGAGGTCATGGTCTGAGTTCCATGCAGGAGGCCAGAGTTCACAGATCTGCAATTAATGTATGCCTTTCTTTTAACCATGACAACAAAATTTCTGCACCATTAACAAAGTATTTTAGTTGCCTAATCCTAACTATACCCTAACCTTGGATTATTTGCCATAACTTTACCTTTACTTTACCTTACTTTAATAATACAGTAGTTGCACAGATATTGAATGTAATCTGATGTTTTATAGAATCATCCAATAACGATGTTGCAATATAGTTGAGGTTCACCTTGTGAAGGTATGGTGCAACATTGATGTGGGCAGGATCATTGATGAGGCAACTCAAGGAGCCATGCACTCCATCATTAATGTAGTACATCATTCTTGCAGAGCTGTTTTCCTCACCGTCTGGAAAAATAAATAAAAAATACTGAAAGTTACTAAACTGGTAACTAGATCTATCAAATATCCATGTTTTAGGAGGACAGTAAAGGTAAAAGGAGGACAGTAAATAAAAATATAATGAAAATGATTCTTTTTAGCCATTGTCTCTCTAGCCCTCCACCACATGCAACCAGGTACCTGTGGCTCTACACAAAGTGAGTAACTACAACCTTGAAAATCAAGACTATAGTTACTCAGGGTCTAAGCTTGGCTGTCTACTGAATATTAATCTTGATGTAGTAATGCATTGCCACATAGTGCCATCAGACACATCTGATAGTTGTTAACTTTCACCCACACCTCTTGTATTTAAAATGAATATAAATTTAAATACAGCCACTCAGCTGAAGTAATCTGGTATCTTTAATGTTTGTTAAAAGTGGACAGGCAACATTCATGTGGTTTCAAAAGAAATAAATATGCATTACTGTTGTGTTCAGCCATATGATCTATGTCGACTTTTTTGGCAATGATGTTCACTGCCAGTGTGAAGGCTGATTCCACATAGTATCGGCCTGGTTCTGCAATAATCTGCACCCCGCTGTCAGGTGGGAAGAATTTATCCAGTGCCCCATTAATGACTTCTGAAAACTTGGAGGGCAGAACACAATAGATTAATTGGTATAACACCTCTTATTAACCCTTGGGCCTCGCTTTAAAATAGTATCAAAAGAGCATATTAGGGACCTAAAAGGTCCCCATCAAAAACTGGCATAAAAATATTATATATCATTTTAACCCTATAAATGCCAGTTTCTGTGATGATACCCCTAATTTTTATAAAAGAAAAAAACACAAAAATTGAAATATTTTCAACATATTAAAGCCAAATGGGATTTTTTTTTGGATTAGTCTGAGATATGTCAATGATTAGCAACAACATTGAAATGTATGCATTATTATTTTTTGTGCAGTATAAGATTAAAGTATAGAATCTGACCTGTTAACTTATAGTGTATGTAAAGTGTCCTAAAGTTTTTACTTTCTAATATTACCTTATTTTGCTCTAGAAATATAGCATAAATACAACATCACTTCGAACAACATTTATTTTACAAAATTTAACAAAATTCAACATTAACATTCAAAAATTCAGAACAGAAATGAATGAATATGTGATTGAGGTGAAGGTGTGTGTCTGTGAGAGAGAGAGAGAGGGAAAGGAGTAATGTGACCTGCAGCCCATATAAATGACCTCTTTTTAGCTGCACACACACATACACACACACACACAAACACACACACTAGTTTTTCCATACACACACATACACCACCCTTGGACATCCATATCAATACAGACAAGTTTTTAGATTAATAAATTTACTACAATGTCCTGCAAAACTTGATAATGCATGAAATGCCCCTGGTATAGCCCTTAGTGGAGAGAAATTCTAATGATATATATTTGTTTTTCACGGCAAACAGGAGAAAAATTGCTCAATCAGCTGGAAAATAGTAAAAACTACAATTCTGAAGTCAGGGCTTCAGTTTGAAAAAAAAATAGAATACATGGTTATACAATATTGTGGCCATGGGATCAAAAATACAGTATTTATGAGTTTACATTGGTCTGTATTTTCCATAAGGATTTGAGTATCTGTATTTTGGCAACACACACACACACACACACACACACACACACACACACACACACACACACACACACACACATACACCAATTTCTCCATACACGCACATACATCACATTTAGACATCCCTATCCGCACATACAACTCATTGGAACTGTAATATACTTGGCTGCAGTATTCATAATAGAGGATTAATGCCCCTGGTGGAACCAGCACAATTTGCTGCATTTGCACAAAGGGTTAAAAATGAGAAAATCAGATGGAAAATAGTAAAAACCAAAATGTTGAAGCCAGGGCTTCAGTTTGAAAGTCTTATAAAACAGAATGCATGAATTTATGCAGTAGCAACCACAGGATCAAAAAAAGTGGTTTTAATGGGTTTCAATGGGACCTAAAAGGACCCTAACATGCTGAAAGTTAGCATTGTTTCAACACAGTGTATTATAGACTTGATATAGGATCTTTGTTTGGATTTCCAGAATTGAATAAAAATACATATCTTCGCCAAAAATCATGGCTACAGCATAATCACAGCCAAAATAATCAGAAAAAATAAAACTTTAAAGGCCCTTTTAGGTCCCTAGTGAGGCACAAGGGTTAGTATTTCAGGCATTTAGCTGACACTCTAATAAAAAGTCACCAGTATCACTGACATTACAAGCCACTAAAGGTAAGGTTTCTGGATGGATACCAAATGACAATGTTTGATCTAATGTTTCCAACACTGCATAAAATGTCATACTTGCCTGACTTAGAGAAACCTTGATACTTAAAATAAATCATAGAGCCATGAATGATAAGGAATATGTAGGTATGTTTGGACCTGGAGGCTTTCTGTGATGTGATGATGTTGGTCCACCACAACCTCTCAAAAAAGTATTTTTTTTTTTGCCTGACAATGCTTGTATTATATAATCAGGTGGATTGTCTATTTAAAGGTTCCTCAATAATATAACACTGAACAAGAAAATAGTTTCTTTGTTTTACCTCTTCAAATTTCACTTCAAAGTCCTCTCTCCCAGAGAACCCTCCACCAATATCCAGGAGTCTCATTTGGAAGCCGAACAAATTCTGAAAAACATATCAGTATCACTTTTTAATTAAGGCACCCAATATGTAGAGGTTTATGAATTGGAACTTCTGGTCTGAGCAGTGCCATTACTCTTATCTGAAGGACAAGAAACAGTGAGGGTCATCTCTCCCTTTCCAACTAGCTCCCCTTAGGAAACACCATCAGTATCAGGAGTGAGGTCATTGATAAAGACTAGGAGGAGACTTGTGGAAGGAATTCAGAGATCCTTTCAGTGAGAATCTTAACTTTTCCGATTGTATGCATTGTAAGACTTCCTGTATCCACCTTTCATGTGTTGGGAGGGGAGGGGGGCTACTGCCGTTTAAAGTAGTTTACAGGCTCCATCTGACCAGCAAATGGGCAAAACTGCAGATGAGAATTGTTTAAAATGCGGGTATGATCTGGACTCCAACAGCCATATGTTTTGGTCCTGTCTGCAGCTGGAGGAATTTTGGACAGGGGCCTTTAATACCCTTTCAAATTTATGTGACACAGTTAATGATCCTCCCTGTGATGACCTGGGTTGTCCCCGAGGAGTACACCGATAAACAAGTTGCAGTTGTGGAATTCTCTACACTGCTTGCTCGATGACAATCTCATAAGCAATGGCTGGACGATGTAATAGTTTACCTCAAATGCTTAACAGCTGAGGCATATTACTCTTGGCTCAACTAGAAAGTATTATAAGATTTGGCGAAGTATTTTCTATTCTGTTTTCAAAATGGGACAAATCCCCATTGATGTGTATGGTTTTACTATGTCCTCTAACTTGTCAGAAAGACCCCTCCACTGGGCTGACCACTTACCTTTTAGAAATATCTCAAATCTATTTTCACAACCTATTAACAATTACAAATGAAGACTTAATGAATTAGTGGCAACCCTGAAGTCTTATTAATATCTCATAATTCATCTTCAAACCATTATTGAATGATTTATTACCTATTAATAAAGCCATTAGTTAGAACTTATTAACCTTTTATAAAGAGTGCCTTATTAGAAAGTCATACCAAGATATCAGTCAGTCAGTCAACCAATCAAACAATCACTCAAAACAAAAAAAAATCCTCCAAAAAGTAGAAGTAAAAAAGTATTAAACATAAAAAACAATGCCTGAGTTAACCTTTTAGTTTAATCTTTAAACAAAAAAGTTAACCCACGCTCAACTTTTGCCACTATGTGAGGCCATCCGTCTGAGTGCCCACTTATGACCACCACTGCTTTTTCGAGATAGAGGATTTGCATCGCAACTGCAAACAAACACTGCACAACAAACTTGATGAATGGCTATACTAAACATGTAAATGTACTGTATTTTTATGTTCTATTGCTATTACAATGACTTACTGCTAGGTCAAAGACATGTCTGGCATCTGTAATGGCCTGCTTGAATGTCAAACTGTCAGTGCACCCACTGCCTACATGGAAGCTGACTCCAGTGACCTCTAAGCCCAGCTCTCCAGCTCGTTCCAGCAGCTTTTCAACAGTATCCAGTCTGGCTCCAAACTTTGAACTGAGTCTTAGCAGTGATTTGGAGTCATCCACTGCGATGCGTAGCACTAGTCTGGAAAGTGATTCAAAAGACATGCATTTCTTGATGCTCTAAAAGAGTGTCCACCAAATGTAGAAGCAAAAATATCAGTAATTGTTCACTTACTTGGCTTTGCCATGACACTGAGAAATTTTTAGGAGTTCATCCTCACTATCAAAAGTCATCAGATCTACTCCATGAGCACAGGCATATTTGATGTGGGATCGTAGTTTTGTTGTATGTGCGTAAATGATTTTGTCAGGTGTCACTCCGAGGGACAAGGCCATCTGAATCTCACCCTGTTCGACCAAAATGTGTTTCATATTAGCAGACTGAGAATAAAAATGAGAAGGAAACAACCATTCTCAATAACAGAGACTGGGAAAAAAAAGAAAACAGAGTTGTAGATTATCTTCAAAATGCTTCATCAGTACCTTGCTTGCACAGTCAAAACCTGTGTCCAGAGCACTCAGCATCTGGATAACTGCTGGTGTGTTGTTGCACTTCACTGCATAGAAAGGCTTGACTCGAGGTAAGTTAGTAAGCCACCTGAGGTGTTTCTCAAATACACTGTCTAGATTTGCCACATAGAAGGGTTCTTCGTTGTCCTGAATGAATAAAGCAGAGATAAACATTTTATTTTGAAAATTCATGTCTCAAAAATCTCAACTCTCGACGATACTTCACATGTAGCCCCTAGGGAAATTTAATCTGCCTTGAGCTATCATTACAGTTGAGTTATTTCATCTACAACTGATTATCTGTCTAGATTTGCCACATAGAAGGGTTCTTCATTGTCCTGAATGAAAAAAGCAGAGATAACATTTTATTTAAAAAATTTGAAATCTCATTTATCTCACAATACTTTCACGCAATTATAGATATATAGTATGTAGAAATTAAGTGTCATGATGTCTCTGATACTCACCACTGATCCACGTTCTTCTATTTTATTGTCTATGAAATTATTAATGGTCTTTCCTTTTTCTAAGATTTCAATGTCACAATTCTCAGAGGACAAAACCTGCATAACTGATCTGTTTGTAGTTACTGATTCTGGAAGAGATGACAATCATTAAGAGACAAAAGCATAATATTAATAACTGTTAGTTTACACACAGCACAGAGCAAGTTTTGTTAATAGTAGTCAACCAAATAATGTATTGATAACATAGATAGCCACATTTGCATCACACATGAAAAGACATAAAAAAAAAATCTGGAAAGCTTTTTTCTTCTTACCATGGCCCATATTCTTTTCCATATTTTGCAACCCTGAAAAATTCAAATATTTTCAAGTGAGTTTAAGCATAACAACAACAATTCCATGAAACAGAACTGGAAGTAAGTTTGATAGTAAGTACTCACACAAGTCCAGCTGACACTTGTTATAACTTTGCCATTACATTCTGATTTTGTTAGCTGGCTTTTCCCCACCCACTGTTTTAAAACACATGATAGTCCTATTTACCTTGAAACCTGAAAAAGCAGTTGAAAAAATTCTTATCATGTAGAGAGCTATCTACACTCATTACAATAAGACAAATAGTGCTGACCACCAGGGAGAAAAAGCTTTTGTCCATTCTGGTTGTTTGCAGCAGTGCATCCCAGCTCCAAGCTAACTTTTTTCACCACTGTTCTGGAACTGTCCTGACAAACAATTTAATGAATGTAAAAGTGAATGTAAACGGTCCCAAAATCAAAATGTTGTTCCTTCGTAACACTTTTTAATTGCATTTAAATGTCTTTTTACTTGTGTTGCTTTTATATTCTGTCTTGATGCCTTTTATGCTCTATGTAAAGCACTTTGAATTGCCTTGTTGTTGAAATGTACTATACAAATAAACTTTCCTTGCCATGCCTTGCCTTTACTTTGCATAGCAAGACAGAGTTTGCCTGGGGCCCCCACATCACTAAATCTGCCCCCTTTAACTATTTACTTTAAAGAGTAACTTTACTTTAAAGATTTGAGATGCTGCTTTCAGCAATTGTAAATATTTCAATGGTGAACTGTGCCTTTGCAATACAATTTCATATTTATGAAGCCTACTATGTATGCTGCCATGTGGTCTGGAAAGATTGTAGCATGCTGGGTGCACCAATTTCTCCAGCAATCTCTCTTGTATAATTGTAGAAACAATTGTAATTCATATCTGTATATTTCTTAGTATTCCCCATTGCTAAGTTTGCTTAGTTGTGAGTCAGTAATTTGTGCCTTACAAAAATGAAGCTGTCCGCTGTGGAGCAGCTCTGCTCTGCTCTCTGCAATATTCACATTTTAGAGAATGTAATTAATATTTTCCTCATTAATAATGTATTATTTCACCACCCGCGACCCATCAGCTATTAATCAGAATGTAACTTTTTATGACCTGACCTGCCTGATCTGCAGATATAACTGCAATCCGTGCATCACTTTTGTCCATGTACAAGCTATGTTTGATATGTGTTTAAGGCCTAGATTATAACAAAAAAGACCACAACAATATATTGAAATCATCTAAATGTACGCTTTATCTAATGTACTCACACACAGCCAGGATAGATGGGCCAGTGGTACTGTGGGAACATTTCAGGTCTGATGCGGAGTAGCCAGCCAGTGATAATAACTATAGTAACAGCAGACACAACACAGCACACACAACAACAGACACAGACTCCAAGTGGCCATCTGCTTGAAAATAACAATATTTCCATTCAGCAACTGCCTGACATTGGCAATTGATAGACACCACCAGCAAACCCATTTTATAGTTTGTATAGTTTTATTGTCTTTGTGTTTCTTAGAAAGTGGTATCAGTTCAATTGCTTTGGTCCAGTGTGATATGATAAATAATGCTTACTTTATATTTTGGACCCTTTCTTTTTGTATCTTCACAAATCAAAGTGTTTTCAGACTTGAGCAAAACCCCTGAAATATCCATATTGATTATATGGTAAACAGTGCTGTAAAACAGGATGGGTATGCACCAAATTTGGGATTGGCACTAAATTTTTGTACAGACATTCATGGTTCCCAGACGATGTATGTATCCTTCTGACTGGTGATTTAAACAAAATATCTCTACAAGCATTGGATGGATTGCCATTGGATTTGGAGGGTGAATTCTCTGGGCAATCCACAAATGTTTGCATGCCAACACGCTAAACTAACTGACAGTGATAAACATTATATGTGCAAAACATCAGTGTGTTAGCATTGTTGTTGTGTGCTTGTTAGTATGCTGACCTAAGTACAGTACACAGTGCTGTTAGCATGGCTTTATACTATTAGGCCGTTTTAATGTCATATCAGAGTTTTCAGAATTATGAGATTCTGTCTTGAAAAAAGTGTTCACATCAACATCCAAGTCATAATAACAACTAGGAAACTCAGACTTTTCTGGAAGCACTGATGTATTCAACTTGGCACTAATTTATTGATTAATCCATAGAATTGATAATAAGAAAGTGCCTGAAAAATCAATTAAAAAGGGATACCTCACATCAGCTAAATTCTCTCATTTATAGCTATTAAACCCAAACTTAAAGGATATGGTGTTACATTGTCAATGCACAGTAATTTTAAGCCTCACTTCATGAATTCTGTAATCATACATTTTAAAAAAAAATTCTACCGTGGTGTGAACTCTCCCAAGTTGTGATTATGGGAATCTTTCCCAGCTCTACCATCTATCCCACATGACATGAATGTGGCATGTTTAACTTGGTGGCACAAGCACCCATAAAAATAAATTTAAGTGTAGAGTCTTGAAGGCTTACATTCAGGGTCAGATCATTTCATAAGTGGCTCAGCAATGGAAGACCCAATTAGAATGCTTGTATGAAAGAAAGAAGGCCTTCTTTAGATCATATAGATCCTCCAATGATGTGAAGGCAACAGGACAGATATGTGTTACAAACCAATGGTTATTATGCAAAGTCATTACAAACATGCAAAAACCCACTGTTTACCTGGACCAAGTTGTGTACAAACGGCTCGAGGCTGCTACAAAAACATACAAACAACTTCTGCACACACCAGACAAGTGTTGACTTACTCAACAGCAATTCTCTTTCTCTTTCTCCCCTGCATTGCTATGTGTCATCCCCTCTTTTCCAACTTGAGTGGAAGAATTGGAATATCAGTCTTACTTCTTGAAGCGCATTTTAATTGTAATGTAATGATACAGTAGAATTATGATTGTATTAGTCCTGTATTAGTAGTTTAGGTGAGGAAGTAGATAGATCTCCTGAGGAGAAGAACATTTTAGCTTTGTGGAGCCCTCGTTGTCAGGCTGTGTGGTTCAGTCTCCAATCCTTTCCTTGTAAACGTGTCAGGACCTGTCAAGTAGGATGCAAACAAGTGCAGAACCTGAGACCCAAGGGGAAAAGGACCTTATCACTCACAGTGTCAACAGAAAACAAAAGACAAGAGGTTGAGTAGACAGTCTTTTTATTTATTGAGACACCATCCCAAAAGCAACTCAGAGAGGCGTTTCGACAAGACCGCTGCATTTTTTAGTACTTTCAGTCTGTTTTGTAGGTAAACATTCCCACTCTAAATTCCACTGGTTGAGGCAGCCAATATGGACATTGACTCCTTTTAAAGAATCAGGCTTCAGAGGGATTTCTTTTAAAAGGTTTATTTCAAATTACTCAGTCTGTGTCCATGTGTAGTGCTTGCTTTGGGGTGTAGTTGTTGTAATTTGTGGGTATGCGTTTGTGTGGTGTGTGGATAGAGCATATGTAGGGAAACATGAGCTAAATTAGGCAAGCTAACATTTATGTAGAGAACATAAGATTAGATATTAGTGAATTTTAGCAAGGGCGATTCAATACAATAAAATATGGCAAACCCCTTGTTCTTCATACAGTAATAAATGCATTAACTTAACTACACCAAATTAACATACAGTTGAATGATGACAAGGCTAAAATATGCACATTAACTGCAGCTGAACTGAAGAATCATGGCAGTGGGGCAGCTAATTGGCTAGCTGTTGCATAATACCAATTAACTCACTAGAGTGGCTAAAACTCGACAGAATCTCAACAGTGAACTTAAATTTTAATAGGAAATGTCCTTTACGGATAAATAATCGGTAATTACATCTTTTCATGAATGCACAACAACAGAATAGTCCACACGGCCATGTTATCCACTCCTCATGGTGCTGAGGTGACTGAGAGAGGCAGCAGACTCTCTGAGCCTGTCACTCTTATTTTAGTCCACTAGGAATCACTGCTGGGCTTTCCAACACCCACAACAAAGCAGTTGCCTTTTTACCAGTGAGAGTATATTCATCAGTGGAGGCTTCAGTCATGGAAACATGCCCATCAGATCGCAGAGGAGCATGACAAAAGCAAGGCCCACAGAGAGGGTGCTGAAACCTACTTCCTCAGAACTAGCAAAGCTTACATCAGTAGCCTTTTAAGTCAGAAGCAAATGTCCTATCGGGAGCAGGTCAGAAAGAAGAGGCAGGTTTTGGAACCAGTCATTGTCATAATTAAAGTAATTGGTAAGTGCGGTCTTAACGACAGAGGAGACAGACATGAAGCTGCTTACACCCTGGAAGATGTGACCTTGGACCATGGCAATTGTGTTGCTTAGTGTCTGCTCTGCTGAAAAGAGTAAGAAGCAACACTGATACAAAAAATAAAGGAAGTGGGTCTTTTTCTACTCCAAAACAACCATGAACAAAGTTACTGATTTTTGACTAATTCAAGGGGAAATAGCTGTTCAAGTGAAGCAGGCAGCAGTGCTTTCAGTCCAAATGGACACAACACAGGATTTAGCATCCAAAGACTAGTGTGAAGTACTGCTGTGTTATGTCACTGATGTTATCTGTGAAAGACTAATCCCTGTCATTGACTGTGAGTCACTGACTCGACACAAAATCCACAATCATCATTCTGTACCCAAATACATTCCAAAGCTGATCTGAAATTAATATGAGTCTTCAGCAATCTGAATTAGACAAATGAAGTTACAGTCTTTCTAGAGCAAAATTCCATCTTGTGTTACTATCCCTCCACTGCAGCTCAGCACAGAAATACTAATAATCCCTAGAAACAAAAAGAGAGAATATCATAGTAAAAAGACTAACTAAAGAAGATACCCACTTTCCTTTCATTCACTAAACTTTATTACTGTGATTTTCATTGAAGTACAATATTACAAGAGAAAATAATTAACCTTTTCCACAATGTTAAGAAATATTTTAAAAGATTTCTTCATGGTTGTCAAAAACTAGTTTTAGATACCCTAGTTAACATACAAACATACAAAGGTAAAAATGGCACACCTACACACACACACACACACACACACACACACACACACACACACACACACACACACACACACACACACACACACATATACACAGTGGACACACCTACATGATGAAGGAAAACATATACATTTAATTATTTTTACAAAACACAGGTAATATAGCTATCTGAATTAGACAAATTAAGTTACAGTCTTTCTAGAACAAAATTCTGTCTTGTGTTACTATCCCTCCACCACAGCTCAGCGCAGAAATACTGTCCCTAGAAACAAAAAGAGAGAATATCATAGTAAAAAGACTAACTAAAGAAGTCGTCACTGTGATTTTCATTGAAATGCAATAATACAAGAGAAAATAATGGACCTTTTTCACAATGTTAAGAAATATTTTAAAAGATTCCTTCATGGTTGTCAAAAACTAGAGGAAACACCTACATGATGAAGGAAAACATATACATTTAATTATTTTTACAAAACACAGGTAATACATTTTTCAGCATGTCTCTATACACTACATACTGTACATCACAGATAATTGATTGCTCTCAGGCAGCAACTCTACGGTGGATAATTTGTAATGGCTTGATAATGCTATATACCAAGTGTCACACTGTTGTATATTTGTGTACTTTTTCTCTTTTTCTGCACACATGCATACAAACACATGCACATCAGACCTTGACTCTGCAGGGCATTTACTTATGCATACTTATGCAAACATGTACAGTGCAACATGCATTTGCATACAAATTGTCTAAAACAGGACTTGATATTTTACATTTTATTTTTAATAATGTCATTCATAGACTACATTAAAAAACATGACATGACAGACATGATAGATTTTCAAAATAATCCTAATTAAATGATAAATGGAATTCACAAACAAACAAATCAGTTGGACAAGTTGTGAATGCAAGCATACCTTATATAATAATGTCCAAGTTGTAACCCATTCGATAATAACTCAACTCATGATCCACTTATGAAAAAGGGATGACAGGGATGGCGTTAGTTCATTAACATACTACACATATTACTGATGTTTCTCTGATTACAGAACATTCTTATTAGCTCAGCTGTTATAGACACTTTGGTTCTGCTTTAGGACCATGATGTCCTCCATCTTTTGCTCTTTTTACAATTATGAAGTTGGTTGATGTTAAAGGTCCAGTGTGTAGAATTTGGTGGCATCTAGTGGAAAGGACTTGGCAGAAACGGAATATACTTTTAATGAGTAGGTTTTAATTAGTGTATAATCCCATGAAAATAAGAAACATGTTTTTGTTAGCTTAGAATGAGCCTGTTATATCTACATAGAGAGCAAATCCTCTTCCAAGAAGTCAGCCATGTTGCTACAGTGTGTTTCTATAGTTTGCCATGTTTCTACAGCAGCCCAGAAAAGACAAACCAAACACTGGCTTGAGAGAGGGCCTTTCACATTTTTCACAGGTTTTGCAGCCACTGTAGGTTCTCCTACACACTTGGAAGATTTAAATTATGTTTTAGCAATGAACACAAATTAGCCAAAACCCCATGCCTGAAATTGGAGGACACAGTAATATCAAGTGATTAATGTTAGCTATATCTATATATATAGTGGTTAAATCATTTTTAGCTCTTGTATGTGATGTCTTAATTGTTGAGTCTATTAATAAGTGCTTCAAATCCACTGCCATCCATTCATCTCACAGTTGCTACTGTTGCAGCTACCTGGCAATGTGCACAGTCAGAGGGTTTCTAGATCCTCAGGTCAGGTACCTCCTATATTTCGCTCAGTCATTCTCCATTTAAGCAGCTCACTTTTTACAGAAAAACACAAACCTGGTCACTTTGCTTAGACCATACTGGTAACCTTGTGATTGTTTGATAACATTAGAATGTTGGTGGGGACATTTTAGCAGAACCCTAACATTGGTAGGGACATGCCACTACTGTCCATACCCAAATCACTACATAATTAATTTCAAATGCAGTGAAAATAACACAATATAATCACACTAGGCCTGTCAATAGAAACTGACCAACCAATGAAAAATTTTAAATATGCATGTTCATTAGTACTATGCCAATGTCCAACTTATACAGAAATGTTACGAGATCATAAATGGATAATGCTGTAGGTTTGAGACAGGTTTAAGGTGTGCCATGTCTCTGCTGTCACAACAGCATAAATGTGTGCTTTTTCAAAGCCGTTGAAGGTAGTGGCTAGACTAACAGAGTAAGCACCCATGTTGTCGATGAGAAGCCAGTCCCCCACGTCCAACTCAGGAATCCAGTAGTTGTCAGTTATTTTGTCAGTGCTATCGCAGGTTGGACCCCAGATGACAGACCGGTATCTCTGCTCGCTGCCCTCAACAGCCTATGTGGAGCACAGGCATTGAAATATAAAATCAACATCACACTGGTTATCATATTCTTGTCATGGACTCATGGGTTGGGACTCTTTGTGTTCTTTGGGTTTTCTGTGTTACACTTATGTTGCCTAGTCATTTGGTTAAGCTTGTTTATGTTATTTGACTTTGGGGGACTTTCTCGCATTCTTGGTTGGATTGTGGTTTAAGTGTTGTGTTCTGGTCTCAGGTTTTGAACATGGCCCATTTAGATTCCATGTTCCCAACCTCCCCTGGGATGAAGGAAAAAATTCTGGAGGTGAGAGTTGAAGACCCTACAGACAGGGGCCTCCGCCAGATTTTTACAGTTCACCCTCACTACGTGTTCATGTTTACCAGGTCTGCCCTGCAGACTTTGGTTCCAGAGCCAGTGCTGTGTGTAGAGGTACTGCTCCACCTCCTGCACTAGCTGTGGCTCCTACCCCACTAAAGTGGTGACATTCCATGGCCCTAGAACCAGTTTATGGTGCCAGGGATCAGCATGCCTGGTTCCCAGCGCCCGCCTGCTGCTTGTCTTACAATACACATGACCCCAATGCCAATCCCTGTGGGTGAAGGGCCCACAGAGTGGTGGTTACATGTAG
This sequence comes from Thunnus maccoyii, assembly GCF_910596095.1. Taxonomy (NCBI): domain Eukaryota; kingdom Metazoa; phylum Chordata; class Actinopteri; order Scombriformes; family Scombridae; genus Thunnus; species Thunnus maccoyii. Next base: position 4,403,896 of record NC_056550.1, on the reverse strand, counting down.
TTTCTTTGGGCTGTGCCCCATGGGCCAAGGTCTGGCCACCAGACACTTGCCTGCAAGCTCCCCTCCCAGGCCTGGCTCCCCTTTTCCAGGTGAGGTTCCAGCATTCCAAAGATGCCATATTAAGGTCCATGAATAGCTCTTAGTCTGACCCCTCACCTGGATCAATTTGCCTTGGGTGACCCTACCAGGGGTTATTGCACCTGATAACACAGCTCTCAGGGTCACTCTGATGCAAAAACCCCTTCACCACAATAAGGTGGCAATTCTTGGAGAAGCCAAGTTGGGTCATTGTGCTTAATTTAGGGCCTAGTATCCCTGGGACTTATGTACATATTGAACAATTCCACACCTCAAGATGTTGTCCAAGGGCAACATTAAATGTCCATCTTTGATCTTTACCTTACTTTAATAATACAGTAGTTGCAATGTACAGATATTGAATGTAATCTGGTGTTTTACAGAATCATCCAATAATGATGTTCTTATGTGGCGATATAGTTGTAAGTTCACCTTGTGAATGTATGGTGCAACATCGATGTGGGCAGGATCATTGATGAGGCAACTCATGGAGCCATACACTCCATCATTAATGTAGTACATCATTCTGTCAGAGCTGTTTTCCTCACTGTCTGGAAAAAATACATGAAAAATAATGAAAGTTACTAAAATGGTAACTAGATCTATGAAATATCCATGTTTTATGAGGAAAGTAAAGGGTAAATTATGATGAAAATGATCCTTTTTAGCCATTGTCTCTCATTTAGCCCTCATCCACATGCAACCAGGTGTCTGTGGCTCTGCACAAAGTGAGTAACTACAACCCTGAAAATCAAGATTATGGTTACTCAGAGGCTAAGCATGGCTGTCTACTGAATATTAATCTTGATGTAGTAATGCATTGCCACATAGTGCCATCAGACACATCTGACAGTTGTTAACTTTCACCCACACCTCTTGTATTTAAAATGAATATAAATTTAAATACAGCCACTCAGCTGAAGTAATCTGGTATCTTTAGCGTTTGTTTAAAGTGGACAGGCAACATTCATGTGGCTTCAAAAGACATAAATATACATTACTGTTGTGTTCAGCCATATGATCTATGTCGACTCTTTTGGCAATGACGTTTACTGCCAGTGTGAAGGCTGATTCCACGTAGTATCGGCCTGGTTCTGCAATAATCTGCACACCACTGTCAGGTGGGAAGAATTTATCCAGTGCCCCATTTATGACTTCGGAAAACTTGAGGGCAAAACACAATAGATTAATTGGATATTTCATGGGTATAACACCTCTTATTAGTATTTCAGACATTTAGCTGGCACTCTAATAAAAAGTCACCAACAGTCACCAGTATCACTGACATTACAAGCAACTAAAGGTAAGGTTTCTGGGTGGATACCAAATGGCAAAGTTTGATCTAATGTTTCCAACATCACTTGACTTAGAGAAACCTTGATACTAAAGATAAATCATAGAGCCATGAATGATAAGGAATATGTAGGTATGTTTGGACCTTGGCTTTCTGTAATATGTTGGTCCACCACAACCTCTCAAAAAAGTCTTCATATTTTTTTGCCTGACAATGCCTGTATTATATAATCAGGTGGACTGTCTATTTAAAGGTTCCTCAATAATATAACACTGAACAAGAAAATAGTTGTTGCAATTATTTGAGTCATTAGAATACTGAGGTGAACAAGCACTAGCATTGTATATTATCTTTGTTTTACCTCTTCAAATTTCACTTCAAAGTCCTCTCTCCCAGAGAACCCTCCACCAATATCCAGGAGTTTCATCTGGAAGCCGAACAAATTCTGTAAAACATATCAGTACCACTTTCTAATTAAAGCACCCTACATGTAGAGGTTTTGTTCGGGAGGCCGAACAAAGCAATTAATGATCCTAACCCTGTGATGACCATATCCTGGGTTGTCCCTGAGGAGTACACCCATAAACAAGTTGCAGTTGTGGGATTCTCTACACCACTTGCTCGATGTTGCTCAAATGCTTAACAGCTGAGGCATATTACTCTTGGCTCAACTAGAAAGCATTATAAGATTTGGCAAAGTATTTTCTATTCTGTTTTTAAAATGGGACAAATCCCCATTGATGTGTATGATTTTACTATGTCCTTTAACTTGTCAGAAAGACCCCTCCACTGAGTTGACCACTTACCTTTTAGAAATATCTCAAATCTATTTTCACAACCTATTAACAATTACAAATGAAGACTTAATGGATTAGTGGCAACCCTGAAGTCTTATTAATATCTCATAATTCATCTGCAAAACATTAGTGAATGATTTATTACCTATTAATAAAGCCATTAGTTAGAACTTATTAACCTTTTATAAAGAGTGCCTTATTAGAAAGTCATACCAAGATATCAGTCAGTCAGTCAACCAATCAATCAATTAATCAAAACAAAAAAAATCCTTAAAAAAGTAGAAGTGAAAAAGTATTAAACATAAAAAACAATGCCTAAGTTAACTCTTTAGTTTAAACTTTAAACACAAAAGTTAACCCACGCTCAACTTTTGCCGCTATGTGAGGTCATCCTTTGTTTGAATGCAGGGTTGTTTTCCATCTGAGTGCCCACTTACTTTTTTGAGACAGAGGATTTGCATCGCAACTGCAAACAAACACTGCACAACAAACTTGATGAATGGCTATACTAAACATGTAAATGTACTGTATTTTTATGTTCTATTGCTATAACAATGACTTACTGCTAGGTCAAAGACATGTCTGGCATCTGTAATGGCCTGCTTGAATGTCAAACTGTCAGTGCACCCACTGCCTACATGGAAGCTGACTCCAGTGACCTCTAAGCCCAGCTCTCCAGCTCGTTCCAGCAGCTTTTCAACAGTATCCAGTCTGGCTCCAAACTTTGAACTGAGTCTTAGCAGTGATTTGGAGTCATCCACTCCGATGCGTAGCACTAGTCTGGAAAGTGATTCAAAAGACGTGCATTTCTTGATGCTCTAAAAGAGTGTCCACCAAATGTAGAAGCAAAAATATCAGTAATTGTTCACTTACTTGGCTTTGCCATGACACTGAGAAATTTTTAGGAGTTCATCCTCACTATCAAAAGTCATCAGATCTACTCCGTGAGCACAGGCATATTTGATATGGGACCGTGGTTTTGTTGTATGTGCGTAAATGATTTTGTCAGGTGTCACTCCGAGGGACAGGGCCATCTGAATCTCACCCTGTTAGACCAAAATGTGTTTCATATTAGCAGACTGAGAATAAAAATGAGAAGGAAACAACCATTCTCAATAACAGAGACTGTGAAAAAAGAAAACAGAGTTGTAGATTATCTTCAAAATACTTCATCAGTACCTTGCTGGCACAGTCAAAACCTGTGTCCAGAGCACTCAGCATCTGGATAACTGCTGGTGTGTTGTTGCACTTCACTGCATAGAAAGGCTTGACTCGAGGTAAGTTAGTAAGCCACCTGAGGTGTTTCTCATACACAATGTCTAGATTTGCCACATAGAAGGGGTCTTCATTGTCCTGAATGAATAAAGCAGAGATAACATTTTATTTTGAAAATTCACATCTCAAAAATCTCAAAAATCTCAACTCTCTACGATACTTTCACACAATTATAGATTTATATGTAGCCCCTAGGGCAACATGAAGTATGGCATTTATGTTTACATTGTTTACATTTACATTGTTTTTCACTTTTTGAGGTTTGACTGGTGCTCTTTTAATTACATCATCTTGTGGCGCCTTCTCCCTCTGAAATGGTTTGTATGGAGCACAAGTAGTAGTATAAATAAGTATAAGTATAAATAAATAAATAAATAAATACATACATTTTGGTAATAAAAAAGGACATAATTAAATGAATGTCTTGAATTTATTTATACATTTTTTCATTTATTTATTTCTGTATTTCTATATATATTTATTTCTGTATTTCTGTGTCAGTATGTTAATTGAGTGGGTAGTCCTAAGATCAGTCTAAAGCAGAATTGTTCAGCTGGGTGAGCCAGACAGAAGCAAAGGATTCCTATCAACTCTACATGATAAAAGCTAGCTATGCTAAGTTTCTATTAACTACATGCACAGACTGTATATAAAGATGGACGATGCGTCTCCACTTCCTACCGCTATGCAAACTGAAGCCAAAATATCGTGTTTATGGCATGAATGTATTACAGGAGCTGCCATGGTGCTTGTATGGAGGCACTTGCAACCAGACTCTGCAGTAAAGTCAGGGGGATGGGATTTGGCCCCTAACTTGAATTAGTAGCTACAGCTGTAACCATGGTTGCGTTTAAGTAATACCATTTTCAGAGTAATACAGGTCAGTAACACAGCAGCCTGGGAAGGTTGGGGTTGCATACGCAAGGGATAATGCCTAATGAGATGTCCATTATCAGGAATTAATGGAGGCCAGAACCATCTGACGCACAGTGGAGGACCGTTGCCTCTGCAGAGTTTATTCCTTACCATAGTTACTTGCCAAAGAAAAAAAATAAGACCACTAATTTATATTTTCATGCATTTTGCAATCAAAATCTAAAGTTTTTCACAAGCCATAACTCAGTTTCCTGGTACCATCTGAAGGTTTGACTAATACCTGGAGCAATCATTACTATACCATAAGGTTCTTATGCAGTGGAAATGTTGTTCACTACTCCAGTATATAGGATGAACCTCAGATATGACTTGGCAACAGGAAATATTTCTAGTTCACTCAGCTCATAGAACCCTTTGGCATAGCTATGAGCCAGAAAACTAACATTATGCTAGCAAGATTCAAAGTCAATAACACTGCGTATGATTGACAAACAGTAACAAAGATTTTCACTAACAAATGATAGGCCATGTGCACTGTTGGCCACAGCCTGAAGTAGTGAGTTGAACAGCGTATAGGATGTGAGATGATTGCTTTAAAGTATCAGTAAGTTCAGAGGGATAATGTACTTCTTGCTGTTTGTGTGTTAAGTCGCCATCCAGTAGTGTTCAGAGGATGAGACACTGAAGGACAACAGTCAGTGTTGTATATAAAATATTCTATAGAATATAGAATACATTAATTCTAATGTCGAGGTGTCCACAGCCAGCTGATGCTAATGCTGGCAGAGGTTTGGGTAATGCTTTAGATTACAGCTTGCAACGTACAGCGTAATTACTCCGTAGTTATGGTGTAATCTTTTGTACTGATGGTGTACCTGCACAGTCCGAATCAATACATATATGTAGGTACAGAACTTACAGAGAATTTATACTGTAGTTATTTTTAATTACTAGGTACCTATTCTATTATTATAGAGTATGTGCGACCTACTGAGCAATATATGGATGTTTGGGAGGAACTTAAAGTGAACTTTTACTGTAGTTATTATTTAGCTACTGTGTACCTCTTCTATTATTACAGGGTACAGTATGACCATAAAACCAGCAAAAATCTGGACATTTCAGAGAAGTGGAGTGATGACTTCTGCTAATAAATTTGATGTGATTTTATTTCAAAATGACCTTACCAACAAACAGGTAAACTACAAATTGTAAATCAAATAAGTGACAAAGATTTGGAAAAAAAAAAGTATTAATTTATTTGTTTATAGTTATGTCATTTTTGTGTTCAATAAGTTTGATGTACTCCAATTGGGAAATGAACACCACCAACAGTTCATTTCAACAACCCAACTCCTAATATTTGCATAATGGCAGTGGATGGAACTGTGCATTCATTAGAATTTTCTTTTGCCGATTTTTTGGAAATTTGTTTAAAATTTGCATACATTTGGATGGAAACCTGGCTAGTGACTCTGTAATTATGAGTTCTCAACTTTTGAAAAAATTCTGCTTGATTAGAGCAAGGGGGCTTCAACTGTTTTTGGCCACCAAGTGTTGACCAGGCCTACAATGGAGTTTATTTTCTTTAATTTCATTTTTCTGGTTACTGGCTTGTGTGAGTGTGTGTGGGCCACAAGGTTAATAAGTGCCATTTAAAGTTCTTTTGGAATTAATTTTTTGTTTCTTAGATTGTTTTATTTTGTTTGCTGCTAAGGGAAAAAGGGTACATCAAAAGTTAAAATATAAAGGGCATAAGTAATAATTAGTCATGTGAAAATAATGTAAAATGTTTTTTTATGTGAAAGGTCAGTAAACTGTGATTCTCTTGGATTACTGTTATTAATATTTATATATATGGCTGCAACTAACAATTATTTTCATTACAGATTAATCTGCCGATTATTTTCTCGATTTATGATTTAGTCCATGAAGTCTTAAAAAAAAGTGAAAATATGGCATTCACAGTTTCTCAGAGGCCACACAATTTGCTTGTTTTGTCTCACTAAGATTTACTGTCAAATATGACAAGGAAAGACAGTAATCATCACATTTGGGAAGGTGGAACAATGAAATGTTTGAGAGTTTTGCTTGAAAATTGACTGAAACAATTAATCAATTATCAAAATAGATGCCGATTAATTTTCTACTGATCGTTGAATCGACTAATCGTTGCAAGTCTATTTTTACATTGTATATTTATTTTTTTGTGTTAACTTTATTTTTCTTATCTAATAATACAATTTCCCCTCTTTTAGTTAAAACATTTGAATTAATTTTCAGGGACAGTTCTATTGTGATTTCTCTTAAATAATTAAATAATCATAGTGAAGCCTTAAGCATAAGGAAGGGAACAGTTAACAGAATGTAAAATACACTATGAATGGGAATGAGGTTCTAACTAAAGTAACCTAGAACGTGTAACATAAGTGTCATGATGTCTGTGATACTCACCACTGAATCAAGCTCTTGTATTTTTTTGTCTATGAAATTGTTGATGGTCCTTCCATTATCTAAAATGACGATGTCACAGTTCTCAGGGGACAAAACTTGCATAACTGATTTGTTTGTAGTTACTGATGCTGCAAGAGATGACAAACAGGAAAAGTCAGAAGTATAAAATAAATCAGTATAAAACAAATTTTGTTGATATAAATCTGGAGACCCCATCATTATACAAAATCTGTTTTGTTTGTCTTTGATTATATCTATTTTTCCAAATAGTACCCAAAAACCAAATAATGCAGTGATAACATACATAGGCACATTTACCTCACACATTACAACACATTAAACATCACCCTGAAAAGTTTTTATCTTCTTACCATGGCTGGTATTCTTCTCCATATTTTGTAACCCTGAAAATCTCAAATATTTTCAAATTAACATAACCATTACAACAGCATTTCTATGAAACAGAACTGTAAAAAGTGTTCTTAAGTCCTCACACAAGTCACACAAGTGAAACAAGATACAGTGGTACACCGATTTTGTTAGGTCAATAGTGGCTCTTCCCCACCTAGTGTATTAAAACAAACAGTAACCCTGTTTACCTTGGGAACATCACAACTACCTTGTGATTAATGGAATACCTACTCTACCTGGTGAATCTATATTCTATATCAGCTTGTGAGCTGAATGGTTTTAATCACTGTATCTCTGTGTCTGGTGTATCACTTCATTCACATTTCCCCCAAATTTAGCCTGACATATTTGATATTTTTAATCTGAAACAATGTTGTGTGAGTTTTGACAACGTTTGTCGGCAGAGTGTGGGTATGTACAGTATGGACTGGTCGAACAGTTAGTCAGTTAGTCATGCAGTTGATACAGCAAAAATGTAAACACCAACTGTCAAGTCAAATGATCATACATGATGACAGCCATCAAATATTTGTCTAGCACATGATAGCCTCTGCATGATAGCGGGTCACGCTTAAATAATATTTTTAGTTGACATAGATTAGTGAAGTTGGTTTACCCTTTATTAAAGGGAAAACAGGACTTCCGTTCAGAGGCGTGACTGTAAAAAGTTCAGTTTGTTCTTGTGAAGTCATGGTTGAACACAAATGTTTTTTTTAATTCTGCTCAGCAGCACTCTGTGCATCAGCAGCTACGTTCACCATTTGTCTGTGAATCTATCCTTTACTGCTGTAAAGTAGCACAGTGTCTAAATGGTAGCAAATAACTTCAGCAGAATGGAACTCTTTAAGCAAATAGCTGTCTCTCTTTTTCTGTAACATTAGTTTTTCAATAACTTGAAATTTCTCTAAACACATTTCATCTATTTTGTTGTGGTTCTTTGGCCACAACAAAGGAGGAGACACACCATGTTGCAGAAGTAACAAAAGATAATTTGTTGAATCAAATGAAACAGATTAACTAAATATTTACAATATGAAGTTTGGCTGTCAGTATAATCAGTAGTGTAATGTGCACTGTAAAAAGAAAAGAAAGAAGAAATTTACTGTATTATTTTACAGTTTTTTTTTGTTTTTTCTACATTAAGTGTAAATGCCATAAAAACACAGTAAATTATTTTTATTAAAAATATTCACCTAGATGGACCTGCTATTCTGCTGCTCTGTTCTTTTAAGCCTCAAATCTAATTTCTCTCAACCCTGCGAGTCAGTGAAGCATGGATATACATACTTTGACTGCTATGTAAATAAATTACATATTCACAATAAAGAAATCCGTACATAATTATGTTAAACTGATTTTGGCCATCTACACCAAGATTTCGGTTTCTAATGATAGGCTAGATGATCAGTAATTTTGAGAATTTTCACTGTATTGATGATAGGGATTTTAATCATGTTATTTTATATATAATGTGTATATTTGTTATTTGTTGTTTTTTATTTTAAACTGTATATTCTGCATAATTCAATCACTGTATTGCAAGTCAAAAACTGAAAATCACTCTCTTGCCTAAAGCTTGTGCAAAATACTGCACCAGTTTTGACTCGTTCCAAATGTAGAGACTACTACATCACTCCAAATTAAGCATCCCAACACAGGATACCAGTCAGTTTAACAAATGGTTTTAAGATTTTGTTGATCACATATAAAAAACAGCTGGATCTGGTCCAAATTTTAATTTCAGACCTTTTTAATCCCTTAATGTCCCTGCACTAAAAGAGGCAAAGTTTGATCATGCTCAACTTCTGTTCAAGCGGCAAACCGCACTCCTTAAGAGTGGCAGCCTCATGGGTCCCCTCTGCCACTGCTGTGAGGGTAGGAGGCAAAGTTGCCTTTGTGTGTACATTGAAAAAAAATACAGGCAACAACGTTCCCACCCGTTGGTGTTCAGGCACTTTTAAGAGCATGACCTTCAATCTGCCATATGAACTTGAGACTTTTTTTAGCATGCAGATTCACATCTGTATGTTAATACTGATTATGTATTAGCTTATTTGTCTGTTTCTGGAAGGAATTTAGCTCCTGTTTCCATAACCAAGGAAAGTTCAATCAATATTAGAGGTGGGGGACTCAAGTCATATGACTAGGTGTGACTTTGACTTGAGGCAGATGACTTGAAAATACTTGACAGTTTTTATTTAGCTGAGTTGCCTATTTGCATTATTGTAGATATTGAGCATGAAGAAGTAATGTTTTGAGACATGATAGAGTGGCTTCTAGTGTAACATGCGCAACCCAGGCTTTAAAGACAGTGTCTAGCAGGACCTAGAAAACAATACAAGACAGGATTGAGCTGAAAGCTTGTTGAAAGCATTTTCCCATACCTGCGCTGATTTTCTCTTGAACTTAATATTGTTTTAGACAATAATACTTAATACTGATTTAGACAAGACGGTTCATGAATTGACAGCTTTTCATGACAGAGCTTCATTATTCTGTTCGCGGTCCCTCACTAGTTCAAAGTCAATGTAACTCAACCACAGCAGAATAGTCTCTCCTTCTCTCTAATCAACTGTGTGACAAATACAATCCTTCAAGATCAGGCAAACAAGATGGTATTTTTCCTTGATAATGCTTGACGTTTTTAACAATTTCAGTGTTCTAAATTAATGGATGTATTAGTCTACACAATCCACAGCAGAAAAAAGTAATCATCAGATAGAATACTGTTTCGTTGTGCAAGCGCCAAATGCGGATAGATTTGCCATTTGGCGAGTAAATATACCAAAATAGTCATGTGTTGCAGGCAGAGACTCAGGCTGATGCTGGGCGGTAGTATAACTTGGATTTTTTTTATTTGCACACTTTACAACCACAACAAAGCAGTATATGTGGCTTACAGTCCACCAGCATGTTTTTGCTGCTGTTACAACCCACTAGCTTTGTGCTCACTACTGCAACTGGAGGAAGTTCCTCTTCTTCTACTACTCCTGCTTCAAAACTCTCACCTTACTCAAAGGCTCAAATACTCAAATAATGTTTATATAAAAGTCTAAAGCTCTCAAGATATTGTTAATGGGTGTTAAAGCGGGTAATTTGAATCTAATTTTACTTAATTTTTCTGTTTTACATCAAGAAATCTGTACTTTGATGGGGAGTTCTTGTGGATGGATTGAAGTTTTCATTTAATTAGATCATTTTAAGGTATTTCTGCAGTCTTTTTCATTTTTTATGCAGATTTATACATTTGTTTAACATTCTAGCGATGTTTTATAATGAGATTTTATTTTTATTTTACAATGGTTGGACTGTAAAAATGCAGACAATGGTCAAAGTGTATATCTGTATTTTTAAAATAAATCTCTGCAGAATAACTAAAAGTTTTTTACTGTTATTTGACAGTAAGTGATTGGCAACTTTTGCTGCCAGACTTTTTTTTTTATGATTTTTTTTTTTACAGTGTGCATGAGCGGAAGATGTGTGTGGGTGCGTTGTACGGTGCCTAAAAACTAAGTCAAAAAGACTAAAGCAACATAACCAAATCAAAAGTCGTCTGTGGGGTAGAGGGGAGAGTTAGAGCAGCAGCTGAGTGCCCAAAGAGTCAGCCAGCGAACAGCTGCTGTCTGCAGCCAGGCTTTATCGCCTGGGAACAATGGCACCAGGTGTTCCCAGTTGAGTCAACAAGCCACCTGTGACAAAGATCTGGTCACAGCAGACACAAGCAGAGAGCAGTAACCCACACTGCTGCACTGCCTTGCTGAGCCTGGATGCTTCTCTGCATCATCTGCATTGACCAGGATGTGGAGACACACCTACTAAAAGTCAACATGCTGCAGTCTGTTGGTTTGAGTTGAACATTCTGAATACATAATGCCGTCGAACAAAGGCAAACACAGTGACTACTTTTCATTTAAATGGTTTTCATTCAAATCACACCCATGAACTGCATTTTAATGATGGACAATCTACTTCTTTCACAGAGTAACTATTATTTACAGGATTACAAGGTATATTTTCTTTTAATCCCAATATTTAGCATTTCTAAGCAGTATGTGAACAATTAATAAATGATTTATAACACACTTGTTGTAGATCTAAGTGAAGAGATAATGAATGGCAATAAAGTAAAAAACAGTTGTAATGATATAAAATGTCTTTGTAGGAGAATTTATAATTTCTGACAAATACTGTACATGAATAAATACTTGAAATTTCCTATCTGCTCATAACTACATTATATTGATATACACCACTTCTTAAATGTTGCATACTGCTTATGATTATAGAATAGTGGACTTCTATGACTGTGTTTTTTGCAGGATTTAAGAATGGCCTTGATGAGTAGTACAATAAACTACCTGATCCAGCTTGATACAGCAATTTGGTAGAGATGTACTGTAAGTAATTTCAGTCATCATCACTTGAATCCAAATGAACCCTAACATCCCATAAACTACAGAGTAGTTTAAAAAAATGAAAACGAAATAATTATGTCATCATATACAGTTTATATTCTGTTGTATTTGGTTTAGTTCCAGCACAATATGTCATATGACTTTTTCATAATATGGAACAGAAACCGTTATGATGCCAATTTACCATATAGTGCTCTATATGATAACTTCCTCTATAAGAGGAATAGTGCTCTAATAGTGCCTACTAGACTGATAAAAGGATGATGACATGATAGCACGTCTGTATGATAGTCATAGTGTAGTGTATACCTAGAATGAAGATCTCCTTTAAGGAAGTAAGCATGGAGTTCAGGCAGAAATTTCAGTAATCATTAAATTTAGTTCAGTCAGCCAATTCATGAGGAGCAGATCAATATTTAAATGTAGAATATGTACAGAAATAGTGTAAGGAAACATTAATCTCACACAGCAGGGAGTGGGGAGTGATGATACTAACTTCCCCCCTGTGGGAAGATAGACTCAGAGCCTACAAGTGGATGCTGAGGTGGAGGTGGGGTTTTTGAAACGCTATATAAATGGCAGTGGCCATGGTAGTGGGCAAGCATGTGAGCTATGTGGCAGCCGCATGCAGCAAAGTGTGACAGAGCACTGACTGGCTTAAATACGCTGCCATGATTATACGGGTGTGTTGGATATATGTTACAGTGAGGAGGGAATGGCATGTGAATGGAGCAGCAGCTTTAGTTGGGCTGCCTGAACTAGCTCGCGGGCGTCGCTTCACTAAATCCCTGACAAGCTGAATAAACTTCGACTGCACCAAAGACGAAAAAACTAAATCACATGATAAAAATATCATGTAAATGATGCATGATTTGTAATATATGATAAAAAAAAGTAAATTATACATGATTCATAATTCTATAATTTATGATAAAAATTATCATGTAAATTGCCACCTATCTGAACACAAAACTACATGCAATACTCTGATACAAGACAGTTACAGCCAGGTCCACTAGATGGCATCAAAGACAAAATAAGAATAAATGACATAAAAAGACCTATTGAAATAATAGAAATACAGTCACACACAACCTTGTATATTCACTTAATTTTTTGTGTTATTTGTATTAATTACATCTATTAAGGTCGTTTCTTTAAACAAGGTATGACTAAGAATTCATAATTATGACTTTTTGAGTAGAAAATTGGGATATAAATATTACAGTTTAGCTTTGCTTAAGCTAGGATTGCGGCACAAATGTGAGCTGAAAAAAAAAAAGCTCAAAACAGGGCTGTGCCAATCTTCATTACTTAAGTGTAACGATAAGCGAAAATAGTTCTTTATATGTCATATTTTAAGGGCAGTGGAAAGTAAATGAAGTACCCCAAATTCATCTCAAATTGTTAATTATTATCGTGTCAGAAAAAAGATGGATGTGGAGATTTGTTTGTGTTTTGAGTGATTAAAATGAAGTTAAGAGGGGCTCAATTACGAATCTGTTTCAAATCCAAAAAACAGGTCATTAAGGAAATTTTTTATTTGGTCTTGATTAGCCATGTACATATGCCAGTTTGAGTCAGTAACAAGCTATCAAGGCAACAGTTTGGCCTCTCCCAATATAGGATATCATGAAAGTATGAAAAATTACTTATACAGTACTGTATATATTACAAATATATGTAAGTAATTGTTTTTCCCAAGTCTTACATTTCTTACGGTTGAGGTGGTCTGAAAAGGAAGATACAGAGTTTGAGCGAAGAGGATATTTACTATTCCAGATATGACCATGAGCCATGGGAAGCCAATCACTACCACTATAGGACCCCCAACAGCTGGACCTTTAGACAATAAACAGATTTATATTCAACAACATGGCAAAATGGCATGTCTTCCTTTTGTTCTTTGGTACAGTATTTAAACATACGTACTATATAAATATTGAGCAAGACAAACCATTTTATGAGACAGAAGTTTGGTGTAAGTTGTTTTTCACAGTAGAGCTACTGTTCCATGATGATGACGAATGTTTACCTACAGAAAATCCAATGCAGACCGTGGCATCAGCAATAGCATAAACCGTACCATACACTGGCATATATTTCAGGTCGACCAAGTAACCCATCAAGGGCATTATTGAGGAGTCCACTATGCCTGGCAGAAACTAGATAATCATTGATTATTTAACCCTACAGAGAAAACAAAAAATAAGTTATTAGTTTAATATCAAACATTTGAAACATGACTTCCCACCTGAAAGCCGACAGAAGCATTCAGAGCAATCACATGATAGATGTTCTTGGAAAATCCAAACTGAAATATAAAGAAAGATATTTACAGATGGATACAAATTTAAGGTCTGACAAGACACATTCATTTTATTACATTTAGTTATATTGCACTTTATTTGTTTTTATTTCATATGTAGGCAGACACACAAAGATGACAGGAAAAAAGTCAGGACGTTTGCAGAATGTATGATAGTAGTGGATCCATGAGACTCACAGAGATGGTGGTTATTCCCAACAGGATCATTCCAATAAAAGCACAGAGCCATCTGTGGGGAGAGAATAACAACATACTATATATATAAATGTATATGTGTACTGTATATAAGTATATATGGTGGTCTTGGTATATTAAGTCCCAAAACCATGAAGAAAAGGCTAACATTTTAGATTACTGACGGCAAATTACAGTGTCATTATTAAGTACATATAGGATATCAATAAAATACTTGTTGTATTTTACTAAGACATGTGAAAAGGCTAGCACTTTGGATCACTCCAAAATGTACATCCATGGCAGAAATTCACTAATTTAGACTCACTAGCATGGTAATGGTATTAGCAGCAATGTATAGTAGTAAGAATTCTCATACCCAGAAATGCAGTACTCTCTTGACATTTTACATTGTTATTATTGAGAGACACTTAAACTATTTCTGTGCCCATTAGCCCCTTCTTCCCTCTACCTCTTCTCTTGTAACTGGATTTGGAATTCCTGTATGTACAAAATACTTCCCTGTCAGGGTGTTAAAACTTGGAAATTCATGACCAAGTCATTTGAAGTAATTTATTAAATTAAGAAACTTACATAAATGAATTAATGAATATTCACAAAGATAAAAAAGTAATTAGCTGCTTTCCAAAAAGTCTGTCAATGCATAAAACCATATATGGACAGTCTATACAGTATTTCTGTATCTTTTCTAAGAAGACCTATGTGTTTTTGCCTCCACCAACATACCTTCCAATTTTGTGTGACAGGTGACCAAAGATGTTGGATGCAATGAGGTAGGATAAGCTGTCCGGTAAGAAGGCAATGCCTGACACAGAGACACAGTGAGATGGAGCAATACATTTGCACTTACTTATACATGGCAACGTATTGTGCATTTAATGATTGGAGATGATCTGCAGCTGGGGATGATCGTAAATGATAGGTGAATATCTTCAGCTACAGTATTACCCCACCCAGAATCTATACATCTGATAAACTGGGATGGAGATCTGTGTGCTCATATGATAAGCTTAGAAACTGTGCATCAATGTATACACTGATTTTGGATTCTTTGAAAAATTGTGGATTCTCATTGGCAGGAAACACAATGAATTGTACAATTGAAATTGTACATAATGTATTCATAACAAATATATAAATAAACAAGAAATAAATATGAGCATGGGCTGTCAGTATCAGGACAAACATAAAATACAGTATGATTGTTTTGAATACCTAGCTGCCATTTACTAGCACACATGGTCTTCATCATCCAGATGGGAAGTGATGTCTCTATTGTGGCAATAGCCTGAGTTGTAAAGGACACGGCTCCTGGAAAGCAGAGTCAGTAGAGTATTATTATAAGTATTGTCATTTAGTATGCTCCTGATCCTCATAGAGTTACAAAGTGTGAAGGGCCGCTGCTTCAAATTTTTCTCTAAATAACATCTTCAGCGTTACTTAATAGAGAAACACGAGATTCTCCTGGATAATATAATGATCTCGGTTTATGTTATAACCACAATTTTCAGTAATTTCAACTTTCTGAGAAATCATGTTTTGTCTGTCATTTTGGCATGGCGGACAGCTATATACGACAATATCCATGAGCCTTGGCCGCTGTTGCTGTCAGTCAGAGGCCTGAATCAGAGCAGTAATTAATTCAAAATGCATCAAAACACTTTACAATTTACACACACTGTAGATTGTAAAATCAGTTTTCTAAAAACATGGCAGAATTTTAAGCTTGATATATGGATGCTTCTTGCCAAAATGCAATGCAATGCATTGGGAATCATATTTAATTGATACCCCAAATTTTTTATGTACACAGTCTTGTACCTTTGACTTTTTATCAAACAAACAGATATTTTCTAGCACAGTTATGCTGTTATTGACCTAGACTGCTGGGGGACTTCCCATGATGCACTAAGCTCCTCTCTCCTCCTATACATAATAATGCATGTTACTAACTTGGCTTCATCCCTGGAATTTTTGTGGTTTCTTATCTCACAGGTTTCTATGGATGATGGTCATGAACCACCTGGTTATGGATCGCAGGCTTCCGTGGATCATGGTTGCAGACTACCTGCTGCCATGGTCCTGTTTGATGCCTACACCTGCTATTATTACTATTAGTCATATTTCTATTATTATTATTGTTGTTATTGTTATTATTGTTGTTGTTGTGCTTCTCTGTGTCTCACTCTCCCCTCTCCCCCTCCCTCCCCCTTTCTTTCTCAACCAAACCAGTCAAGGCAGATGGCCACACACCTGGACCCTGGTTCTGCTTGAGGTTTCTTCCCATTAAAGGGGAGTTTTTCCTTACTGCTGTTGCCAAGTGCTTGCTCATGGGGGAATGTTAGGTCCCTGGAAAAGGTACGGTCTAGACCTGCTCTATGTGAAAAGTGCCCTGAGATAACTTCTGTTGTGATTTGGTGCTATATGAATAAAATTGATGATTTAACCGGGAG
The DNA here is from genome assembly GCF_910596095.1 of Thunnus maccoyii. Classification (NCBI taxonomy): domain Eukaryota; kingdom Metazoa; phylum Chordata; class Actinopteri; order Scombriformes; family Scombridae; genus Thunnus; species Thunnus maccoyii. The sequence goes on along the minus strand of NC_056550.1, from coordinate 4,387,319 downwards.
AGTTTCATGCTGATCCAAGCTGCACAAGAGTTCCAACTGTATATCATGATACATTGTCTATGAACAAAAAGAATGAGATTTTTGCTTCTGAAGCCAGGGGCACCACAAATAGCTCTTCCCATTTTGCAGCTCGATACGTCCCACAGAGCAACAAAGGGTACATTATTTCCTTCTTTTCTTATTACTTACCAGAAGCACTGTATTATGAGAGGTTTAGCAAAATGTAGGCGCAAGGTCTCCACATTAAATGACAAAACACATAGTTTGTATCTTCCCTCCAGAATATCACATTTTTTCTGATCTTTTCTGAACTGATACCTCTATCGGCAGGATGACATCTTTTGATGACAGCTGCAAAGCTGTGCTTAAGGTCTAGTTAGGTTTAGGCGAAGGTTGAGTAAGCAATGTGGTTTGAGTTGACATAATGTTTTCTTATGGTTAGGGACCTTCATCGTTATGGTTAAAAGAAAGGAGAGAAATTGAGAGGCAGCACGTATTAGCTGTTAAATCACAATGAGCAACCAGTGAAAAAGTGAAAAACCAAGCTGTGAGACAGACATGTTCGTAAAGATGGGAAAAAAAAGTTTGGTATCGGAAAGCCAGGAACCATCTGTGATGTGAAGACAAGCGGATGACATCAGACTGTCTTTATAAATATATGTCATTGGCTACTTTAAAATACTTGCAGAAATGAGAATGTATGGATCCCTCAGGAGAGTCAGCAGTGAAGTCCCTTTTTCTGTCTGTATAGAAGAACAAAAAATATTTTTAGAGGGATAATTTGAATAAGATGTAATAAAGTCATGACAATGAAATTAACGTTTTACTGTACTGTTGTCATCTTTACTAAATTATCAAGGCTCATCAGTATTGTTCAGTAAATCAGTTTCATCAATATTATTTTATTTTATTTTATTTTATTTTATTTTATTTTATTTTATTTTATTTTATTTTATTTTATTTTATTTTTATTATTATTTTATCAATTTGACTATTTTTTGGGATTTAAAAATACAGGTTTTTATTCCTTCAATTCAAAGTGTCACTGCAAGACAGTAATTGAATATGGAAGCCCAGCAGTCATACTTTACCTTAATTTGCACCCCTGATGGTTGGAAGATGAGGACATGCAAACCTGTTTATGGGTAGTGAAACAGGACATACAACTGTTTCACGCTGTTACTTTTGAGGAGGATTATATGCTTCATCTTATGCACAATGTTACACAGTACCTCCACCCAACACAGCAATGACTGCCAGGACAAGGAAGGGAGCCATCTTCCCCAGAAACTGATACATCACACTGCCAAATAGAGCACCCACTTCAGGGTGATAAGAAATAAGAGATAAGTGATAAGTTACAGAGAAAAAGTTAAAAATTGGAGTAGAAGCATGATGTAGTCTGGGATTGAAACTCTCACAATGGAAAATTTCTTCCTTCAAAAGTAAACTTGAGTTGTGCATATGGTGTCTATACAGTCTGCTGACTTCCTTGGTCCATTCAAGAAACACCTGAAAACTCAGCTCCCCTGTGAACACTTCAAGGCTTAAGCCCCGTCAACTATTTAGCACTTTGTTGATTGTTGCACTATTTTCTTGTTGTTTATTGTATTTCTTATGCACTTGTTTACTTCCTGTCACTTTTTACTTAAATTTTTTCAAAAAAGAGTTCAATTCATCAGGTCCACAAGAGGCCTCAAGTGGATTTTCAGTAGACTTCTAGATTATCCTTGGGATGGAGACTTTGTTTGGAAGATTGCATTGTTCTTAGCAATATGGACATGACATTGCAAAAATCACACAAAAGTTTTTAAAGAAGAAAAAAGTGAAAACTATGACCTGGCCAAGTATGTCCCCTGACCTGAATCCAATAGAACACCTTTAGAGTATTTTAAAGAGGAATGTAGAGCAAAAAAAACAAAACAAAACAAAAAAAAACAGCAAAGAGCATCTGAAAAGAATCATCTGTGAAGAGTGGCAGAAGATCTCTTCACAGAGTTGGCAGAGTTGTCCTAGACTGGTATCATCCACACCCAGGGGGATCGATGCTGTCATCAAAAATAAAGGTGGGCATACAAAATATTAAAGAAATATAAGAATGGAGTCTGACTAAGGAAGGGTGTGTTGACTTTTGTTGCAGTTCATTCTTAAATATGGACCTTTCATTATAGTTTAATTAGTCAAACCTTCAGGTTTTTTTCAAATTAATTCTTCTTGGGTTTTGTCTAAAAACAAATAAAATTGTATTAAATGGACAGGATTTGTAATTACTTAACATTTAATTACTTAAAACATTAATATTGACCAGGGGTGTAGTTTTGTTCTATACTGTATGACAGAAGTGTGTGAAAGTTCAGTCCCCAAGTCTGGAAGGTGTAGATTGAATTGGATGGACAAAAATGAGATTTTTAGCCATACCATTAATACCACAGTCTTTATCCACTTATGGGTATCAGGGTGTATGAGGCCATTGTGGGCAATGATGCAAATCAGTATCTAGGGTAATAGATGACAGGGACTCAGCCTCCTATACAGTGGGATGCCAACCCAAGGTACTTGAAGCTACAAGTTCACCAAGAACTTGATGAACATGTGCAAATGCGCTTTCCAGAACATGTGTGTGAGTGAAAGATGCTAATCATGAATTTTATAAAGCACTTTTGCAAGCTGAGTCTGTATACACACCCACCAATCCTAAGGCCAAACCAGTGAAGGATATACCCATCGCCCTTCCTCTCTCTTTGTCATCTTTGTACACATCAGCCAGCATACCCATTCCTGCAAAACAGAGGTAATGAAATAACAACAACAAAAATAAAAATAATGGGTGAAAATGAAATTATGTTACAGCACACTGATTACATTTAAAAAAAAGGTCAATATTAATGGTCAATTTTCAAATCTATCTGAACTTGTCAAACACAAAACTATTTTTTCAGTTAATTAATTATCTGTTGTTTCAAGTGGATTCCAGTCAGTAATGTCAAATATTGAAAAAGTAAATGTATCTCACCTGCCACAGATAAGCAAGATCCACCTACACCTTGCACTGACCTGGCCAGCAGCAGTAAGACATAGCTAGATGAAAAGGCAAACACTTCCAAAAAAACAAAGACATGGATATTTAATTTTATAATACATGAAGGAATAACTGCTTGTCCTTGTGGAAGAAATGTGGTTAAAATAACTTGACAGTTTGAAAATAATTACATTTTTTTTCATCCATTCAAAAAAATGAATGACAGAGATGTTCAGTGCACCATCGTAAACAATGATACATTGGCATTAGGGATGTCAGTTTTGGTTAATTTTGCTTTTGATAGACTGACACCCATTAACTGGTAACTAACTGGTTAATTTTTAATAAAAGTTGTGATGTAGCTTTTTGTTGAGAGCTGTCCAGCAGTCGGTGGCCAGTCGTGAGATATTGCTTAAATCTAAAAAGTTTGCTTGGTTCAACTTTTTTCCGAGCCAACTCTGTTGGCACCCTTGCTGTGAAAATGGAGTGGACTGATACAAATGAATGAGGGGCTGTGTTTATTTCATGCATAGCTATTGTCTGTCTGAATGCAGCCTAATGTGATACTTACTTAGAGGTAGTTGCCAAGATGATTATACAGAAACCAGCGCACATGGGGATGTGGTATCCAAACCTGTACAATATACAACATATACTGTAGGTAGGGAAAATTGAGTGTGTGTTTTTGAGCTTGTTTTTGAGCTTGTCACTCACCTGTTGGTAAGTGTCCCAATTATGGGGTTAATGATGAGCTGTATGGTAGACTTTGTGGCCAACAACACTCCTAATTTAACGTTTTCTTTGTCCAGCTGATCACCTGTTTCAGAGCAGTTTGAAAGGGGGATACCTGGGCCATGGTGGATGAATAACTGGAGACAGCTGGGTTCTGGTGTAGAGGTACAAATGTGGAGCCCAAAATCACTGATTGGTTAATGACTGGTGAGTCAGTACTGTTCCCAGAAGTGGTGGTGGAGGCCTGATCAATTGTGTACAGGTAACTGGGGAGGATTGGCACTGTCAACAAAATAAAGCAAGATAAAATCTTAGACCATGTCCACACTAAGCCGGCTGAATTCATAGATGCCTTTTTTCTCTCCATTTTTGCCATCTGTCCAAACTAAAACAGCCTTTTTCTCCCCCGAAAACAGACATTTTCCAAAAAGTCCTCCAGAGTGTCCTCCAGAAAATGCCCCCCAAAACATAACAGCGAATCCCCTCACTGTAGGGATCAAGCATTCAGACCTGTACCAGTTTTTCCTTTCATTTGTCACCTGTCTATATGTATATATTTGTGTGTATGTGTGTGTGTGTGTGTGTGTGTGTGTGTGTGTGTGTGTGTGTGTGTGTGTATACATATATCCCTCACCAACTACAGACAGTAGCATATTATCCAGGAACAAGGCAATAAACACAATAACCAGGACCATCTTCTTCAGCTGTGCCTCCTGTCTCAGCCAGGTCAATAAGCCTAGATTACATAGCAGAAGAGAAAGCAGAGAGAAAGGCTCTGTGTAATGACTTCTTTATGTCAATATGAATTTAACAAATCCATTTGTAATAACATGCATGCTGACTCACTTTGTCTAATCGTTTGTTTTATATTTATATTTATATTTATATTTATATTTATATTTATATTTATCTATCTATCTATCTGTAATTTTTCCTCAACACCCAAATATTTATGTAAATACAAAGACAAAGTATACAGTACAGAATATGTATCCCACAGCAATTTCATCTAGACATTTTCAGATTTTTGTATGTAGAATACATGTATTCACTTTAGCAGACAACAATCTGAATAGTATAACCAAGAAAGCAAAACCAGAGAATATTCTGATTCAACTTACCCATATTTTCAGTTTTTAGTGAGAGTGGAGTGGCAGCTTGCAAGGTGTGACGAGCTTGGACTGTGTGAAGTGCATCAGTCTACAGTACCAGCAAAGCAGGAAGATTTACAAAGGGCAACACCTTATCCTGTCGTACATCATAAAAAATAACATTGACACTAAGGCTGAGTCTGAAATCACTCCACATTTACTATATAGTGCACCGTATTTACTCTCTGCCATTGTTTTGGAGTGTTTGAAATCCAGGTGTGTAAATGTATCTACTATATAGTGCGGAAATCTCAATTTACTGCACACTAGTGAGTAAACTATTGAGTGTCTATTATATAATGAGTGAATGAGGCAGTGATTTGGATACAGCGTCAAGCTTGACTTTTAATGTGGTGATTAATAAATACACTTTCAGCAAGCCTGGTCTCATAGCTCTGAAACAGCTGAGCCAATCACAGTGAAGCACAGCAACAATAGTTCAAATTAAAGCTGCAAGCAGCGTTGAACGGGCCTTCGCACCTCTGCGCACGTCGGGCCGCGGCGCAGTTGAAGGGGCATGTAGATGTCTTCAGTCCCGGGCTGTTTTCAGACAGTGCAAGACGGAGATAAACATCACTTCCTTTGTCCACTATTTTGCCTGCTGCTAGGGCTGCTTTGCTGAAATTTCGTAGGGGGCACTATTCAGCCAGTTTGCATCACTGATGGAATACTGTCATGTACACAGTAAACTTATAGCAACTTCCTTGGTCATGGCAAAACATCAAATCTCAACAGTGTGAGGAATTTTCTGCAGGGTGAGACATGTCTGCCTTACTCACACCTGTGTCATCAAAATTATGCAAGTTTTGAGCCCTTTCACTTCAATTTCATTTAGTAAATTGAAAACTCTTGATGAGTTTGTCTGTAAAACTAATTAATTTCCTAATTTTCATCAAGTCTATTTTTAGAAAAGTAAAGACTTTTGACCCACATGACCTGGTCAAAGTTTGATTGAAATTTCTTATCACCCTGAAGTGGGTGCTCCATTTGGCAGTGTGATGTATCAGTTTCTGGGGAAGATGGCTCCCTTCCTTGTCTTGGCAGTCATTGCTGTGTTGGGTGGAGGTACTGTGTAACATTGTGCATAAGATGAAGCATATAATCCTCCTCAAAAGTAACAGCGTGAAACAGTTGTATGTCCTGTTTCACTACCCATAAAAAGGTTTGCATGCCCTCCTATTCTCTTTCTCCCCCTCTCAGTTGGAGAGGAGAATGCCACTCTTCTTGTGAAATATCCTCATAAATCCCATGACTTTGGCCAAATCCTTTGATAAATTTGACAAAATGTAAAAATTATCCCCCCAAAGTGCCAAAATGTGCTCTATAGTGCCACCTATGTATCTAATATGGCTGCCACGGCCCGTAGGAATGTCATAGAGAGATTGAACCAAAACTCAATTATTTGTCTCATCAAGACCTACAAATTATACGCTGACACGTTTACATATTGTAAGCCCTGAAAGTTGGAGTGCCACATCGCACCTTACAATGTAAACCAATGGGGAGGCAATCTCTAGGAATGGACTTTGTGCCAAACAAATGGTTCTGATGTCTTAACTATAAGCCTGACCACTTTGAAACCTGTATCAATGGATTCGCGACGAAATTTCCTACAAAAAAATGTGGTTTTTAATGTAGGATTTGGCCAAAATCATGGGATTTATGAGGATATTTCACAAGAAGAGTGACATTCTCCTCTCCAACTGAGAGGGAGAGAAAGAGAATAGGAGGGGGGAATGGGTGTGGGGGTTGAGTGACAGTTTAGTGATAAAGTGCTGCAGAAAAATAAAATCAAAACTAAAATTTGTAGCTCTGTACTGTGGTTTTTCCTTTATTAGGGCCCAAGCACCTAGCGGTTCGCTCACACTCTCCATTCAAAAATATTAGTACTTTTCTGTATCCAGCTGCAGTTACTTATTGTCTCTACACACCTGACAGTACACATTTCAATCAAACTTTGACCAGGTCATGTGGGTCAAAAGTCTTTACTTTACTAAAAATAAACTTAATGAAAATTAGGAAATTAATTTGTTTTACACACAAACTCATCAAAAGTTTTCAAATTATTAATTAACTTATTACAGTGAAAGGGCCCAAAACTTGCATAATTTTGATGACACAGGTGTGAGCAAGACAGACATGTCTCACCCTGCAGAAAATTCTCATCCTCACACCGTTGAGTTTTGATGTTTTGCTATGACACAGGAAGTTGCTATAAGTTTATTGTACATGCTCCAATCTTCACCAAACTTTAGATGTTTGTAAAGTCAGACCTGTCAGCCCAGGTCTGACAACATCTGCATGCTTGTGACAGAAGCCCTTGGACTGTGCCATACCCCGCACAGTAGAGGATAGAAAACGCATGTAAATTCAAGATTTGTAGGTCAAAGTCTCATGACTCATTTAAAGTTCAAATGAAGTTTGTATCTAAAACTATGTGGAAGCAGTAAATGTTCAAAAAGGTGTGGGTTTGCTCACACTTTCCATTCAAATATATGAGTATTTTTCTGTGTCCAGCTGCAGTTACTTATTGTCTCTCCACACCTGACAGTACACATGTCAATCAAACTTTGACCAGGTCATGTGCGTTAAAAGTCTTTCCTTTTCTAAAAATAGACGATGAAAATTAGGAAAATAATTTGTGTTACACACAAACCCATCAAGAGTTTTCAATTTACTAATTGAAATTCAAGTGAATGGACCCAAAACTTGCATGATTTTGATGACACAGGTGTGAGCAAGACAGACATGTCTCACCCTGCAGAAAATTCTCATCCTTTCAATCAAACTTTCAAAATAAAGGCACACCAAACTTGTAAGAAATATCTCTCATTTTTATAAAGAAAAATGATCTGATCCCGATGGGCCAGAGCGCGAGGTCCCGACCAACGCTGCTTGCAGCTTTAATTTTTTAGTTTAGTTTTTTAGAGTTTATTTGACAGACAGGATTGATGTGTAGGATTCAATATTTGGTCTACAGTCCGAAGCGGAGGGTGGCAGTAATGTGCCTAATATGCTATAATTTAGCTATCGTTGAAACGTGTGGCATGGCGTGGCGTTGAGTTTTGATGTTTCACCATGACAGAGGAAATTGCTATAACTTTAGTGCAAATGCTCCAGTCTGCCCCAAACTTTGCATGTTTGATAAGAGTCCTGGCCTAAACACGTCCTCATGACAATATTAAGTCAGTAATGCAAACTGGCTTAATAGGGCCCCCTACGAAATTGCAGCAAAGCAGCCCCAGCAGCGGGCAAAATAGTGGACAAAGGAAGTGATGTTTTATCTCCGTCTTGCACTGTCTGAAAACAAGACATCTACATGCCCGTTACAGAAGCCCTTCGAGTGCGCTGCGACCCGACGAGCGCAAAGGGACGAGGGCCTGTTCAATGCTGCTTGCAGCTTTAATTTAAAATGTAATTTAAAATTTCTTGGCAATTTATCCAAAAGTTGTCAAAATATGTCCCTCTGAAACTTACTGAGAGTTAGGTGGTGTGGTAGATACCATTTTCATGTTTGAACATGAACTATGGTGCTGGAGCCTGAGTTAGTTAGCATAGTTTAACTTAATGAGTGGAAGCAGAGGGAAACAGTAAAATCACAGTCCTATCAGCTCCATCCTGGTCTGTGAAGTGGTGATATACATTATAATATACTCAGCAAGTACACAGGCCCTACAGGGTTTTCTGTGAAATGTGAAATTTTACTTCAAAATTTCTGATTTCTGATTTTGTGATTCAGATCTTTTTTGTATCACATCACATCTTGTAATGTTTTCAACTGTTGTGCTCAATAGATTTTAATTAAATGGCAAACATAAATAAAAACAAAATGAAGACAACTTGCAATAACTGATTTTAAAACTTGCAATGATTGATTTTTAGAGCACCAGGGGCAGTAGAAACAAGCCATCACAATTTAAGTTGATATGGTGAATTTATTTGCTATAGCAGTTGCCTATTTACACATCCAGCCCACATGGCACAACATTCATTTGGAGTCTTATTCACCTGATGAATAAGTCCAAAATTCATTCCTTTTAGCTCTGTTTTAGGTTTTCGCCAAATTCTGAGAAAAATATCCATTATTTTAGCTGCTAAATGCTCCAATTTAGCTAGTTGTTAACTTTGTTGGCCATTTGTTGCTGGGCAGATAGCGTACACAATATGCATTTTTTTACATGCTGACAATGTTTGGTGCATTTACAAAAATACCTGAGGGGATAGGTTTGACAAGAACGATCTATCTAGCAGGTAAAACAATCCACTGGCAGCATGTCTCTATGATATATCAGCATGTCCCAAATCCACACTACATCCTATTTCTAAACAGTATGTACTACACACTAACCATCATAATATAGTATAGTATAATACTTTAATTTAATTGTCCTGTGATACTGTTCAGCAGTAGAAAGCTAAAGATTTTGATAAATATCTTCTTGTTCTCCGTAAATGTCGAGAGTGTCTTCAGCAAAAGGTTGGTGTACATTCACATAGTCGTCATCAGTGTTACTGTTTTCCTCCTCTTTAGCTACTTTTTTTACCACACAATCTTCATACCCCTCTCCGTCGTTCTCTACAATATCATAGATGTCCTCGCTTTCTACATAATCATGACCTTCATTGTTCTCCTCTCCCACATAGTAATGATTAAAACTCTCCTCTTCCTCGTGAACACGATCTTCACTGCTCTCCTCTTCCTCCATCCCTCTTGCTTGATCCTCCTGCCTCTTCTTGGTGTGCAATGGTTGGAAGTTCATATAGCGCTGTTCCTCCTCACTCTCCTCCTCAGAGACTTCATAATTGTTCCTGACAGCCACTGGAACAGCAGGGGGCAGAACGTGTCATGAATATTTATAACAATTCTCTAAAAATCACACAATTACTTACACACTCTGAAACACAAGCAGTTAGATGAAAGTGTGTCTTGAAAGGAGGAGAAACAAACAGCAACAGTTTCATATGAACACAGACCCTGACTCAGGACGAGGTCTCCAGGCTGTTTGGCTCGTCGTCTTCTCCAGTGGACCAGACAGACCACCAACAAGACCAGCAGGAGCAGCAGCAGAGTCCCAGCAGCCGCTGAGGACACCATCAGCAACAAAGGCACTATAGGAGGAAAAAACATTTTCAAACAATTATTGTTTGTCTGATACTTTACAAGTGTAATGCATTTTCCATAGTAAAGGTATAGTCCTGCAAGCCTTTTTCCACAAGTCTTTCAGAATCTAATTATGATATACTATTCACATTTCAGCTTGGTAATACATTAATACTAATATGGTAAAATGTTGCTAACAAAATGATAATAGTGGTATCATACCATGGTAATTATAGAGATAATAACCTGGTAGACTAATATTTTGGTAATAATAACGAGAATACTGTAATATAAGGGTTTAATCTCTGTGATAGGGTAACAGTGGAGCTAAAAATGGGGAAAACAACATTTTAAATAACAATATGATATAACATGGTAATAATGTGGTAAATATAAGCTAATCTAATCACAATAAAAATGTGGTTACATGAATATTAATGTGTTATATTTTAACAAAATAGAGGAAAATAGATTCATAGTTAATAGTAATAACGGGGTGATATGCCAGCAATAATGAGGTTATAGTAGTTGTTTTCACAATACTGTCAATATTCTATTTAAAACAGAGATTTCTTAGGTGGAAACACAGATGGTTGTTTTGGTGTCATAAACGTGAATCAGGGCTAGAACCTGAAAAACAACCGTGGCTCATTATTTTTGGAAATAACACTTTAAACTTATCACCAATGCCACAGTCATTTTCTGGACGCACAGATGGTAGTTTTTGTGTCATACCTTATGAATTACAGCTGAAGAATACCACATTTTTCTTTTAATTGTATTGTTAATGTGACTATTAATGAAAAAAGAAGGAGGCTAGAGTCTTTACCTGGAAACATAAATAGTAGTTTTTTGTGTCATAATAATGGAACAGGCCTAGAAAATGCACAATAATTTTTTTCATGACAAAATGTTTAATGGTTTATGGTGATGGTGTATAATAAGTATAATCCTATAATTTATATTCATTTATGAACATATAAAACTTGATTCTTTCCTTAATCTATAAAGGAAGAAATATGAGGAGCATTTTCCATCGAGTCACAGAACTGCTGCTGTTTTGAAAAATATTCAGGGACTGATTTCACGGAGCAAAGGGCCAATTCAAAGTCAGTGATGTTCTGATGTCTCCACTCCCACAAACGGTCCTCTACAACAGCAGAGAAAGATACGCATGCAGTTTTACATAGCTTCAATTCTGCCTACTTACATTTAATGGCGACACTCATTATTGTTGTCATGGTAGAAGTACATTTCTGTGTGGACAGAGTGACTTCATACACACAGCTGTAGTTGCCCTGGTGTTCATACTCAGCTACAGGGAAGTTAAAAGAGGCTGAGTGGTTGACTGCTGGCTGGGTGATATTGATGCTGGAGCCAGAGAAGATGAGAAAGAAATAACCACCAGGAAAGCTGGAGTTAACGGAACAGGTGAAGACAAAGCTGTACCCCCTGGTGACCTCTGCACCTTCAGTTCCCCAGACTAGCCCTCTGTTTGGAGATGTCAGGGAGATGCTGGGCTGCTGCAGTGGCACTGGGTACAAAACATAATGTAACAATTCAAATTTCCTGGACTTGAAAACCAGCAACAACAACATTTTGATGGATACTGCACTTATATAAATCTATACTATTCTGCAAAAAAGCAATACAAAAGACCCTTGCCCCATCTATTCTGGCTTTGTGAGAAGGTGCAAGATGGAAATGTTCCGGAATGTAGCTGCATGTGTAAATAGTGAAAATCACTAGCGGTGCCTGAAAGGTTATCCCAGTAATTTAAAGGGAACTACATGTGGAAGAGGCTCAAGTAAAATATCTCATATTTCATTTAGATTCCTCAACGTAGCCACTGTTTGCCTTATTGACAGCTGTGCACACTATTGGCAATATCTTAACCAGCTTCATGAGGTAGTCACCTGGAATGGTTTTCAATGAACAGGTTTGCCTTGTCAAAAGTTAATTGGTGAAATTTCTTGCCTTTTTAATGTGTTTGAGATGTCAGTTGTGTTGAGCGAAGCTAGTGTTGGTATACAGCAAACAACCCTATTTGACTACTGTAGTAACCATATTATGGCAAGAACCGCTCAACTAAGTAAAGAGAAATGACAGTCCATACTTTCAGACATGAAGGTTAGTCAATCCAAGAACTTTGTTTCTTCAAGTGTTGCAAAAACCAACACTAAACAAAACACTATGATGAAACTGTCTCTCATGAGGACCGCCCCAGGAAAGCAAGACCAAGAGTTACCTCTGCTGCATAGGAGTTCATTAGAGTTACCAGCCTCAGAAATCTCCAGTTAACGGCACCTCAGATTAGAGCTTGCATCAGTGATTCACAGAGTTCAAGTAATAGACACATCTCAACATTAACTGTTCAGAGGGGACTGTGTGAATCAGGCCTTCATGGTCAAATTACTACAAAGAAACCACTACTGAGGGAGACCAGTGAGAGGATGAGAAATGCTTGGGCCAAGAAAGACAAAGAATGGACATTAGACCAGGGGAAATCTGTACTTTGGTCCAAATTTGAGATTTTTGGTTCCAACTAGTGTGTCTTTGTGAGACACAGAGAAGGTGAATGGATGATATCTGCATGTGTGGTTTCCACCTGGAAGCATGGAGGAGAAGGTGTGATGATGTGTGGGGGCTTTGCTGTTGATGCTGTTGGTGATTTATTCAATTTTCAAGGCACACTTGTACGGCAACTGGATAGTGCCAATATAAGGAATACCAGGAGGAGGAGGAGGAGCAGTCTACACTCCTGTCATCATCAGACTGTGTGCAGTTTTGAGATTGATTGGGACTGCAGACAAGAGACTGGCGGCGACATTAAGGCGAGTGCATGGAAGAAACATCTACCGGCAGTGGTGTGATGGTGGTGTATATCATAAATTGCTGTTTAAAATATGCCTACTTTTTTAAAATTTCAACTAGGTACGTCGATTTAAAACGGTATAATACACATGCCTGGTCGCCTGGTTACCATCAGACATGGACATTGCCGGCACTGTAAAATGTTTGTTTTTGTGTAAGTTTAAATTTATTTGTATAGTACTTTTCATACAGTAGTTGTAACTCAAGGTGCTATGCACATAAGAAAAAACATTAAAGATACTTAAAATACATAAAAATAACATTGAGATACATTAAAAATAAGAGAATAAATCATCAGAATACATTAGTGTGACATTACAGTGCACAAAGTGCAATTAACATACATAGGTAGATGTTGGTCTGTAGAGATAAGTTTTTACTTGAATTTAAAAAGTGCTCGCTGAGGTCAATTAACATACATAGGTAGATGTTGGGGAGACAGTTAATTGAAGGCCAGTCTATAAAGATACATTTTTACTTGAATTTTAAAAGTGCTCGCTGAGGTCTCTTTAATTTCCACTGGTAAGGTGTTCCAGATTTTGCGTGTAGACTATATGTTGCTGTTGTAAGAAGGGTTGAGTTAAGATTTAGGCTATTTTTTAAAATGTTTTATGTATTTTCACTTAACCGCAAACCGAAAAATAGTTTGAAACCTGGAGGCTATGTAAGGGCTATTTGACTAAGAGGGAGAGTGATGGAGTACTATCTAAACTCAAGTGAGATGGTTTGGGATGAGTTGGACCACCAAATGAAGGAATGGTAGCCAAAAAGTGCCCTGTGAACTCCTCCAAGATGGTTGGAAAAGCAACTGTCAATATAAAACATGTGTGTTATTTCATAGTGTTGATGTCTTCAGTATTGTATTCAGTACTTTTGACTGGTACTGTGCGAGAATAAAAAATCAAGTTAAGGACATACCAGTAACAGAGAGTCTGACAGAGTCACTCAGGACCGAGGTGAAGTCTTGTCTTGAAACCCTTGTTTGATACTGACACTGGTACGATCCCTCATTGTCAAAAGTCACTTGAAGGATGTTGAAGGTAGCAGAGTTGGTACTTGATGACTGGGTCATTCTGAATGAACCTGAGGTCTTCTTTAGAATGAATGTTCCACCTAAATGCTGAGTTGAGATCGAACAGGTGATGCTGGTGTTCTGACCCCAAGCAACCTCACCAGCAGGATTCATGGAGATGCTAGGCTTTGGGAGGCTCACTGAAAGAAATTGAAAGATAGAGAATAAAACATGAAAATACATTAGTGTGACATTACAGTGCACAATGTGCAATTAACATACATAGGTAGATGTTGGTCTGCAAAGATACATTTTTACTTGAATTTAAAAAGTGCTCGCTGAGGTCTCTTTAATCTCCACTGGTAAAGTGTTCCAGATTTTGCATGTAGACTATATGTTGCTGTTGTAAGAAGGGTTGAGTTAAGATTTAGGCTATTTTTTTATATGTTTTATGTATTTTCTCTTAACCACAAACCGAAAAATAGTTTGAAACCTGGAGGCTATGTAAGGGCTATTTGACTATGAGGGAGAGTGATGGAGTACTATCTAAACTCAAGTGAGATGGTTTGGGATGAGTTGGACCACCAAATGAAGGAATAGTAGCCAAAAAGTGCCCTGTGAACTCCTCCAAGATGGTTGGAAAAGCAACTGTCAATATAAAACATGTGTGTTATTTCACAGTGTTGATGTCTTCAGTATTGTATTCAGTACTTTTGACTGGTACTGTACGAGAATAAAAAATTAAGGACATACCAGTAACAGAGAGTCTGACAGAGTCACTCAGGACCGAGGTGAAGTCTCGTCTTGAAACGCTTGTTTGATATTGACACTGGTACGATCCCTCATTGTCAAAAGTCACTTGAAGGATGTTGAAGGTAGCAGAGTTGGTACTTGATGATTGGGTCATTCTGAATGAACCTGAAGTCTTCTTTAGAATGAATGTTCCACCTAAATGCTGAGTTGAGATCGAACAGGTGATGCTGGTGTTCTGACCCCAAGCAACCTCACCAGCAGGATTCATGGAGATGCTAGGCTTTGGGAGGCTCACTGAAAGAAATTGAAAGATAGAGAATAAAACATGAAAATACATTAGTGTGACATTACAGTGCACAATGTGCAATTAACATACATAGGTAGATGTTGGTCTGCAAAGATACATTTTTACTTGAATTTTAAAAGTGCTCGCTGAGGTCTCTTTAATTTCCACTGGTAAGGTGTTCCAGATTTTGCGTGTAGACTATATGTTGCTGTTGTAAGAAGGGTTGAGTTAAGATTTAGGCTATTTTTTAAAATGTTTTATGTATTTTCACTTAACCGCAAACCGAAAAATAGTTTGAAACCTGGAGGCTATGTAAGGGCTATTTGACTAAGAGGGAGAGTGATGGAGTACTATCTAAACTCAAGTGAGATGGTTTGGGATGAGTTGGACCACCAAATGAAGGAATGGTAGCCAAAAAGTGCCCTGTGAACTCCTCCAAGATGGTTGGAAAAGCAACTGTCAATATAAAACATGTGTGTTATTTCATAGTGTTGATGTCTTCAGTATT
Source organism: Thunnus maccoyii (assembly GCF_910596095.1). Classification (NCBI taxonomy): domain Eukaryota; kingdom Metazoa; phylum Chordata; class Actinopteri; order Scombriformes; family Scombridae; genus Thunnus; species Thunnus maccoyii. Next base: position 4,371,883 of record NC_056550.1, on the reverse strand, counting down.
GTATTCAGTACTTTTGACTGGTACTGTGCGAGAATAAAAAATCAAGTTAAGGACATACCAGTAACAGAGAGTCTGACAGAGTCACTCAGGACCGAGGTGAAGTCTTGTCTTGAAACCCTTGTTTGATACTGACACTGGTACGATCCCTCATTGTCAAAAGTCACTTGAAGGATGTTGAAGGTAGCAGAGTTGGTACTTGATGACTGGGTCATTCTGAATGAACCTGAGGTCTTCTTTAGAATGAATGTTCCACCTAAATGCTGAGTTGAGATCGAACAGGTGATGCTGGTGTTCTGACCCCAAGCAACCTCACCAGCAGGATTCATGGAGATGCTAGGCTTTGGGAGGCTCACTGAAAGAAATTGAAAGATAGAGAATAAAACATGAAAATACATTAGTGTGACATTACAGTGCACAATGTGCAATTAACATACATAGGTAGATGTTGGTCTGCAAAGATACATTTTTACTTGAATTTAAAAAGTGCTCGCTGAGGTCTCTTTAATCTCCACTGGTAAGGTGTTCCAGATTTTGCATGTAGACTATATGTTGCTGTTGTAAGAAGGGTTGAGTTAAGATTTAGGCTATTTTTTTTATATGTTTTATGTATTTTCTCTTAACCACAAACCAAAAAATAGTTTGAAACCTGGAGGCTATGTAAGGGCTATTTGACTAAGAGGGAGAGTGATGGAGTACTATCTAAACTCAAGTGAGATGGTTTGGGATGAGTTGGACCACCAAATGAAGGAATAGTAGCCAAAAAGTGCCCTGTGAACTCCTCCAAGATGGTTGGAAAAGCAACTGTCAATATAAAACATGTGTGTTATTTCACAGTGTTGATGTCTTCAGTATTGTATTCAGTACTTTTGACTGGTACTGTACGAGAATAAAAAATTAAGGACATACCAGTAACAGAGAGTCTGACAGAGTCACTCAGGACCGAGGTGAAGTCTCGTCTTGAAACGCTTGTTTGATATTGACACTGGTACGATCCCTCATTGTCAAAAGTCACTTGAAGGATGTTGAAGGTAGCAGAGTTGGTACTTGATGATTGGGTCATTCTGAATGAACCTGAGGTCTTCTTTAGAATGAATGTTCCACCTAAATGCTGAGTTGAGGTCGAACAGGTGATGCTGGTGTTCTGACCCCAAGCAACCTCACCAGCAGGATTCATGGAGATGCTAGGCTTTGGGAGGCTCACTGAAAGAAATTGAAAGATAGAGAATAAAACATGAAAATACATTAGTGTGACATTACAGTGCACAATGTGCAATTAACATACATAGATAGATGTTGGGGAGACAGTTAATTGAAGGCCAGTCTGTAAAGATACATTTTTACTTGAATTTTAAAAGTGCTCGCTGAGGTCTCTTTAATTTCCACTGGTAAGGTGTTCCAGGTTTTGTGTGTAGACTGTATGTTGCTGTTGTAAGAAGGGTTGAGTTAAGATTTAGGCTATTTTTTTATATGTTTTATGTATTTTCACTTAACCGCAAACCAAAAAATAGTTTGAAACCTGGAGGCTATGTAAGGGCTATTTGACTAAGAGGGAGAGTGATGGAGTACTATCTAAACCCAAGTGAGATGGTTTAGGATGAGTTGGACTACCAAATGAAGGAATAGCAGCCACCACAACATTCTGCAGCAGCACACCATCCCATCTCATTTGCGCTTAGTGGGATGATCTCTTTTTTTCAACATGACAATGTCCCAAAACACACCTCCAGGCTATATAAGGGATATTTGACCAAGAAGGAGAGTTGTGGAGTGCTACATCAGATGACCTGGCTTCCACAATCAAGTGCTCTGTGAACTCCTTCAAGATGGTTGGAAAAGCATTCCAGGTGACTATCTCATGAGGCTGGTTGAGAGAATGCCAAGAGTGTGCAAAGCTGTCATCAAGACAAACAGTGGCTACTTTGAGGAATCTAAAATGTAAAACATGTGTGTTATTTCATAGTGTTGATGTCTTCAGTATTATTCTACAATGTAGAAACTACTAAAAAATGAAGAAAAACCCTTGAATGAGTAGGTGTGTCTAAACTTTAGACTGGTACTGTACATGGATAAAAAATCAAGTTGAGGACATACCAGTAACAGAGAGTCTGACAGAGTCACTCAGGACCGAGGTGAAGTCTCGACTTGAAACCCTTGTTTGATACTGACACTGGTACGATCCCTCATTGTCAAAAGTCACTTGAAGGATGTTGAAGGTAGCAGAGTTGGTACTTGATGACTGGGTCATTCTGAATGAACCTGAGGTCTTCTTTAGAATGAATGTTCCACCTAAATGCTGAGTTGAGATCGAACAGGTGATGCTGGTGTTCTGACCCCAAGCAACCTCACCAGCAGGATTCATGGAGATGCTAGGCTTTGGGAGGCTCACTGAAAGAAATTGAAAGATAGAGAATAAAACATGAAAATACATTAGTGTGACATTACAGTGCACAATGTGCAATTAACATACATAGGTAGATGTTGGGGAGACAGTTAATTGAAGGCCAGTCTATAAAGATACATTTTTACTTGAATTTTAAAAGTGCTCGCTGAGGTCTCTTTAATTTCCACTGGTAAGGTGTTCCGGATCTTGCATGTAGACTATATGTTGCTGTTGTAAGAAGGGTTGAGTAAAGATTTAGGCTATTTTTTATATGTTTTATGTATTTTCACTTAACCGCAAACCGAAAAATAGTTTGAAACCTGGAGGCTATGTAAGGGCTATTTGACTATGAGGGAGAGTGATGGAGTACTATCTAAACCCAAGTGAGATGGTTTGGGATGAGTTAGACCACCAAATGAAGGAATAGTAGCCAAAAAGTGCCCTGCGAACTCCTCCAAGATGGTTGGAAAAGCAACTGTTGATATAAAATGTGTGTTATTTCATAGTGTTGATGTCTTCAGTATTGTATTCAGTACTTTTGACTGGTACTGTACGAGAATAAAAAATCAAGTTGAGGACATACCAGTAACAGAGAGTCTGACAGAGTCACTCAGGACCGAGGTGAAGTCTCGACTTGAAACCCTTGTTTGATACTGACACTGGTACGATCCCTCATTGTCAAAAGTCACTTGAAGGATGTTGAAGGTAGCAGAGTTGGTACTTGATGACTGGGTCATTCTGAATGAACCTGAGGTCTTCTTTAGAATGAATGTTCCACCTAAATGCTGAGTTGAGATCGAACAGGTGATGCTGGTGTTCTGACCCCAAGCAACCTCACCAGCAGGATTCATGGAGATGCTAGGCTTTGGGAGGCTCACTGAAAGAAATTGAAAGATAGAGAATAAAACATGAAAATACATTAGTGTGACATTACAGTGCACAATGTGCAATTAACATACATAGATAGATGTTGGGGAGACAGTTAATTGAAGGCCAGTCTGTAAAGATACATTTTTACTTGAATTTTAAAAGTGCTCGCTGAGGTCTCTTTAATTTCCACTGGTAAGGTGTTCCGGATCTTGCATGTAGACTATATGTTGCTGTTGTAAGAAGGGTTGAGTAAAGATTTAGGCTATTTTTTATATGTTTTATGTATTTTCACTTAACCGCAAACCGAAAAATAGTTTGAAACCTGGAGGCTATGTAAGGGCTATTTGACTATGAGGGAGAGTGATGGAGTTCTATCTACACCCAAGTGAGATGGTTTAGGATGAGTTGGACTACCAAATGAAGGAATAGCAGCCACCACAACATTCTGCAGCAGCACACCATCCCATCTCATTTGCGCTTAGTGGGATGATCTCTTTTTTTCAACATGACAATGTCCCAAAACACACCTCCAGGCTATATAAGGGATATTTGACCAAGAAGGAGAGTTGTGGAGTGCTACATCAGATGACCTGGCTTCCACAATCACCCGACCTAAACCCAACTGAGATGGTTTGGGATGAGTTGGACCACCAAGTGAAGGAATAGCAGCCAACAAGTGCTCTGTGAACTCCTTCAAGATGGTTGGAAAAGCATTCCAGGTGACTATCTCATGAGGCTGGTTGAGAGAATGCCAAGAGTGTGCAAAGCTGTCATCAAGGCAAACAGTGGCTACTTTGAGGAATCTAAAATGTAAAACATGTGTGTTATTTCATAGTGTTGATGTCTTCAGTATTGTTCTACAATGTAGAAACTACTAAAAAATGAAGTAAAACCTTTGAATGAGTAGGTGTGTCTAAACTTTAGACTGGTACTGTACATGGATAAAAAATCAAGTTGAGGACATACCAGTAACAGAGAGTCTGACAGAGTCACTCAGGACCGAGGTGAAGTCTTGACTTGAAACCCTTGTTTGATACTGACACTGGTACGATCCCTCATTGTCAAAAGTCACTTGAAGGATGTTGAAGGTAGCAGAGTTGGTACTTGATGACTGGGTCATTCTGAATGAACCTGAGGTCTTCTTTAGAATGAATGTTCTACCTAAATGCTGAGTTGAGATCGAACAGGTGATGCTGGTGTTCTGACCCCAAGCAACCTCACCAGCAGGATTCATGGAGATGCTAGGCTTTGGGAGGCTCACTGAAAGAAATTGAAAGATAGAGAATAAAACAAGAATACACACTACAGAGCTTCAAGTCCTGTTTTCAGAAATCAGCAGACAAAAACATAAAAAATTTAGGAGTGTCATTGGTAGAGGACCTGAAACAATTAGAAAATATTCATATAACAGAGTAGCACTGCAGTGTGACAGAAATAAAGAGGGATTGCTGCTACTAAGAAACCAGACACGTGGTGTTTGTTTTGTTGTCAGCAACAGTTTTTTTCTCGTCTTTATACTTCTAGTTTCACTGTTTTTTCATCTTTAATCTAATCTAATGTTTCTAAGAAGCTTGTTTAACCCTCTGAACTTCAGTTCACGGCAGTTACTGTTATTCAGAATTTTTGTCAGTGTGTGACGCTGGAGCAGGAAGTTAAAGCAGCTAGGTGAGGTTGGCATGCCGACAGGTGTTTTGGTTTAAACACTGACCATGTTAACCCGAAACAGCATGGCAGTTTCAGTGGAATGAGTGCTCTTGATACCGCACTGGTTTGGATCAAGTAGATTATTTTGCATGAGAAAGTGGAGACTTTGGTAAAAACTATACACTGTATAACTTTGAGTAGGAAAGATAGCAGTAATACTCTTAGGGGCCTACTCCACAGCTGCCCCCTTTCACCTTTGATGTCCCCCAAGACCACATTTTGGGTTCACTCATTCATTTAACAATTACATGCTTCTACTTTGCCACATATTTTGTGAACAACATTTAAATCTCCCTTTATGCTGATGATAAACAGCTATATGCCTAAAACCTGATGATACTGCTGGAGTTTAACTTTGAACTGTCTCTTAGACCTGTAAGTTATAATTCTTAAGACATTTATTAATTTAAAGCCCATTTTTGATTCTAGTTATGGTTGGTATGTTTTCTGCACTAGCAATTCAGTATTCAGCTGTCTTAAATTACTGCTAATGCAAATATGCCCACTGTTAATGTTGCTGCTTCGCATTAAAAGCATTCAACTGCATTCAAAAATGTGGAATGTTGGAATGACCACCGTCATAACCACATTTGTCTACCTTTGTCTTTGATTGAGCTGTGTCAAAGAGGAATTTCTGTCACTATGTGTGTAAAATTTCTTGAATCATGAATCTTGATTAATAAGGCCATCAGTTTTACTGATACAGGTACCACACAAGAAACTAATGGCTTTTAATACTACTATCACATATACAGTACTGTACAAAAGTTCTAGGCACTAAAAGTAAAGTGAGAATGCTTACACAAATATTGCTATAAATTGTTTTAATTTATCAATTAACTTCTCACAAAGTTGAGTAAACTGCAGAAACCTAAATGAAATCAATATTTGCTGTGAGCAGCTTTGCCTTTAAAACAGCAGCAGTTCTCCTCGGTTCACTTTAACACAGTTTTTCATGGTAACCATGTTTCATGTTGTAACCATCCTGGAGAAAGAATGTTCTTCTGTGGATTTATTATTTAGGCCATCTCAGGTGCTTCTTCATGTAATCCCAGATTGACTCCATGATGTTGAGATCAGGGCTCTGTGGGGGCCATACCATACCATCTGTGGCAGGACTCATCATTCTTCTTGTTGCTGAAAATAGTTCTTTATGACTCTAGTGGTATGCTTGGGTCATTGTCATGTCATGAATAAATTTGGGACTGATCAGACACCTCCCTGATGGTATTGCATAATGGATAAGAATCTAAACATCTAGGGTGCCTAAAACCTTTGCACAGTACTGTACATATGGAAGAGCTAAGTGATAGAAAGAGTTGTCTCACCTGAACAGACAACACCAGCGTCCTCGCCGTGTCCACAGTCGTGTGCCCCAAATCCTCGGTGTTTACACTCAGCTAGAGACATTTCACTGCCTGAACAGGCCACATCATCAAGCCAGATTTTGCCGCCACCTTGACCAAAATAGGCTGACTGAGGGGCAGTCAGTGCCGACCCACAGCCCAACTGTCTGCAAACCACTTTAGCATCGTTTAAGTCCCAGCCGTCATCACAGACTGTTCCCCAGGCACTGTTGTGATAGATTTCAACTCTTCCAGAGCACAAAGTAGACCCAGCTAATCTGATCTGTCTTCCTGTCAGACACAAAGGCATAACATCAAAATTTCCACATTTTACATAAATGTTCAAGCCAGGCAGGAAAACTGTGGCCTGCAGTGCATTCAACACTTCATTATCATCATTATGATCATTACTAGGGGCAAGGCGCCATCACACACACACACACACACACACACACACACACACGATGTGCTGCTAATTGTTTAGGCCATCTCAGGTGCTTCTTCATGTAATCCCAGATTGACTCCATGATGTTGAGATCAGGGCTCTGTGGGGGCCATACCATACCATCTGTGGCAGGACTCATCATTCTTCTTGTTGCTGAAAATAGTTCTTTATGACTCTAGCGGTATGCTTGGGTCATTGTCATGTCATGAATAAATTTGGGACTGATCAGACACCTCCCTGATGGTATTGCATAATGGATAAGAATCTAAACATCTAGGGTGCCTAAAACCTTTGCACAGTACTGTACATATGGAAGAGCTAAGTGATAGAAAGAGTTGTCTCACCTGCACAGACAACACCAGCGTCCTCGCCGTGTCCACAGTCGTGTGCCCCAAATCCTCGGTGTTGACACTCAGCTAGAGACATTTCACTGCCTGAACAGGCCACATCATCAAGCCAGATTTTGCCGCCACCTTGACCAAAATAGGCTGACTGAGGGGCACTCAGTGCCGACCCACAGCCCAACTGTCTGCAAACCACTTTAGCATCGTTTAAGTCCCAGCTGTCATCACAGACTGTTCCCCAGGCACTGTTGTGATAGATTTCAACTCTTCCAGAGCACCGAGTGGACCCAGGCCCAGCTAATCTGATCTGACTTCCTGTCAGACACAAAGGACATAACATCAAAATTTCCACATTTTACATAAATGTTCAAGCCAGGCAGGAAAACTGTGGCCTGCAGCGCATTCAACACTTCATTATCATCATTATGATCATTACTAGGGGCAAGGCGCCATCACACACACACACACACACACACACACACACACACACACACACACACGATGTGCTGCTAATTGTAATAACTATGGTGAAATCAGCAATTTGGTGAACATTTTTTAAAGTTGTCACCACTTAGTCAGGTCCCACATTATGTTTAATTTACTAGTCAATGGTTTGGAAATGCAAACAACTGTGAAAGCTAAGGAGCCAAACAGGGCTCATCCACCTCTGTCTGAAATCAAGGACCCGTTGTTTCAAAAGTTACAACAATTTGGAAGTGGTAAAAGCTTAGCTCTGTTTTTAAAATTATTTTAGAATATTTTTACAGTTTTTAAAGTTTGTTTTAAGCTTAAGTGTAATTTAGGGAAGTGCTATGTAACTTTGGCAACTTGTCCAACTGCACTCATTGATATGTTGGACTGGAATAAACTATGTGAAAAATAGAGATGAAAGCACTTTGGATTATGGCAGCCAGTGTGTCCAAGGTGTTTAGAGCATCGAATGGACCCAGCTAATCTGATCCGATTCTCTCTCAGACACAGAAGTCATAACATTAAAATTTCCATATTTTACATAAATGGAAAACAGCAAGAAATGTATGCATCAAACAGGAGAATGGACTGACCTGCAGCACGTGAAAATGAGGTCAAGACAACACAGACTATATGAGAGAGAAAAAAAGACAATTCAGTTCATGATATAAACTAAAATGTATAGAAGTACATATACTTGTTTCTGATTTAGGCTGCTAATTCAATGGCATGAACTGTTACACGTGTTGAAATAGATTACATTGTATAATGTATATTCAGGATGTTATACAGTATGTAGTCTTTTAAATTTCTATATAATTTCTCTTTTGATCGTTGATTGTTCACAATAAAGAGAATTGGAAAGATGCAACAGACATTACAATTGGTATCAAATGGTATCAAGTATAGATTTCTCGATTGGTTGTCATACTAATAATTGATGTCTTTCAATTGTTTACTGTCCAATAAACAGCATGGGACATTCTGACGGTTCATTCCCATGGTACAGCGACAAAATATTTTGTTAACATCACTTTGCACAAACATCAGTTCTGCACAAATATGTCCGACTAAATTAAAAAGAAATGTTTAAAAAAATGCTGCCTGGTATATCTAGATGTTTCTCTTTTCATATTATGATGTAGAATTGTGACATAATTTAAACTGCTGGAACTGTAAGTCATTGAATATAAACACTGAATTAATTAGGCCAGCATCATGTGTGCAAATTGTTTCATGACTATTGCAGTGAAAACACAAAAAACTGACATACATACTGCAACATGTTGACTCCACACACACACAGCACATGTTTAACTCACCAAAAACCAGTCTTGGTAGAGGTTTTAACATCCTGGTCAATGCAGGTGACATAGAGAAGCGTCCAGGCTCAGGAGGGTTGGTGTAGCCACAAAGAGGCAATGCTGCAGTGTGGCTTGCTGGTTTTCTGCTTCTGTTTTCAGTGGCACAAGTTTTCTCACTTTACACTTAGACAAATGATGAGGAATTTATAGCAGGGGTGGTTCTAGGGTCAGTGGAGATCTGAGGCTTAGCGCTGAAATCTTTGAATGAGAGTTTGTGCTGCAATCAATAAATCTTGCAATAACAATAAGTGCTTAAATAAATGATAATAATAATTACTATTATTATTACTTCAAATACTTGACTACATGCTTGCAGAGAAATCAAACTTTAGAAATGATCTAAAATTATAGCCAAACACACCCCATATGCATCCCTCTTTTGTTGAAGTATAACTTTCAGGTTGAATGAGACACTACTGTTGGCAAAGTATGACAGTATTTTATACATGAAGCTCATCATGCATGTGAGGAAAAAAACCTAAATTTGTATTAATATCATTTGGTTTATTTGAAATAGAATCCACACATCCATTTAGACACGGCCCTTCCTCCCGCTGCTCCTGTTACTGTTCTCCTCTGTGGCTTCTCTTATTCTGTTTTCTCTCTATTGGTTCAATCATTTTCTTTTTCTGCTGCTTCTCTGCTCTCCTTTATTAGATGTCTTCTCCCTTTTTCTGTCTCTTTAAGTATGCATCTCCTGCAGGCTAATCCATGTAATTTTGATGAGCTACCACTGCAATTTTGATGTATATTTGTTCATATTTATAGATTTTACAATCCCATCAATAACTATTAATTATCAAATAATTATATTTTCAAATATTTTAATAACTTTATTTTTGCTGTGAGTTGTTTTTTTCTTAGAAGCTCTGTCTCACTCAACCTGAAACCCTTGTCCCGCTCAATTTAATGTTATCAGGTTGAGTTGGACGTTGCTCTTTTGGTAATTCTAAAACATTACCTGTACTGCCAGCTTTATCATTCTAAAGGAGCATTTCATTAGTCAGCAAGCTTTCCATTAGGTCAGCTCAGTCAGGCAGTTTGTAAACTAACACTATTCCCACAACAGTGACATTGAAGCAATCATTTTATTTTTCAGTAGACATTTAGTCATAACACAAGGGAAACAGCAGTTGCAGTGACTGGCTATCAAAACTCACAAAAAGCCATCTGTGCACACTTTAAAATAAGTAAAAGGAGCAACTTCAAATTTAATGGACAACAGAACAAAATGCTCCATCTAGTTTTAAACAAATATTCAGTCCAGTCACTCTGTGTTTGAAATAAGAGCTAATGAATGAACTAGGTAATGCTATAATGCATTTAATGTCCATAATTGGTTTTGTAACATGTTTACATTTTATAATCAGTCTGGACATATACATAGACACACAATGTATGCACACACACACACAAATATACCATACACAAACACAAGATGTGCTGCTAACTATAAAAACTAAGGTCACTCTCACCATATGTAGGGCATTTGCAAGCAAGAAATGAATACAACTTACCATATAAACCAAAATTTGTTACTTGAAAACATGTCAGCACTGTAATACAAACTGTGCAAGAAACTAATGAGGCCCACTAACTAATCAACAAGGCACAGTACAACGCCAAGACGTTCCATTTTCTCAACACTACATCGTCTTAACACGCCTGTAATTATTTGTATAATCATACATAACACAGCATCACATTACAGACGTTTTGGAGCGCAATAGATGTTCTGATCTTTAATTTAGGCGGTGAAGTGTTGAAATATTGAGCCGATAGGTGTGAAGAACAAGACCTTTGACAGACATATGCGGGGTGTATAACTTCTCCTTTCTTATAAACAGACCTCTCATTCTCGCTCTCACTTCAGTGAATACACTCACACACACACATACACACAGTATAGAGAATGTGTTACCAGCCTTGAGTTTAGCGTTTACCACATGCTGAATGTTTTATTTTAGACGTTTGTGCAGTGCATTGCTGACTATGTAGTGTTACTGCTTGAGCTTGCTCCTATGGAGATGACAAATCAAATTTTCAGTGGCACAGTTTGTCATGAAGCTTAGTATTACATATTTTTGAAGAGGTTTAGTTTTGTAGAACTTGTTGAACAGATTATGCAATTTTACTTTCAATTTGACAGTTCCAAAAGTAACTTGGAAACATGATTTAATGTAGAATATGAGGCTTCAGCAGTCTGAGTTAGTCATATCAAGTGGATATCTGACACATTTACAGTCTTTTTATCAAATTCCCTCTTTGTTTCCTCAGACAGTGGAGCTCTATGGCACAGAGGAATATGATAATATTAAAGAAATCGCCAGCATTATCCTTTAATATCAGTTTATAAAGTTGATGACTAATGTATTTACAAAATGGACTGACCTTGTATTGCTTTCCCTTTTATCTGCTCGGGCATTCATGTCATTATAATTAGCAGCTTCTTCCAATGACTGACAGTTTTTCATTTCTGTTTGTTTTGTACTTTTCTACATGCATGCACAAAAAAAAGAAACGTGTTGGACTGCAGATTTTGGATCAGTAGTACATATTCCTGGGTATTCTGATATAAGGTAACGTGTAAATATCAAAATAGATACAGCATTTCACAGGGAACACCAAAGAACACACACATTTTAGGATATAAGAAGAAAATCATACTTCTTTATTGAATTCCCTGTATTTTTTTTTATACTTTCCAATGAGTTTAAACCTTGCCATACATTAAAGAAGACAACACTGAAATTGGAGTTGCAAGATTGTACCTGACAGTAGAGATGTTGTAGTGAGGCAGTGGCACTGTGTAAACAGACTATGACAGTAAGTGGTGTAGACTGTAAAAACAAAATACAGCTTGAACATTTTGAGACACGTTTTGGCAGCAGCTGTCGTCACTGATGAAGCTCAAGAGATTTCCACATTATCTTCATTAAACCATAGAGTAAATCTGCAGGCTCTAGTGACACATATGGGGGGTGGGGGGTTGTTACCAGATGAGAACACCCAGTGAGGGGTGTTTGCACTCCTGGAATCACAGTTTGCTTTGGTTGAAATTGTCCACCAATAGGCAGACAATGCATTACTTTGAAATGAATAATTTGCTATGTTTCACAGTTTGTTGAGGTTGTTTGAGTTGCTGGAGCTGCATCTCAAAATGACTCAACTACATCTATTCTTACAAAGTGATACACAGAGAAATACATTTACTTTAAGCTATAAAAAAATCTCCAATTAACGTTTACATTTCTGTGATTGATTCCAGGTAATGAAAATGGAGTGAAGGATTATTATTTTTCCCTGATGTGTCTGTGAGGGGAAAGAAAGGAGAAGGCGGTGTGTGTGTGTGTGTGTGGGGGGGGAGGGGGGGTTGGGGATGAAGTCTTTACAGGGTCAGCTGCAAAAGGGAAATACAGTATATACACATGTACATTTAGGAAAATAACTTCTTCTATCAGCCCGTCTCAGTCCAACAACTTATTTCACAGCCTTTTTTATATACAATATATTACACATAATGATTTAGCATACTATACATGACTTTTCATAAGGGAAGAAATGTACAAGAGGAATCATCAACCTTCAATCTGTCAACGTGATCCTTCATTTCGCTTCACACACTTTGCAGGTCAGATTGTAAACCTCCCCCGGACTGAGCTTTCTAGTCTTGTTACTGAGAGGTCAATGGGATTCTGACCAGTAAGACACAGGTAGGTACAGCTAAATATCACTGGACTCTTCTGTCCATATACGGCGGGTTTTTGTCACAAACAAACAAAATTTGTCTAAAATAACTAAACAAAGTGGGGTAATGTCACTGATAACTTTATGTTTGACAAAAATAAAGCCAGATTCTGCATATAATTAACCTTTTAGGCATTATAAAAAGATTTTTAAAAAATGTGAAATCACGTTTTTTTGCATTTAATGTATAAAACCATGACATGTCAACAATGAGCAGCACGGTTTAAGCTACCTGCTCTCATTCATCGTCACACATCCTATCTGCAGCACTTGTATAAAGATATTTAGCCTTCCTCCTGGCATGCATACGGTTTAATTGATGTTGTGGACATCCACATGTTACCAGTAAAATCAACCCAGAGAGTTTATGGATTCAGACATTCAGACTCCAGAGATGAGTCACACTACTGTTCTGTTTGTCCTCCAGATTATCTGTTATTTAGGTGCAGTTTTTTTCTGCTTTCATTCTCTGTCAGTCTGCTGTGTGGATGGTTTTCTTGCAGTACCACATCGTGCCCACCGGGTGGTGCTGTGTGGAGCAGAGGTGCTGAGTGAGTGAGAGCTTCAGGTGGAAGGGGAGGGAGAGGGAGAGCAGGGCACGGGGCTCGGGCTGGGAGAGGGAACAGATTTGGGGGACGGATATGGATGACAGCTTCCTGGCACTGCTTCATCCTCTTCTTTGCTTCCTCCTCCTCCTCCTCTTCCTTTTCCTCCTCCTTTCCCTCCCCCGGCTCCGTGCCCCTCCAGTCCCTCAGAGTTCTCCAGCATCTCCTGGATGAGAGGAGGCATGGAGCCGGGAATCTCCATTTTCAGTGTGATCACTCGCTCTGCTCCTGGGAGAAGGAGGCAGAGAAGGAAATTTAAGGATAACAGAACAAGTCATTATGTGGGGATCTTCCATCATTAACCCTTTACTCTGCTTTTTATGAGACACATTCTCATAAGACAAAGAAATTTGGTGAAATCACCACAACAATACAGTTATCAAGTATTTACATTTACTTTGAAAATTAATTCAAAAACCTCCTTTTTGTTTTTGTGACATGACGAAGATGAAAATTGTATTTATTACCATAATTACCGTAATTGACCTGTTACTCCCACTTGAAAAGTGATCATACCATATATTCTCAAATAAAAGCTGGTGCTTCAGTAATAGCCAATACAAACAAATAAAGATGATAAATGACACTGAGGAACATTGAGTCGCTTCTTCTTTGCCGTTTTTTCAATCACTGTTAAGGAAGGAATCTCAGCACTTCCTGCACAGATGTTTCACATTAAAAGCTTTCAAGTGGCTCAAAATGCCACCGTCCCTTTCCTGTTCAACTTTTAATATGAAACATCTGCAGGAAGTGTTGAGTTTCATTCATTAACAGTGACTCAAAAGTGTATGCAATTGGAAATAATTAGTGAATAAAAACAGTATTGTGGTGTGAGTAATGAGTATGACATGACTGTTGTATCAACTGTACTGTGGAATTGACAGTAAACTGAATTTATCAAGACTAAATAGAGAAAGTGTTGAATTTGCAGTAACAGCAAACAGCATAACCTACATATAAAATGTGAGCAGGTCAGAAAACAAGGAGGAATCTTAATCAAATATGATGAAACACTAAAAACAGGAGAAATTAGGAGTAAAGTCGTATTTCTAACATGAGCCTGTTTCAAATAAAGACCTTCTCTCTGCAGTTGAGGTAAACCACATATGCACTTTCTCATGCATCTGCATCTGTGTGCATGTGTCTCACCCTTCACACTGATGCTCCTGAGGTCAGTAATCTTCATCAGTATCTTGGGGAACATACAGGGTTTCTCAGGTCTCCTTCTCCTCACATAGATCTACACAAACAGAGGTAAAAGTATTAGTTTCTCTGTATGAATGTTGGTTTGTCTTTTGTTTGTTTGTTTTTTTATGGGCCCAGTTGTCATTAATGTGCTTTGTGATTATAATACTATCTCTGTATTGTCATCAACCACTGGTGCTTGAGAGTATTAACACTTGTCTTCTGTTTTGGTCACTTTTCTACTTTGTCTCGTGTGTGTAATCTGTTTCTCTTTGTATAGCTAACAATGTATCTATTGATAATATTTAACTTCCTGTGTTTTAAAATCAAGTCTGTCATAATATGTCTCTCTCTGGCAGCAGTTGTAATTCTTTTGTTATGGTTACCACACCACTGCTGAGAGACCATTCAGAGGAAGCAGCATTAAAGGAGTCGTTCGCCATTTTGGGAAATACAGGTATTCACTTGCTGTGATGAATATGAAGCTATAGCCAACAACAGGTTAGCTTAGCTTAGCACATCGACTGGAGACAAGGGGAAGCAGCTAGTCTGGCTTTGTCCAAAGGTAACAAAATCTGCCTATCAGCACCTCTAATCAATCAATCTTATAATTTAATTCTTGTCAAGAAAGTGTAAATAAATAAGCATATTTCCCAAAAGGCTAACTATCCCTTTAAATAAGAATGGATTTGTTATTTTTGAATACTGTTTTGCTGTAGAGACAAAGTGCAATTAAGTCCTGCCCACCCTGGAGGGGAAAACAATTCATTGCTCTCTATTGACTTTGTATCAAGTGAAGGTGCCACTTGGTCACTTCTGTCTGCTAGCAAACAACAGAGAAATGTCTAAAAGCTGCTGTTTGGTGGGAAGCACAACCAACAGGGTAAAGAACCCACAACTAAGTTTTTATAAGCTGCCGAAGTGAAAGATCTGAGCCTTTAAGATGACAAAAGTAGATAACGTTACAGGGCTGTGTGTTGTGTGGTTGAAGACACAGACCCGACCTGAACTGCACAACTAGCATGCAGCTCTATGTTTACAACCTGTAGTCGCCATATCAGCTGTGAAAAGTGTCGTGCCAGCCTGTTATGTGGTGTGGTTTGCTATACAGTTGTGCTATCTCTACTGTAGATGTTGTCAGCCATTGCATTCATGCATTGCATCTTAACATATACAATGTAACAGATTTCAGCAAACACTATAAACTGCCTTTTCATCTCTGGTAGACATATGGTGCTAAAATAATCCTTTGTCATGCTGAAATATAATGTTTTTAGCTAGCTACAGGGATTTTGTTAGTATGTCAGCCCTTGCTTGCATATTATGGCACCAATTATTTTCCCCTCTGGTGGGCGTAGTTCTCGGGGTATGACACGTTGCACTCTGTCTGACATGAGTACATGTCTTTGTTATGGAACTGGTGGATGTCTTATTTTGGAATGAAACTTTTGACATTACTGCAAGGAAATGGTTTTAATGTAATAATAATAATAATATATATATATATATATATATATGTATGTATAATTAGATGTCCAACCTTCAAGGCTTCGAGCATTGGTTCCTGAAGAACATCCACTTTCTCTGACTCCTCCAGATCCTGACGGTCTGTGCGCACACACACACGCGCATACACAAATCACCCGACATTACGATGAGCCAATTAATACATTTTATTTAAAAAATCAATTAGGAAGAGCAGGAATTAAAATTGAACTTTTTTTCAGGCACATCTATACATATAAAAATCAAGTGCAGTACCTCCACAAAGCAGGCAGATGGCGCTGAGTAATCCTGTCTCTGCATCATCCATCTCCAGTGGGAGAAGCTGGTTGGCGAAGGAGAACACCAGATCCGTGAGCGGCCCGAACCCGGCATTGTGCATCTGGGTGCGGTTCAGAGTCAAACCGTCTGAGAAGGTCATGGTGTCCTGGTCTGGGGTGTAGCGAGTACAGATCCTCAGAATCTAGGAAAAGAGGAAGAGTCTTTTAAAGGATGCTCCCTGCTGTGCCATGTCTGTCCAGGTTACAGATGTGTGGAAGGCTTGTCTTGGTTATGGAATTGTTTAACGTGTGTGTGTGTGTGTTTCTGTGTGCAACTAAAGTAATAAGCTCACCAGTATGTCGAGGCAGGCGGCTTTGAGCAGGGTGATCTGATCAGCGATGGTTAATGTCGTGAAGCCGGGCAGCTGTTTGGCAAACTCCACTGTCTTAATGATGCATTTGGTGGAGAGTTCACTGAACTTGTCCCAAAGACTAACATCCAGAGCCACACGATGCTCTGCGCTGTTGTTCTGCAGGTTGGAGTCAGGTAAGGGATGGAAGGCAGAGAGACAAAGCAGCTCATTTATTTAACAGCTGTTTTTTTTAATGTAATTTTATGTTATTTCATTCACTTCAGAATTGTTTTGACTTCTGTGTTATAGAACATTATTACAGTCATTATTGAGTGAAATGTGCAAGACAATCATGTAATCGACTGAATGATTCATTTATAAAATACAAAAGGAAACACAAATGCAAATTCATTCATGTTTGCGTGTGTGAGTCTCAGTCATAAAAAGCTGTGGTGTCCGTGTTAGTACCGTGGTGTATTTTCCCAGCTGACAGAGGGAGGGAAAGGTGTCCTGATGCGCTCGGCGAACACGCTCAATCATCTGCTCTGTGTCTGCTGACAGGACGTAGACCTCTGCCTCCACCTGCCTCTTCTCTTCCTTCTTCTTCTTCGTTCTGTCGTTACGCACCACTGCCGGTGGAGGTAAAGATGGCAAGATTTAACTCAGATGCTTCAAACTTTTAGTTGCCTAAATGAGCTGTAATCCATATTGATTGTTTATCATCTCTTTTTAAGTATAAAAAGGCTGCTCTCCCAAGGCTTTCTTCTTGTGATGAATAAAGTAACAGGAATATTTCTTTATGCTTTCCATTGGCTTGTACTTGTAGATATAATTGTAAATGTCCACTTTTAAACTGCTAGGATTTGAAAAAGCAGGAGGCTGATTATTGCAAGTTAATGGTAGAGTTTTGTGGGACATGTGTAAAATATAAAATGCCACCAGAGGGAGACAAATATCAAGGTTAAAATACATCAAATGTAAAATGTAGAAGCTTGAACTGTATGACCTATGCTTGAGGTATAGAAGTCACTTGTGTCACTGTGCTCTGTTCTGCTTTTATTATATTGTGATTACAAGGTTATTAATACATTTTCACTGTTTGCAGTAAAGTGGATTTTTTAAGAAGCTTCTCCTTTTCCACACTTTTCTCCACAAACACACACAGACACACAGGATGACAGTGGATCTTTATACTGTACTCACACTCCTTGGACATGCCGACGTCGAGGCATTTCTGCAGTCGACAGGACTGACACCTGTTCCTCGTCACTTTGTTTATGACACAGACTTTGTCTCGGTGACATGTGTACACCATGTTCTTCTGGATGCTCCTCCGAAAGAAACCCTAAACAAACAAAGACATTGAGGCAATGACTGGAATACAGTTACAGTGGGAGAGGAGGGACTGAACAGAAAATGTGAAGGTGTTGTGTGGCATTTGAACCAAAACTGTTCCATCCACAACTATCATAACTACCACAAACACAGTGGATGAGTGAGCTTATCTATTTAAAATGCTTTAAGTAAAATCATTTGTTTGAGTAAAGAGTGAGTGATTTAGATGATGGACCGCTGGTAGCAAGTCAGTTCATGGTCTAACAGGACATGAGCTTGACTACAAGCTAACAAAAACCCACACACTGATATTAAAGCAGATACTAATTGCATGCACAGATTCTTTATGTGTGGGTAGGATTAGATGAAGCAAAGAGGCTTACAGATCCTAGAGGAGGTGTAAAGGTCACGGCCTCTACTCTGACCCAATATGCAAATAATCGGTAGTCTCACGCTCTGTTTCTAGCGGCAGCCTGCATCTGTACAGTTACCCAGAGTGAGTGTTGCAGTGTAGTGTATGTTTGTCGGGATTGTGTGTTTAGCTCACGCATATGTTTAGCTGTGTACCTTGCAGCCCTCGCAGGCGCTGACTCCATAGTGGTATCCTGAAGATTTGTCCTGACATACAAAGCAGGGCTTGTAGACACGGGGTGGAGGTGGTGGTGAGGGGGGGCTGGGGACCAGCAGGTCCTCCCCCGAACTCGTGCTCTCAGTCTCTATTGCTGCAGCAGGAGACAGAGGGAAGGAAAACAGGGAGATTTAGATTTAGTCAGACTGCAATTACAATGCATTTTTGCTAAGAAATCAGTATCTGTGCTTTGTATTTGATTGAAGCTGTGTTAAGATTTGGACACATTTTTTATTGTATTCATTTATCTGCAGCGACAGTGTCCTCTAGTTTTGGTACCATTTCAAATGGTGATGGTACAAGACTGAATCATGGATGCAGGTAAGCTAGTGATCAATGATAAATGCAGCATCAGCACTGAAATTCAGCTCTTTTGTAAATGTCTGCTGTAAAAAAAAAAAGGTTTGCACAAGTTGTCGGAGGAGCCGATTACTTAATTAGCGGAGAAGGGTGACCGTCCTGTTTGTTGCTTTCATCTTGAGCATTTTCTACAGATGATTGTATTTACTATTAAAGCAGATGACCTACACATACAACAGATAATACTATAGTGCTTTTTGGGGACTATGCTTTTAATGTCAAAATTGACTCAGGTTGAGTATATTTTGGACACCAACTGCCCTGTTTGTCTTGTTAGCTGTATCATAAATAAGCTAACTGAAAGCCAGCTTTTTATTTTGAATTATCTTGTTATTTCTGAAACAGGATAGTCATCATGTCATCAGTTATGTGTTACAATGTTTTTTTTCCCCCAATTAGAGAAACATTGATAAAAATGTTAGACCTGAGACCAGATGCATAAACGATGTGTGTGCACAAAAACCATGCACACGCCATTTCCAGCACATGAAATAGTATGGTGCGCACATAAACGGCACAGGATGTATGGTGAGAATGTGTGCTCCTCACAGACCAGGCCTACGCACGTTTTTCTAAAGTGATCTGGGGGTTATGTGATGATGTGGAGATGGAATAGAAGATAAGAATCTTAACGTTTGTTTAGTTTGATAACCAGCTGCACTAATTGTGTAACCTTTTTTTGCGTTTACAGAGATTTATAAAATGCTAATCAAAGGCACATTTACAAACGTAACATTGATTAATTACTTTGTGTGATTAATAATATCATTCTTTTAATCTACATAGGAGTCAACATTTTATTGTGCTTTTAATATTCTTTTTATTTTATCCTTAGTTGTGTCACACATTATTAAGTTTGGATATGTGCACTACAAACTAATCATTGATTATATTTCTGAGATATCACTACTGATGATGGTTTACAGGTCCATGTGATGATTAATGATATGGATGCTATCAAGAGTCACACAGCTGTTCCTAATAGTCACGTGTAATGACAGCTGTTCTTCTGTTAGAGAACCTTGCTGGTGCAACAATCGGTGAAACAGCATTTCTTCCTTCTGGTTTCTTTCTTTTAGTCATGAATCTACACAGAGTTTTGTGTATCTGGCCCCTTTATTTGGCTCCTAGATTTATGTATGTTGTACCTGTGGATGGTGTCTACAGCTGGAATGAATATCATTTTCCATGGACTTTGGAGCTGATTGACTGCCTAAATATGGCTTCTGGACCACCCGTGTTTGAAAACTATATCTCATTGATCTCTGTTTCTCAGAGGACGATATAGATTATTCATTACACAGTGTGGGTTATCATGGGTCATTGTGTCTAGGGACATATTGCTGGCTGAACAGGGTTTACCCACTTTTTTCTGTTTGTTGGTTTTGTTAATTGGTTTCATATTGTCTTGTTTTTTGTCCCTCCTATGAAGGGAGTTTCTCTGTGTTCATATGAGTCACTGTCATTGTGGATATTGGTATGTTACTTGATTTTAGGGGTTTAACGGTACACAAAATTAATGGTTCGGTATGTACCTCGGTTTTGTGGTCATTGTCTGGTACAATCTCAGCAGATTCAGCACGTTACAGCAGGAAAAAGCACATTTTGGTCTTTTATTTTGAAAAATGTAAACATCCAACAATTGCTCACTGACCATAAATATTACTGAAACAATTTAATTGTGCTGCAGTGGAAAAGGAAAACAACCTTTCTGTTTCTTGAAAGGAGTCAGGACACCTGGTGACAGCTGTGCTTTGCTGATTTATGGTCTAACTGTATATAAAGTAGCTGAAACTAGCTCCGCCTCCAGCAGCTACAACGGTAACATGCTGCTCTAACACTGATGCATTAATAATCTAATGATGTCATATATAATAATATATCAGTCAGAGGGACCAAACCACTACTTTTACTGCCACACTTTTTAACTAAATTTTTCTCTCCCAGAACTGGTTCTTATGACATGCTGTCTGACCATGTCAGAAATCAAATGTTTTTATCATTCTGAACGGCTTCACTCGAAGGCGGATTGAAAAGCCAACTGTCACAGAGTGGGGAGGGGGACGGGGAGACGCAGTATTGTTTCACTACAGAGATAACAGAGCATATTTTAATAATAGTGTTACAATCTGTCAGTGTTATGGGTCTCTCGTTTGTCATTCTGATGGCAGCGACACTACAGGGTAACCAGGGTAACCAGGCTAATTTGGCTAAGGTGGCTAGCTTACATGCATGCTACATGGATGTATTAGTGGTGCACAGCCAAAATGTTCCAGGTGGGACTCACGCTCTAGGATTATTGTTCTGCACATCAGAGTAAGTGTATCATTAAACTATTTTGACAGTAATTGTTTGGGTCACAGAGTATACCAAACCAAGGAAAGTCACGTACCGAACCAAACATCCTGTACCGAGTGGTTCGGGACAAATAGGCATACCGTTACACCCCTACTTGAGACTAGATATCACCTTAGATTTTGGATATTGTAATATCCTGATATGGCATAAGTGTTTTTCCTGGTTTTAAAGGCTGAATTACAAGATGGAATTTTCCGAACTTAACAGACTCTTCTAGCTGTTCTATTATTTGCTTTTACCCACTTATTCATTGTATCAACATTACCGATGATTATTTATCGTAAATCTCATTGTGTAAATATTTTGTGAAAGCACAAATAGTCATCCCTACAATATTGTTGCAACATCGATAGCGTGGTATTTGATCCAAAATATTGTGATATATGATTTTCTCCATATCTCCAAGCCCTAATGAAGTTCAGTTTACTCACAGTTGTATAATTATCTTCTGTGGCTCTGGAGGATCTTTCAAATGTCTGAAAAAAAATAACCCTGATGATGTCATTAGTGTGCCACATGAATGCCACATTCATGTCTATATAGGATAGATGGTAGCGATGGGAAAGATTCAGTCATCAGACAACTCAACACCATCGTATGAGTTGTGAGGGTTAAAAATACTGCACATTGAAAATGTAACACTATATCCATTATATCTGGGTTTAATTGCAATGACTGACAGACTTTGGCTGAAGTGAAGGGTCTGTACTTGCTACATTTTCAGAAATTTCCATATTGTGAAGCATCACATGGAATGAATTGGAGATTTCAAAAAGTCTGAGCTTCCCAGTCGTCATTACAACTAAGAAGTTGATGTGAACGCTATTTACAAATCGAAATTTCGTAATTGCGATAACGCTGATATGAAATGAACGTTGCATAATCAAAGGCACTATTGAGCTGCATTATGGGAGTTGTTAGATGCAGTGTTTTTGAAGTTTGATCCATACTAGAGACTAAAAGTCAGAATATCTCGGTGTCTGTTCCTCAAATTCATCATGTATTGATTGTGTGTGGTGAAAATAAAGGTGATCTGATGGGTCTGGTATTAGTATGAACCAGACTTTGTGAAAATACGGACCCTTTGTGCACCGTGGTTATGTTCTAACTTTTCAACCACAACATCCTGCCTCTAATTCTGTGTCCGGGCTTATTCTGTCAAAGCGCTTGTTTTATTTTTGTTCAGAGACCTGGCAAAGATACACTGTGACACATTTTAAGGTCACGACCCTTCAGATTAAGAAACCAGGGCCATCCACAACTCCTCTGCTTCTCTCTTTCTCACTCTGCCTCCTCTAACCTCTAACCTAACACTCTCACACTCACACTCACACTCACACACTCACACTCACACTTACACACACACACACACACAAACACACACACACTTACTTCTACCCTCCCCCTGCTTTAGTAGCCATACCAGACATTCCACTATGGAGGAGATTCAACTCCCCTCTACTGGCCTGCTCTGTTTACATAGAGAGGGAGAGAGACAGAAATAAAGAGAAGATATCCTCCTCCTCCTCTGCCATCATACCATCCCTCCATCTTTCTTTCCCCCTCTTCATCTCTCCTCTATTTGTCTTTGCTCTCTTCTCACTGACACACTAGCCAACAGTTCCCTAAAGCACTGTCTGACCTCTTTTAAACTTCCCTCTGTTCCTCTCCCCCTCTCTCTTCTCCTATTTCCAAGTGTCTCTTATTCTGTTTTCATCTGTGCGTTCGTTGATCTCTTTCTATTGCTTCCCGCTTCTGCTTTAGTGTGCAGGACATGACGCAGGCGGCAACATGTCCAAACAAAACTGTGACCACAGTTCACTGGTTTTTTGGTTTAATAATCATGAATGAAATGATGTCTTAATAATATGTTTTGTGGCTTTTCATGAGTCTTGGGAACAAGACTAAGGCAGTTCAGGTCTGATGGGATGTCTGGTGTTGAAAGAGTCCCATGTTTGCAACTGAATAGTGTTCATGCAGAGTGCTGTATTACTACATAGCTGGTCATTTGAGAATTCAAAATACTTTGTATTGACATTATCATGCTATATCTATTAAATACACCAACTCAGACAAATAGTTTCCCAGTCATATTTATGACTTGGACATTAATGTGAACGCTATTTACAAGTTGGAAACTGTAAATTACAATAACTCTAATATGGAATGAACACGACGTGTTTCCAAATTCACTGCCTGTGTATGACATAGTGCGCTATATTATCAGTGCATTATACTGTCCACCATTTCATGTGTCCAAATTGTGAGTGTAAAATTTATGCACATATTAGTTCCCTCAAAAAAGAAACAAAAAAACAGCGTCCATGGTATGTACATTACTTTCTGCCTACAATCCCATAATGCAATGTGGCACATTTTATTGATGTGAAAATGCTGTATGACCCTACACCTGTCAGTGATGACGCAAAATGATGATGATTCAAATGGCTCCCAAATCTCACTTCACTGCTTTTATTTGCATCTATTATGTAGGGAGTAGTGAATGAGTGAACGAGGACGTGATTTCAGACACAATCTTAGAGTCTACAGCTGTGTGCAGCTGTGCTAAGGCACACTGTTAATGTCAAGCTAATGTCAGCATGCTAACATGTTTACAATGACAATGCTAACATGCTCCCATGAAATTTCATGGCACTCATTCCAGTAGTTGCAATTTTTCTGTCTGGACCAAAGAGGTGGACCAACCATCGTCACCATCCCCAGAGCCAAGCTAACCTGCAGCCTGCAGTCAGACCAGCTGCCAGCTGGATGTTAATGTATAACTATGGCTTGGTGTATTAGTCTTCAATCAGTGGCCACCTCCTCTGCTTCTGTTATCACTGTCAGGATCTGTATCTCTAAGCTTTCCCAAGGTGAAGCGGGAAGGTCAGCTTTATTGTCATTATATAATACAGGATTACACAATAGACTGCAATTGTGGAAGCATGTCATTGTACTGTATGCATTTCAAAGAAACTGAGTACTGTACACAATATGAACTATATACAAACATTGTGATGACACCTACAGCTGCAGCTGCCTTACATTTGTCAAGGACAAAACTGTGACTGTAACCAACTATATATATTCAGAGCAGAAAGAAAAGTAAGAGCATAAAAGTCAAACGTAAATCTTAATATTAGCCTACATTAATTACAACCACTGGGTTTAGCCCAGCTAGGTCTACAACTAACAATGCATAGTTACAGCCTTTCAAGTCTGGTTCGTCCTTGTTCCTGGCCTAGACAGTCCACCCTCAGATCAGTTTAATTCAATTCCAATAGTGACAATGTTAGATGTTAGCCAGTGCTGGGGTAAGCTGTGTACCAAATCTTATGTAAAATACCATTAAATGGTGTCCCCAGGCAGTCCTGGCTTTATGCCAGCCAACAGTTCCTGAATGAAGAGCATGTTATATCAGCTTCGACTCCAGTCTCTAATTACTATTCTGAATTCTCCTCCCTAGACAGTTAACAAGGTGTAGACCAGAGGTCTTGAACATCATTTTTGTGGCTACATTGCTGAGCCACATTATGCACAGCGTATATGTAATTTTATATCATAATATCAATATATATCATAATATAGTACATTTTCTTAAAAAAATTCAATTATGAGACCATTTATAGATAAAATAACTAGATGGGAATATCTGTTTTAGTCCAATGAAGAGATTTATACCTGACCACATTGATACTACAATCCTATAAAACCAAAACTGCTATAAAGCAGTCACTGCTCCTTGATTTGCCCACACTGGCCTAATACAGCCAGAGAGGTAAAGGAATAGTTACCATAATCTCAGAATGTGGTCAGTAATCTAACTTCACCTGTACACTTTTCAATTTCCTGTGGTGACATTATGTGGGAGCAGGATCTGGAGTTGATATTAGAGCTAGAGCTACAAGTCAATTAATTGATCAGTTGATCAAAAGAAAAATTAATGTGCAACTATTTTGATAATAAATACATTGTTTCATTCACTTTTCAAGCAAAAATGCTTCCAGGTTCAAAGATGTGAGAATTCATTGCTTTTCTTGGTCTTACATCATAATAAATTAAACGTTTTTAGGTTGAGGACTATTTGGTGGACAAAACAAGGCATTTGATGACGGCTAGGATTTTGTGCTGGGCATTTTTCATTTAATTTAAATTTTTGTTTCTAATAATTGTACTTTAGTTATACACAAGCCTATATTTGATGCATGTTACTTTTCCCCTCTACAACCTTCCTTGTGTCTCTTGTAAATCACATCTGCGCTATGTTTACGCCTACGTTTTAGACACGAGAAGCGGGCAGCTGCTGAGAATTTTCCCTGCTAAACTGCAAATTGTGTGACCTTACTAAGCTCGGCAGAAGAAAACATAATCGACTGTGATCCTCCCTTAGGTTCCTACACAATGAGGAGAGGGGCGCACCTTCCAAACACTTGCACATATGACACATAAACTGCGGCTCCTGCCTGCTGTGTCTGTTTGATAAATACGGCATGTTTGGGGTGGAATGGATCACATCTGCACCTAAAAAACTGGTGCAAAAACATGTTTTGCAAAAAAAAGTGTTTTTATAGTTCCGACAACACAAACAGAGTCATAAGTCAATCTCAGAGGTTGCATTCTCCCGGTTTTGTGAAGAACAAGGTGTGGCAAATTTATGTATTAGATACATATTTAATTAACATTGCATATCTTCTGTGGTTCAAGATAATTATTTCTACTATGTATACTGAACCTGAACCTTGGCTAAAACATTTCTTACAGGATGAATTAATTATATCTTATATCATTTTCAGGCGGTGTTTTGCATGTGTACTGGGCGGCTGTGTCATTTAGGTAAATGAAAGTATTGGATTGGCCTTAATGTCAGCAATATTAAAGGACTAGAAAAAACAGTTGATCGGGACATCTCTACTGTACATGGTATATAAGAGAAGACTTGGGCGCATTGTTTAAATCTGATCGACTTGCCAACAAGTCATGAACAGAAATAGGGCTGCAACTACCAATGATCTTGATCACCAATTCAACATTTTATCTATAAAATGTCTGAACATAGTGTAAACGGCTGTTATAATTTCCCAGAGTCAAAGGTGAAGTCTTCAGATGTCTTGTTGTGTCCGACCAGCAGTCTACAACCCACAGATTGGTAGACTAGTTTACTGTTCAGAAAAGCATTAAATCATCACATGACAATGTTTGGTATTTTTGCTTTCAAAAATGACTAAAACAATTATTCTTATCAAAACAGTTGCTGATAAATTTTCTCTCAATAAACTAATCAATTAATGACTAATCGCTGCAGCTCTAAACAGAAAAATGCAAAGTAAACAAAAATGGCAACAACAAGCTTTAGCTCTGTAGCAGTTTTATTGACGCTGTATTGAAGTTTTACTGATGCCAGCAATGTGAGCGTACTCTGAATTAGAAATTGGTACGACTTAATAGCGGTCAAGCTTAATATCATTCTCTTTCTTCTTTATATCCTGTGTCTAATAAATACAAAAGATGTGAAGATGTGACATGAGAGAAGAAATCCCTGCAGTAGAATGTAGACAAAGACATGCAATGCCAGAGGACTCTGTCAAGAACGAATGAATTAATAACCAGCTTTCCACTGCCACTCTTTTTGCTTTTATCTGATGGCAGTGTGATCCCACACACACACACACACACACACACGCAGATATAAAGACATCTATTAGATACAAACACTGACACGCAACCAACCTCCACCCTTTTCACACACTCACACTCAGGTCAAACTTGGTCAGTATACCCACACATTCCCAGACAAACTGTGAGTGTGAGTGAATGTGTGTGTGTGTGTGTGTATGTGCGTCATTGTGTGTGTCTCCTACAGACAGAAAGAGAGGTCATTCAGCGCAGAGAAGTGATGACTGGGCAGCTGACACAGGAAAGAAAGAGGCAGATAGAAGGAGAAATAAAGAGAGGGAGAGATGTAGGTCACTTCCCAATTGTCAGTGAGTCATTGCTCTGGATCACACCCAAACACATGCACGCACGCACACACACACACACACACACACACACACACACACACACACACACACACACACACACACACGCGCGCACGCACACACACACACACACGCAGAGTACACCACTATCCCCCAGCCACTGCTTGCATGTCACTGGGGCAGTCGCTGAATGTGTGTGTGTGCCTGCGTCTGTATACGGCCTTTGACCTTTGAACCTTTTTGACACTCTTCATTCCAGTCACACACACACACACACACACACACACACACACTCTGAGGGCAATCCTCCCTATCTTTACAGCTTTAATTTATG
The DNA here is from genome assembly GCF_910596095.1 of Thunnus maccoyii. NCBI lineage: Eukaryota > Metazoa > Chordata > Actinopteri > Scombriformes > Scombridae > Thunnus > Thunnus maccoyii. Next base: position 4,344,313 of record NC_056550.1, on the reverse strand, counting down.
AGCACTCCTCTCTTGCTTCTATACGTCTCTCTTTTCCTCTGTTTCTCGCAGGCCAACGGGAGTCCACTTTGCACTCTCTCTCTCTCTCTTTATGACTTAAACTCAGTTGTGCAAGGGCCCTGTCATAATGACATCACCACGTCATCACCCTTGGGTTACGGTCTGACTCTTGGGCTGACTGTGTCTAACATGTGACACTGGGGTGGAGCGGCACTGTCATTTCACAGCAAGAAGGTCCTGTGTTTGTGTGTTGGTCTTGTTATAGACCTGCAACCTGTCCAAGGTGTACCACACCTCTCAGCCAATGCATGCTGGGATTTCTACCTGCCCCCCACCATCCTGCATATGTTAAGTAGGTATAGAAAACTGCTGTATGGAAATATCTGTCTTTATCACAGTTAGCTCTCAAAGCTCAATATATTTTTGAAATGTGCTCATAGCACCGGATATCAAAAACTTCCCTGTAAGCTGGCGTTAAACGTCTGGTATTGTTTATTTTCATTAGATAGTTCCTGATTTAAATCATAATTTTACCAATTTTGGTCTTTTATTTTATTTAGGCAAAGTTCTTGTGCGGCTGCTCGTGTTACAACAACTTGTAAGATTTGAGAGATTTGCTTCTTTCATTAAATGAAAAAGGAAAAAAAAAACAAAACATGTTTATGTTCCTCACAACAAAGTATGATAAATCCTATGGTTTTGGTAAACGCAGATCATTTTGGCAACAGTATTTCCAAACTTTCAAACATGGTACACTGATACAGCTCAAATATCCTTTATTGTGAAATCATGGAAATGATCGCTACATGCCAAATGATAACCACATACAAACACATACTAATGTTTTTTAACATTAGGATTAGTTATTAGAATAATTAGTGTTACCATTAATATAACATATTATTAATATGTGTAGTATTAATTGTATAGTATTTATATTCTCTTTTATTGTCTTGGTTTTATAATGCCATATAAATACCCTGTTTTATTAAAGCCCCTATGTTTAGGATGTTAAAATGTCTGACTTTCCAACCAGGGACACTGAGATAAATGGGCTTTGCACCAATTTTCACCAGGTTTGTCTCACTTTTTCTGATTATGCCATAATTATTTGAAAAGTGCCATAATCACATAAAAATTCCCCACACAGGGGGCTTTAATAATCATCAATTATATTATTATTTGTAGTAGTAGAATACTTTTTGGAAAGCATGCCCCTTCATTTCTAGTTAATTCAATTAGAAGTCCACATAACCCTTCTAATACTATGCTCACTGTGTGATTTTATCAGTTGTGTTGTGTAAAATGGTATCTAACTCACAGAAGCTGTGACATGTTTAAAACCATCCATATATTATAAGTCAGTGTGGTTTATGTTGACAAGCTGTAAATGCTGTGAGCTCATTCCCACCCAGTGAGAAGCACTGAGCTGGAGCTCAGGAAGGGCTAGGTTTGGTAAATGAGTGCAGGCAGCTGCTGACCTACTGAGGTCACTCCATTCAAAACATGAACCAAACCCTTGAGTTATAATACACAGTGAAGACATACAGCTACACTGACAACCTGATGGAAAATTTCTCAGGTAACATCATCACAAGCACAAACACTTCTACAAAGGTGGGTCAGCTTGACCTGAGTTCAAAATAGCAGCATCTGTCAAAAAATAAGGGGTTTGTCAACATGAGATGAATAAAATTGGCTAAGGAAACAGCTTACACAGCTACACTATTTGGTGTATATAATTATTATAAACATGCCAACACATAGAAAGTGCATCAGCAAAGAGGAACAGCAGTCACAAGCTGAAACTAACCAACAGCGTTCTCATGTACAGTATTCACAATGTGCAGAATGAAGACATGCAACCTAAAAAGACTCACCTTGTAGCAGTTTAGTTACTTCAAAGTTAAAGTTCATTATTATACCCTGACATTATTCATTCATCTGGTCAATCATAATGTTCAAAAATATAAAACATTCCATCTCAAAATATTCACTTGACTTAAATAGTGAGGATACCAACAGTACAGTAAAACAAACTCACACATGGTGTGAGGAACTAAAATACAGAGTACACAAGAAATGAGGCTAGTTGAGTAAAAGTGAGTGAGGCTGCATATTGTTTGGATTAGTGGAGTGTAGTCTAGTTAATAAGAATATGAAACTAAAAGGATTGCAGGGTAACTAATACTGAAAGAAGAGGCTAGGACGTATCCCACCTGGCATCCCATCCTCAAGCTGACAACAAATATCACAGCATAAACAAGGGTTCAAACCGCCTGCAGCCCCTTTTTCTATTTTTATTTTTGTAAGTTAGATTATATACACTGACTTATGGTGGTGTACCCTGTAGTTATTTTGTTCACAAGTCCAAAATGGCAAATAATTTTTCAATGGGACTCACAGTGGCTGGATCCGCTCCAGTGCCTGCCGGTCACCAAGGACCCTCCGAACGGCCGCTGGAGTCCTCCTACACCGGACAGGAGTCCCTTCTCCGGCCCGAGCCCCGGGGGTCTGTGGTAGTAGTCCATGCTCAGAAAAGAGCCGGGGCTGGGGCTGCTGGGGCTGGGGCTCAAACCCACAACATCCACGCTTTCGTACATCCCCGGGAGGCGCGTTTGATCTCTTTGTACCAAACAGAGAAAAAAAAAGATCAAAGCGTCCTGGACGGCGAAGAGAGAAAGAGGAAGGGGAGGGAGGGAAGAGTTCACATCTTCATAACAGACTGATGGGAAGAGGAGGAGGAGGAGGAGGAGGAGGAGAGAGAACGAGGGATGACCGGTCGCTGTGACCTTTCAGCCCTTGGAGCAGCACAGCTTGCTGTCAAACTTTGCCTTCCGTTATGTCGTTTAGCACGAACGGAGCTAGTTTAGATGACAAAATACACGTTGTCGTCTTCTTTGCCGTCTTTTTTTTCAGTCACAATGCTACAAGTGCCACAAACTTAACTGTTGTACTGAAGGAGTTCGAGCCCTCGTTACTTTGTAGCACAAATTGTAAAAAGAGAACAACCACAAAAAGGAAACAGTGTGGCGTTACATTACTACTCCGACACACATGTGGCGTCTCCTCTGTTCTGTACAGGTTTTACGTCGGTATCGTTACCAGCCTTTCCTCTGCGTTTACAGAGTAGCTAAACTGTTTCTATCGCTAGCTGTTCCTTGTAGCCAGCCAGGCGAACAGTACATTTTGTAGACAGTCTATTCCTTAATATGACAACCAGCAGTGTTTGTCGTTAAACCCGTGCATGCCGTAAATGAATGTGTCTCACACCGAAAAGTAAAGGGGTCCAGTCGGTGAAAACGCGCTGCTCCGGTCGCTCCGGTTCACAGAGTCCAAGCGTCCACAACAGAAAAACATACAGTCCCGACACATTAATGCTGAATACGCGCTGTCATATGACTCTGAAGTTGCCGCTCTGTGTCCAAGTAGCAGAATATCAGAATAATATCAGGTAAAATTGCCGGCGGTGAGGTACGTCGAGGAGAATCCGAGACAGTCGGGGTTTGTGCGCCTCTTGTTGCTAGTTGTTGAGGGTCCAGCAGCGATACAGGCAACAGTGTCCTGTGGTAACCTCCGGTCTGTACCCGGCGGCCTCTCTCTCTCTCTCTCTCTCTCTCTCTCTCTCTCTCTCTCTCTCTCTCTCTCTCTCTCTCTCTATCTCTCCGGTTTGATGAGTGACACCAGCTGCGCACGAGCTCCACCTACCTGTCCCTGCGCGTGCCTCCATGTTTCCTGCCAACTGTCACAATGTGGCTAAACAAATAAACGAATAAAATAACTTTCTAGCACTCTTTGTATTTTGTACTAATAATACTGTAACACTGTCATGAATATTGGCCACTAACATTACCTTATCTCAGTAGCCTATTACACTCTGTAGTACTATCACACCTCATATTCCTGTATTATTGCATACCTGTATATGTACTTAAATACTTACATACTTACCTGTATAGCACATTACCTGTAAATACTATATATAAACCTGTTAGTAAGTGCTGTATTTGGGCACAGTTTTGAGGTGCATGTACTTTACCTGAGTATTTCCATTTTATACTTTACACTTCAACTACAATATATTTCAGAGGGAAATATTGTAATTTTACCGCACCACATTTATTTGACAGCTGTAGTTACGAGCATTAAAAACTAACATTTTACATACAAACTGTATCATCAGCATATAAAACACAACACATTATTTTAGGTTAAATATGCAGAATGGTTATGAGGTCCACCTTTACCATATGTAATTTAAACCATCTATAATACTAATACTAATTATATTATTTGTAATAAACATTGCATTGACACCAAGACCTAAGCCAAGAATGAGTATTACAATAAAGGAAAATAAAAATAACGTTACAATGACTTGGATTTTTTTTCATTTGTAGTGTTATATGAAACAACTCTACTACTATTCTATTTAGTAGTATTCTACTACTTAAATGTTTTCCACATTATTTTGTTAAAGCTGATAACATTAAAAGTATGAATGAAGAGACCAGTCATTCATTTTTGTAAATGTTGGGTCCAATCTTGCAAAGCTCATGTACGGGACAGGTAGCAGGGACAGGGAGGTAGATGTGGATGTGAGGGGAGTAAAATGCTGCAGTCAGTGTTTCTTGGAGAGGTGAGCGAAAAAAAAATGTGACCATTGTAAAGAAAAGACAAAACCTCAGTCAACTGTGATGGGACTGACCGTAGGGAAAAAGACAATTGTCTGCATTATTAAACCCCAAACATACATTGATGTATTCTTATATCTGTAATTTTTCTATATGCTAAATTGAAAATGACAAAGGTTATTCCACTTCATAAAAACTGAATCAGAGTCAAAATCAGAAAAATGTGAATGTCCGTGGAATATTTTGCATGATTGTTGTGTTGAAAGTGTACATTGAAATGAGAAAAATAAACACTGAATGACATAGCCATTAGACTGCATTATACTGTATGGTGTTTGTGATTTTTACTCCTTCATATATGGAAAAAATATGAGAAACACTCAACAGTTTCACAAAGGCAGTATTTATAAAGCTAAATCTTTAAATTTTACAACCAAAAGTCAGAATGAGTATAAGTGATCCTGAAAATAATGTCACCAAGGCTAAAGTGTTGCACAACAGGTTAAATGTTTCTGGTACTTCAATAAGTTAACTCTAAATTATCTGTAGTGTGGTCACCGTCTCACCCTTTCATCCTTCCACCTTCTTTCTTGGTATAGCTGGATCTTATTTTCACTGTTTCACTCTTTTACTGATGCTATTTTTACCATTAAATGAGTCAGATTGTTTACTCACCTGCCTGGTTTCTCGTCTAATCTGATGCGACTATTTTATAGAAGCTTGAGTGTTTACATGTGCATTCAAAATATGGTTGGCGTTTGCATGTATTTTTGTACATGCAGATGTAGAAGCACATTAGCACACGTGCACGCATTCATGCATGAATGCATAGACACACACACACACACACACACAGCTTAAATCCTTTTGCTATAAGTGAGCCAATGTCCTTGCTGTGACGCCTCCCTGTATTGATTAGCTGCTGGTTAAAATATGAGTGGAGAAAGGAGAAACACATCACATTCATCGCTGCCTGTTAATCAATACAGGACATTAAATCTATGGAAACCACAGAGGAAGGGGTGAGGTGAAAATGGTGAGGGGGGGGAGGGGGGGGGGGGGCAACAAAGAGCAGGGGGAGGATGAAGATGGAGATGAGGATGAGGGTTAGTGGGTTAAATGTGAAAGCAGCAGCAGAGCACGCATATCAACTGGAAAGAAAAGCATTAGATACACTATGCAGCGGAAATACACCTTACACATTTTCTATGAGAAGCGGGAAATCCCTCGCAAAGAGCAAACCAAGATAGCTGGTGGCGATAGACAACCAGGTGGTGTGAAGAGAAAAGTTCAAATAAATACACTGTGGTGGAAGAAGTGGTAAATCACTGCACGTAACCAGCTGCACCTGACAAACTGTATGTCGTATACTTATTGTACATAATCTGGGGCCGGTTTTACAAAGAAAGCAAGTCTTAATGTTGATCTTAGATTAGTCCAATGACAGTGAAACAGTTTCATAACTGACTTGCCTTAAAGGATATGGTTGGCGATTTTCTATATTTTCTTCATTGTCAAAAAATCATCATCATTACATTGTATATTGTAAAATTCTAAAAGAACTTTACAAAATCAAGAGGTTGTGATATGTAGCACAGAACTGCGTTCCTGCACATGCAGTCTATACTCTCCAAAGACTGAAAACGTGATCAATGTTATTGGTCTTTGGAGCCGTTTCAAAACAAACTACCATGACCAAACTCTTTATAATGAAGGAACATCTCAGCCAGATCAGTAGTGTGGCTCACTGACATGTTTTTAATAGTTTTTGGGTAACAATGAAGGTCTACGGCACAGAGGAATAAGATATATAAGACTTTGGATACACACACAATACTTGTTAGTAGATCAATTCATTGTTGGTTTGGCTCTGCACGTGAGATTTGTTGACAACAAGAAAATCATCAGCCTTATTCTTTACACCTAAAAAGTTAGCCTAAATAGCGGCCTACTGCGTATGTTTTGATGTCTCCTGTTGATAAAATATCACACCAACACTTGATGGATGTAATGTGCATGATCAGGCTTTATGCTTTCATTTTATTCCAACCAGTAACTCTGTCTACATTCCTTCATTTACTTTGTGATACGTGCAACAATACGTATCCACCTTGTTTCATCACTGAATGTGAGACTATTCCACGAGTGTTTACGTTCTCTCATTCACTGTGATAGGCAGCAGTGATTGTGATGAGTAGAAGGTTTGCAATAGAGATGGTGTAACTGTAGTAATATGAGAATTACCAACATTGAGAAAAGTCAAAACTCATATTCACATGTTTCTTATTATGTAAATAGTGTGTGTGAGGTGGTGTGTGCGTGTGTGTCAGTGTTTGTTTTCAGTGGGGGAATCCTGTCAGAATGTGTGCTTATCTCTCTCACTCCTAGATACACACACACACACGCATGCATGCATGCACAGCCGCACAATATATGAATAGACATATTGACCCATAGTCCACTTATGCTTTCAAATGGCACTTATATAACTTGTATAACTCCCCTAACAACACGCACATACATACACATACACACACCCATGATAGCAGACATACTGGTTTATATCTACAGCCCAAACAAACAGTTACAGGAACACTGAGCTCAGCAGTTCTCTGACAGGCTTAACACACTGTCTGCTCTCTCTCTCTCTCTCTATCACACACACACACACACACACACACACACACACACACACACACACACACATCCAGCTCTAACTACAGAAGGTATAACACCGCTGCTGTCAGACCATGTCAGACCATCTTTAACCTGGAGTCTTTTCATTCTTTGTCTTAATTCACTGTTGTAGCTCAGCAGCTACAAAGATAAAGAGGTAAAAATACAAACACAGACAGACCAACAGAGGGAATGAGAAAAAGGCAGTAAAAAGATTGCTTTTTTGTGGTTTATGTCCAGCTCAGTAAGCAGAAATACAACTCAGTGAAGCTGTTAAAGGGAATGTGAATGAGGGGGGAAAGAGGGCGAGATCAATGGAGCATGAGGGATGGGGAAGCAGGGGGAAGGTGTGAGAGGGAACCACACAACATTTGAACCATTATTGTATTTTGATTTTCTGTTTATTTATTCTGTAAGGCATTGTGGCTGTACAAGGACATGGTGGCATAAGATCTTATGGAACTAGAAATGGCTAAATTTTGTGAAGAAAATGTACTGGTGCTGGCTGCTGAAATGTTGCAACTGAAACATCGGAAACAGATAAATACAGAAACAACTGAAGTTGCAATCAAAATAAAAATGCTAACAGAAGCTCAAATAGCAGTTTCAGTGTAATGAATGAATGAATGAAGTTGAAGTGTCCATTTAAGTGTAGGTGCTAAGTGAAGTTGTGAAAGCAGTTGAAATATCAGGTATTGAGATACTGATGTGTAACCTTTGAAAGCAGTTGAAGTGTTGTTTGAAGAGTAAATGATGAAAGCAGCTGAAATTCCAGTTTACATTGAAGTGGTATAAGAAGTTTAATTTTCAGTTGGAGAATGAAAATCTGCTCTATAGTGTCAGCTGACATGTAAGAGGTGAAAGCACTTATAATCGCATTTAAAGAATAAGTTCATGAATCAGTTGAATTTCCTGTGAAGGTGAGAAGCTACAGTGAGTGTGTGATGTCACCCACTTCAGCTTTGAACATACTGCGCAATACACAACTATGTAAACATTTGAGAAGGCCTGGAAAGAGCATTAAACTTAAACTGTAATATAAAACATAAAAACTGTGAAAGGAATGAAAAAGCTGAAGTAATGTGATGAAGTTCAAAGGGATGTTTAAAGTTTGAGTTAAGTGAAAGTGTGAATAAGTATGAAGAGGTTTAAGAGGAACTGAAAACTCAAACTAAAAAAAACCCCAACAAACTCATTGGGCCTCATGCTGGAACCACTTGCACAAAAAAAAAAAAAGCTGAAATAATGTAAAATGAATATTCCTCTGCATGGCTTGTTGATGACGCATTCAACAAAAGGTTTTTTTTTACTTCCTATTTTACTAGCATGATGAGTTTTACAGTTCAGTAGAAAAATTCTCACTCCACCAGCTGCCTCAGGGTCTTTATGCAGGTCTGTCCAAGTGAACATCCTCCCTTATAAAACCTGACATGTAACATCACCTCCAATTAAATATATTCTCTTATTTATCTGCATTACCGCTATGTCCCTTTGACTGCCTCCAATTTTAGTCATGGACCACTTGCTTTAGCAATCTTTTTTTTTTTTTTGGTATCTAATGTCCTATCAAACTGTTATCACTGTGCATCTCTGCGATGGCAGCGTTGGCAACTATATTTTCTCAGTTTTTCTACTGATACTGCTAAAATTTGATGTCCACACCAGGACTTAAAGCTCTGCAGTGTGAAATTCTTCCTTTTACTCTTGGGTCACGTTTTTGTGAATTAAAGTTTCCCACAAATTGTCTTGGAAAACTTGCACAGGAAAACCTCATAGAATAATGTAAGGGAGGTTTAGGATAAGAATATGAAAATGTTGTTGCATGAGGCCCAATGACTATGTCTAGAGAGAAGCTTAGGCTTTTCCTATTGATTTCAATACTATGAGTCTCATTGGAGACAACTAATGGCTATTATTGTGGATAAACTGCATTTTAAGCACATTACCCATGACACCACTGGATCAAAAGGCTGGTACACCGCTTGGCAATTAATTTGTGGTAATTCAGTTATTTGTAATTTTGTTTGTGAATGTGGAAATATGCCCTGCTTTGAAAACATAAGACCTTTGTTGATGATTATGATGTTGTGCTACATGTTTCATTTCTAAATTCATGTGTTCATTCAAGAATAAGAATACTGTGCACATTACACACAGAGGGGAAGGAACAGGGAGTTTTGTAGGCACCCAGCAGCTCATGTGGCTCCCAGGGCGTCCCAGATCAGGTTAATCCAGCCATGCACTTCCACACTCAGCTTTGGTTGTTGTTAGTTAGTAGCAATGCATATCACCTATTAAAGGTTCATATGTCAAACAGTAATAAAAATCCATACAACATGGCAGAACAGAAATCAGGACAAGGTGAGCAACAGTAACTGCTACTAGCAGAGACTGTCCATGAAGGAGAAGAGAGTGTGAATGGAGGGGTGGAGGAGATGGAGGAGGAAGTAGAGGGTAAAGGAGTATAAAGGAGGGATGGTGAGGTACAGCAGGGTAAGAGGTTATGTATAGGTCATGGTTTCACACCTAACTAAAAAGCTGCATTGTTAAAGTATCATTTTGATGATGTTGTAATTTTTTTTCATTGTTAATAAACCTCATGAAAACACCAAAACCAACAATGAATAGTGAGTGTATCAAAGCCTGACGTATCTTATTCCTCTGTGACACAGATCCATTGTTGTCCAAAAACTATTGAAAACTCCATGACACAATGTTGCACTGGGTGAAATGTTCCCTTAATTATCATGAACTGTAGTTTATTTTGAGTTGATCCTGCGTACACCATCCTTGGGCCTAGTAAGCACTGTTGTTTCACAAATGATCACCACTCACAAAGTTCAGATAAATTAGGGCATCCAACAAGACTCTTGCATAGTCATGAATTGTTTTGATAAGTAGAATATGTCAAAACGAGAAAGAAAAACTGAAAACATGTTGCAAATTTGGTTCCAGGTGCTGTAAATAGTTAGAAGTGCACCAAATATGTATTAATCTGAAAATGGTTATGTCAATTTTATTTATATAGCACCAAATCACAACACAAGTTATCTCAGGGTACTTTTTACTTAGTGCAGATTTGGACCTTACTCATTAACTTACATAGACCCAACATTCTCCCATGAGCAAGCATTTGGCAACAGTGGCAAGGAAAAACTCCCCTTTAACAGGAAGAAACCTCAAGCAGAACCAGGCTCTAGGAGGGCAGCCATCTGCCCTGACCGGTTGGGTTGAGAGAGAAAGAGGGAGCGGGAGAGGAGGGGAGAGACACAGAGAAGCACAGCAACAACAATAATAACAATAACAACGATAATAATAAATACAATAATAATAAATAAATATATAAGCAGGTGTTCTGCAGCCACAGACAGCAGGTGGTCTGCAACGGAAGGTTGACACCTGTGAGAAGAGAAAACACAAAACTCCAGGGAAGATGCCAAGTTGGTAACATGCATTAATGGGGCATGAATGTGTACAGATGGAGGGGGAAAGTTCCCAACAAATTCACCATTCCCCCTTGATTGAATAACATTTGCTAAAAACTTCAGTGCCCAGCTGTTTTGGGTAATTAGACTGATAGACTGGCAACATGGACAGCATGTACCCTGGCTCTTGTTCAATGTATGCTAAGATATGCTGTAGCCACCCTTTGACTTTGCATTAAAAAAGCAACATCTTTTGCATTTTAAATTCTAATTCTTTTCGAAGTAGCATACACAGACTCTTATAACCTATTAACAAATTAGTTAGACCTTTTTTGCCTTAGTGCATACGATGCATTTATGATGAGTTCAAAGCTGATAATTTACAATATGATTTGGTAAAGTGAGTGAGTAATTTCTCCATGGGTTATTTTAAAGTGAGACAAATTTACTTCAAAAAGAAAAAAAATAACACATTGTTTCTCTTTCAAATTCAAAGTTGTATTCATAAGAAACACTCTTGCACAATTCAACACACTCAGGGTTTTGCTGCAACAGCTTTACTTGGTCTGGTATGACCAGTAGTTTATAGTGACTAATGCTATTAAATGTTATCTAGACATTGCTCTTTAATTGATATTTATTGAGTCAGTCTGCTGACTTTTTGACTCTGCTGTACTTGTGCTTCTTTTACACTTTAACTTTTTAAACATTTCAATGGTTTCATCAAAGTAAAACAATAAGTAAACACAACATGCCAAAACGTGTCATGTACTTGCATTAATGGCCTGATGTAATTCACATTTTATAAAACCACAATACTATTACATTGTCCAAATGTTGGAACGCTGTGTCTCAAGATTCATCATCATTTTCATGAGTGGTTTTGTTTTTCTTATTTTTTTGTACAAAGAGAAAAGGTCAAGAGAAAGGAGAACAGAGGACAGAAGAGGAGTTGAAATGAGAAAGGAGGTGAGGAGAAACTTAGAAGAAGAGAAAAAGTGAGAGGAAAGGCAGGAGGGAAGGGGAGAGGAGCTGAGATCAAAGGCGGGATCCTGCTGATGGAGACGCTGATAGTAACTGTCTCTCCTCCATTATTCATCAGACAGCTGTGCTGTAAGTAGGTTAAACTTTTCAGAGAGAGAGCCAGAGATATGAGGAAGGGGAGACAGGGAAGTAGACGGATAAACAGATATACCAGAATAGAGGAATAATGAGAGAAATAAAGAGGAAGCGAATGAGAATTGTTAGACAAGAAAATCACAGGGTGACAGACAGGATGAAGGGGCGAGAGACACATAGAGGGACAGATATGAACAGAGAGAGGGAGGCAGAGGGAAGAAGGGTGGATTGACAGAGAGGTGTAAAAATAGAGATGAAAACAGAAACAGACAGAGGAAAAAAAGTGATGAAGAGAAAGCAAACAAACATGATAAGACGACACTGTGATTCTGTGCGCCTGGGGTAAAAAAGAAAGTATAGTCATACACATACACACACACACACACGCATGCATGTAAAGAGCAATTTATGGTTGACATCACACATCATGTAGAGTACAGAAATGATCACGCAATGTTGGAGGGAGGCAGAACACTTATAGCTCACATTTACATGCAGAACGCATACAGTGTACTGTAAACTGTACATGCCATGTGAAACAGGGTGTGTTTGTACATTTATAGTGTTTTGTTCCATTTGTGTTCAATGTTTTCTGGGCCTTGTGACAGCTGAACCCTGATGTACTTCAGAATGGTTCAGAATATCAGAAATATAGTAGATGCCATCCAACAGAGTGTGACTGTAAGGTTGTGTTCAGACCGGCATTTGCATGAAAAGAAAAGTTATTCCCAGTGCACACTGGTCGCCTACTGGTTACTGCCACATAACTACACGGTTTGATTCCGGCAGTGGACCTTTGTTGGCTGTCATTCTCTGTCTCTCTCTCCCCTTTCTTGTCATCTCTAAACTGTCACTGACCAATAAAGGCATTTAAACAAGTAGAGGTTTTCCCTTCATTCCTTTCAATGATGCTAATTCAGAGCGTTCTAAAGGCAATAAAACGGATGGTCATCAGCAAAAAAGTATAACCTGGCTCAGCTTTTGCTGCAATGCAATGCAATGTAACATTCCTGTCATCTAAATGACATATTTCTATTGTTTATATTGAAATCCTTTCAATGGGGGATTAAATGACTGTTGCCATGGCAACTTTCCCCAGTTGTAAAATCCTGCTCATAGTATAATAAACCGCTTAGCAGTGTTTTGTCATCTGATAAGCCTTCAAACACATGGGGCTGTCACTCAAACTGGCCTTGAGGCATCAGTATGCATCAACCAAAGAGCTAGTTGAATCAATGAACAGCATCTTAAACCCTCTGATATTCTGAAAATGACTAATTTGAGAAGTACGCCCACTAAATGCAATGTATGCGGAGGTGTGGACAAAGGTTGTACTTGAACTTCTCTCTCAAGCTCTCGTTTTTCAGTCTTCACACAACTACTTCTTCTAGTAGTTGTGTAAAATGAAATCATCCTCCTGTTCACTGGATATCCTTTCAACTCACTTCTTTAAAGAAATATTTCATTCAATCTCTCTATTTGTCCTTGCCAATATCAATTCTTCACTTTCATCTGATCAAGTGCCTGATTATTTTAAATCAGGTACAGTTGAAATACTTCTCAAAAAGCCTCCTGTTTACCCATCTGTTTTAAATAATTTCCGCCCAATATCTTATCTTCCCTTTTTGGCCAAGGTCTTGGAAAAAGTAATTGCTGAGCAATTTCAGATTGGTTTTATTCCTATCTTTTCTAAGGAAATTCTGGCCACTAGTGACTGTAAATCTTCCACCTCCCATTTCTCTTATTTCTCTTATATGGTACCTCTAGGTCAAATCTTCCAGAAGTACCATATCAGTTTATATTTTTATGTGGATGACTTCCAGATCTATTTCTCTTTTGACTCCAACAACACAACACAATTGATCAAAATATAATCATGTTTTGCAGATGTTAAAAACTGGCTCTCTCAAAACTTTCTTCAGTTAAACTCAGATGAATCAGAAGCTATTATCATAGGTCCAGACTCTTCCAGTGAACACTTTTCCAGCCACTTCGGTTCTCTGTCCTCTTGCATCAAAACCCAGTGCAGAAATCTAGGTGTTATCTTCAATAACAAACTTTTGACCACCAGGTGAAGTCTGTTCAATAATGCTTTTTGCACCTTCAAAATATCTCAAAAATTAGATCTTTTTTATTTGCTATGAATTTGGAAACTGTCATTCACACTTTTATTTCATCCTGCTCAAATTACTGTAACTCACTTTATTCCTGTCTCAGTCAATACAACTTCTCCAAACTCAACTAGTCCAGAATGCTGCAGAAACCAGAGGAGACAGAGCCTTTGGAATCGGGGCCCTGTGACTCTGGAATGACCTGCCAGAGGAGATCAGGCAGGATAGCTCTGTTTCCTCTTTTAAATCCCTCTTAAAAAACAGACTTTTTAGAATTGCTATCTCTTGAATCAGTTTTTTCTTTTTGTTTTTCCTCTGTTTTAGTAATTCATGCCATAACCTCACTTGTTATTATTACTGTATGAATTCTACTTTTCTCTTCACTTTTATGACTATGCAAATCACTTTGTAACTTGTTTTTGAAAAGTGCTGTATCAATAAAGTTAATATTATCATTATTGTTATTATTGTTATCATCTCCCACCACTCTTTCATGCACTTAGGAAACCAAGTTACTCAGAGAAACCAGGTTACACATGTGACTCATTTCTCATTTACACTTCTTCAACACTTTTGCCTTCAGATGTGGTCGGACAACACATGTATGAACTGGTTAATTTCTAACAAAATCCAGACTTTCCTGGATTGATGTCCAGTAACACAGTGACATGTTAAACTGTTCCTCCAAACTAAACTACAAAATAGATTGTAAGCTATTGCTTTCCAAAACAGCCCACAAAAGCTTTTCTGATCTGGCGCCCTTGTTGGCAGAAAGAGATTATTTGTCAATGCCTTTCAAAATTGTAAACATCCATTACAAAAATATGGGGTTTTTGTGCATAAAAGAAACAAACATTGACTGTTGGTAGAAAAAGGGAAGTGGATAGAAACAGTGGTCTCTATGTCATAGTCACATGCTTTATAGACCCAACCACGTTTTGTGTTGCTATAACAATGGAACACTACTTCCACCTATGCTTCTGACAGACAACAATCATGATTTGCGTGCCATGAGAGATCCTTGTGAGGTAAAGGTCTTGTCAAAATAATCTAAACTCAGGGTCCACTGACTAGCATTAGTAAGCTTTAGTGGAACTTGATTCAATATAATCTTGTCAAACTACAGTCATGCTAAACATAGGTTGTTTTAGGCATCTGGATCTGAATCTCAGTCATTTGAATTGGTTGCACGTCAGCGAACCCGGTTTTATGAGTCTTCTCTAGGTTTAACACTGACATGGATTAGAACTCTAGTCAGCCTCGTCTTGGTGGCGGTACTTCAGATTGTTCCTGCATTCCTGTAAACATAATTCTTTTACAGTGTTGGCTGCTGGGAAGCCAGTGATGGTTGCCTCTTTGACGCTATGTTAGTGGCTGCTAGTGGTTGGTTGGGGTACCTCTGGGGCAAAACTGCCTTGCACTGCCCTAATTGTTTGTGGGTTAGGGCGATGCCTTGAGTGCTGGATTTTATTGACTCAAAGTTGTGCTTAAAATTAAAGTAATTTTTGGCCTTGTCTACCATTACCCGATGTTACCTGAAACCGAACGATGTACGAAAAGTGTTCCCAGAAATGTATCGCAGTGCAACACCATCTGAAAATAATACCACAATACTGATCAAGGGCTGCAATGCAGATGGGCATTCCAAGTTTGGAGAACTGAATTGAAAGCAATTTGAAATCACTGTGGATCCAAGTTTTGCTTAATTTTTTCATGATAAACACATGTACTTTGTTCCCTTCTAAGACACTTTATTCACTACATTTCAGTACACCAAGGTCCAAATGAATTTTATATAAAAATCAAAATGGAAACCTTGAATCCTGTTGGTGTTTGTACTGTGTCGTACCAACACAACTCCAAAAGAACAGTTCAGTGCCTTATATTTAGCAATATTAACAGCCATCACATGTTTTAAATACAGAGCTAAAGTCTGAAGGGATGTTTTTGTTCATCAGTGCATTAAGAGTCACTTTATGCTGAAGGGAGTTCTGTTAGTACTGTTACTGTACTGCTGCAAACAACAAGAGGGCACACAGTTCAAGCATCGTGTGTAATGTGTGTCGCAGCCTGTAAGTAGGTGTGTGTATGTGCATGTGTGTTAGTATGCGCAAAGCTGCATTAAATATACATATAGCCTTGCGTGTTATGTGCATGTCATGGACAGCGGGGTGGTGTGGATTTGTGTGTATATGGGTCTGTGCCGTATTTATATATAGCACATGATGATGCTCCTGTGGTTTAGTGTGTGTGTGTTCTGCCCTGCTGGTGGATATCCCTTTGTTGTCATTATTTACGCATCAGTGAGAGGCAAATCCCAGATGCAAAAAGTGTAACGTAGAGAGACAGAGAGACAGCTAAGCTTTTACATAGACTAACTCAAACTAAGTTATATTGACATGAACAGAGAAATAAAGGTAAGCGTCTTGTGACAAAACACAGATATTTTTGATTTGTACATATATGACATGTTATACAACAAGGAAGAAATATTTTTTCCTAATATGACGCTCTTTTTTCCAGGTAAGTACAAATGTATGTATGGACGTTTAAAAAAGAGACATGTCAGTGAATGTTCCTGTGATTGGCTCAAGACACGGTAACATTCTACCTGATTGGTCCAGAGAGCTGAGCCATTTAGGAAGGAGCAAGTGAGTAAACAAAGACTAAAATGAAGGACACTGCAACCCTGCACAGAATATCAGGTATAGATGATGGATGGCTGGATAAAATGGACAGCATGACACACAGGACGTACTAATGCAATAATTATACTCAATGCTTATACACATGGATTACACACAACATACATAGTAATTGGAATAAATATGCATTGTGTTTGTACACACACGCAGGCACGCATGCACACACAGTTGTGTTTCCATCACTTCAGAGGTTATTATATTGACTTACATTAATTTCCTTATTCTAACCTTAACCATAACCAAAACATGCCTAACCCTACCCCTTACCCTAACTTCAACATAACCCTAAACTAACCTTAACTTTAAATCAAGTCTTCACCCTAAAATGAATGATTTACATAAAGGCAGGGGTGTCAAACTCAATTTCATCCTGGGCCACATCAGCATTATGGTTGCCCCCAAAGGGCCGGTTGTAAATGTAAGACTATATAAATGTATCTATCTGTTATCATATTACATAATTGCCTCTTCATTCGATTTATATTGGTTTCAGTAATACCTTAATAATAAATAACTAGCTCTGAAAGCGGAAAAATAGAAATGGCGGGCATATTAATATTAATATGCCTGCCATTATTTATTAGGCAATATTCAATTGTTATATATATATATATATATATATATATATATATATATATATATATATATATATATATATTAAATCCACCTATTAAGTATGCATGATATGAATGTTCTCACAGATTTTAGATTTAGAATCAAATTAAGTTTAGAGCTGGTAATTCCTGAATGCCTGAGATGACCTTTACCCACAAATTTATACATGTACATATCAGCATATGTTATGCAAATTATACTCTTTGCAAGCTCTTGTGCACCACATAAAATGAGGTGCTGGGCCAGATTTGGGCCACAGGCCTTGAGTTTGGCACAGTTTGTGTGTTGAGGCGACTTGCTTTGTGTCCCCATAAGGGAGGCGAGTCCTCATAACATGACAGTGTAACAGATTTACGTCCCCACAACATGAGGAACACCTGGACCACACACACACACACAAACACACACGCACACACACACTCATATGTGCATTTGCTCTTGAGAGTAAACCTAAAAACAAGCTCTTCATCTTTATTTCTTTTTGCAAGCTGTGTGTGTGTGTGTGTGTGTGTGTGTGTGTGTGTGTGTGGATGTGTGTGTGAGTGTGTGTGTGCCCCTTGCGTGAGTAGAGTAGAATAACAGATCAAACTGAATTTAGTAATTAAACATGACGAGTATATGACGGCGCACACACACACTCTTGAATTTTCTACAATGCTGCAGGATTCCTGGCTTTGCCTGTAATTTGTTCTGTGTGTGTGTGTATGTGTGTGTTTGTGTGATTGACTTGGACAGCACAGTTTACCGTACAGGACATAATTGGAGAGCTGAGGTAATGCAGAGTATGTCTGCTGTTGCTATAACGAAGACTTTATGCAGCCATACATACATGCCTGCTTTTTAAAAATAAAATCTGCAACATTTTGAAAGCTTGATATTTTCCTGTTGTGCTTCTAGCAGCAGCACCAGTGGTTTGTTTGCAATGAAGAAGAAACGGGTAGTGAGCAGGTATTCAGCAGAGCCTCAAGTCTTTTGGCTCAAGTCCATGTCAAGCATCATGACTACAACTCTGGGTGCCACTCATAGATTATGTATAAAGATGGATGTAGTGAGGTTTGTCATCACCTGTTGGTTTGCATTGGAGCTGGTTTGAAGCCCAGATTTGCTATTGCCTATGTTTGCCTATGTTAGCTTACATAGTCAGCAAATCTGGGCTTCAAACTGCCAGCTCAAGCTGGATTTTCCAGTGGAGAGGTGCCATCTTTTCTGTTTGGATCCAGGACCTCCCAAATAAGGAGAGTGGGGTGTTGCCTTTCATGCTCTGGAAACACACCCCGCTACCTTGAACCCAAGTTAATGCTAGCTTACTGAGAACAACGAATGCTGCACACTTGGGCTAATGTTAGCTACTGTAGCTAAACTGTGCTAACAGGGCAGGTATTGTAATCAAGAATCATTTACCTTACCAAAATAATACATCCCAGAGCCAGGGAGAGCAGCAGGTGAGCCAACTGTCAATCACAGCTGTCAATCAACACCCACACAGCAGACATCAAAGCTGCTATAAGTCTTCAAATCTTATTGACAGAGCAATAATTTCCAAAATGACCACCAGCACACTTATTAGAGGGCCTGATTTAGAGCTTGAGACCATAAAGTTTGATTGAAAAAATGATTGACTTAGTATTTCTAGAGAGAAGTTGACAGCTTTTGAATGGGAGTCAGTTGGAGCCAGCATCTAGCAGCCGTCAGTGGCATTGCACTTTAAAAGTATAATCTGTAAGAACTGGCCAGAATTTTAGTTTAAAACATTCCAAAATTAAGTAAAATTACCAACAGAATGTGAAGAAATAACAGTTTTGATGTTATGTCAAAGACCTATATGTATTGTGTTGCAGAGGTATCTACTGAAGTTAGCATGCTAACCAGCTAGCTTTGGCCTGTACTGTCTCATAATACAACTTTGTGCCACAGGGGTGATAGTGAGTCACTGTAGTGTCTAGTCTGCCCCTAGTCCAATATGAGAGGAAGAAGTGTACCGCTGCCCAGTAATGGTGGAACCAGGCTGAATGCTGTTGAAACAATGTCACTATAGGACTGTTAATATGTCACTTCATTAAGTTTTAATATTTTTTTTAGGTGAGAAAGTAACCATGTAGACTCCCAGTAAGTGGTCAGTTTATCCAAATAATGCCTATTTGGAAAGTTGCACCCATGTTGTTGGAGCAGCGGGCAGCTGCTGCAGATGCAGGTTGGGTGAGACATCAGCTGACACAATCAGCTGATCCAACAAATTATACTGAGTTGCACCACCTATGTGAAAGCTAGCATGAGCCATTTGGCATCTTAGCATATCAGAGTAAGCTGCATTGAAATATGTCAATAAATAAGTTCTCTACTGGATTACTGTGTAGTAAAATGGCAGCAATTCATGAAAAAATTATGCTGTGTGGCAAAAAAACTACTGTTTTACCATGAGAGAGTTCTGTGACATTTTATGATTTACACTTACCCTAGAAGTGTGTGTGTAAATATTTAGTTGTTGCTTAAGAGTTATGTTGTAACTTATCTCTGTGGTGCAACTGCTCTCTGATCTGTGCAGCTCTTTTGTAATTTACCGCCAGCACTAATGTCTCCATAGCATTTTGATATCTTGACAACACCATGGCACAGATTCATTAAGCTTCACACTATATTCAGTGAGTGATGGGGGGCGGGGGGGCATTTGGCGCTGCTTCTCAAAAGCATCATAAGGCTAAGATGATCTTAGCCCACATGCAATTTTGGGCTGTCTGAGATTAAAATTGACAAGCATGGGAGAAATGTGGTGAAACCTTTAGTCATCAAGCCAAAATGATGGTCCTAGATCGCACTGTGAGACATGTCTGTAGCCATGTTTGAATGAAGTTTAGGGGAAAAAACACAATCTCCTTAATACATCCATGGCACACACAAACTAAAACGATGGAGGCAAAACAAAAGTTTGTGTGACTTTGTTGCATTTTCAAAGCATAAGACCTGCAGACGGATGACGACCTGATGACATGCCTCTGCTTTCATATACTTTTTTCTGTTTACATCATAGCACTATGCATTCATCACACAGCCTCTGACAGGATCAAATTGAAATCAGACAGATTGAGACTAAGATTTTATTTGACCCGTCTCACACAGTGTGACAAGCAATAAACATATCTGACAACAACAGCAAATCAAAAGGTAGAAAATGTTACTGGACAGCCTATATTGTTTGCAATCCTGTCAACTAAAAACACTTTTTGAGTTAGTAAATTACTTGTTCAGTAATTTAATTATGCAACCAATTGTTCATGTGTTCATTGCAACAGGAGTTGTTTTCCGATTTCAAGAGCAAATCCAGTAATTCTGTCCACTTCTGTGAAACATCTATGATGTATCCTAGAACTACCCCCGAACTATGAGGTGATGTCAGCTTCACTCCCACCCCTGACATATGGCAGCAGTCAACAGACAGTAGTTTGGACAGTACGGAATATGAAAGATTAAGAGTGTGCAATGGAGAGTAGCAGTAGTAGACATACTGCAGTAGTAGTAGAGGTACTGCCTCTGCTACTTGTAAGCTAGTAGTTTGCAGTCTTGAACAATGTTCAGAGATTTTGCGGAAAATTTACAACTGAGTCACTTTCACTATTCTGTCACTCTCCACTGCCTGTGTTACGTCTGAATTCTTGATTTTCTATCTTGGCATTAAAATTTCTCAAAACAACTGAAATGTGTCGGTTAGAAAGCGGGAGAGATACAGTACAAGCTAAGATGCGGTGTTAAGTTGCCCGTAAAATTGTTTCATTCACTGTGATAGAGAGCGGGGGTCACAGTGAGCAGCAGATTTGCAGTGATGTCTTTGCTAGATGCTTCACTGAAAAGGAGACGCTAACAGAGCCTTTTTTCAATGTAATTCATGTTGTATTCATTCACCACTGTCATCAGAAACGTGTGTAGGAGAAAACACAAGCAATCGACAAATCACTGTAGTTATTCAGCTACTGTATGTGCATAGGCTCTGTAGCTACACCATAACACTTTAACACACAGCTAAATCAGTCTTTAGTCTGACAACACCTTGACAGGTGAGCTCTGGGAAATGCAGTGCAAAAACAATACAGCCATATCAATACACTGGCAGAGCTGCATGACACTGAGAGCCATTTGGCACTAGAGTAAAAACCTAAAGCCAACCAGGGTGGTAAATAAAAAAGAAACAAAGCTGGATAAACCAATCAAATTGAAGGGTGGGCGGAGCATAGAACATAGCCACATATGCAGAGTGGCAGAGACACCTAAGTCTACATTAAGAGGAAGAGACCGTTGAGCCTGAAGGCAAAGGAGCAGAGCTCTCAGCTAGTTGTCTGCAACTGCATTGACTCCATTACTGCAGTGACAGTAATGTGGGTGAAAACATGACTGATTGTGTGTGTGTGACTGTGTGTGGAAATATTTGGATCTGTTGTGTAAGGTCAGACAGCTCTGCACTGCGCAACTTGTTACACAATGTGTTCATAAGTGCAGTCTCTCATCACATACGCAACTACAGTATGCGTTCCCAGTATGTGCAAAACCACAAAAGCAAAGATGCTCCTCTGCACCTTTAATGCAATGAAAAGGTTGTGCTGCAACCTTTTTAACATCAGATTTTATTAAATTTTATTGATTCACAGACGTTCTGTAACAATAAACTCTCTGTGCACAGACACAAGCATGTGTGCCCCATGGTTCTCATTCCTGCACATGACAAGCAGGCTGTGTGTAAACACACTGTTGTCACTGCTGGCCTCTGTGTCTCAGCCAAACAGGGGAATGTAGGGGAATCCCATCATGTCACAGCTCCCCCATTGTTTTATTCCCCGTCTGCTTCAGGCATCAAGCTTCCCCTCCCTCTCTCTCTCCATCGCTACCTCCCTGCTCTCTCCCTTCACTTCCTGTGCCTCCTCCCTTGCTTCCTACCTGGCTCCTGTTTCTCCAAGACTGTCCTCAAGAAAAATGACAACATCTGTAGTTTGTTCAAATGCATTCAAGCAAAATTTACGTTTTCCTGACAAGGAGCTTTAGTGGCTGTGCAAATTATGATGTGACTGTCAGAAGTCCATCTCTTTATTCTCTTCATGTCTTCATCCAACACATGACACGCACATACATAATTCAAACACAATGCAGTACAATAGTTCAGATCAGTTTTGTGTAATGCAACTTTGTTTTTCATCTCAGCCAGAGAATGGCTTTGATGTGAGAGAAAGACATGCATCAGAAAGACATCACGAAAAATGAATAATTTAAAAACACAGTTGTCAAACCGCTTCTGCAACTTTGCATCACAATGTCCCTTCAGTGACACTCTGGAGATGTATTTCTCTGTCAAGGATGTTATTTTCTATTGAAGTGTATTTCCCATGTATTATTCATGAGTGTAAATACTAGAAACACATCTGTCATTACTGTCATCTGTGAGAGTTGCTATAAGTAGTTGTTTGGTCTTAAATTTGTGTTATATCCTTTAATTTAAAACATGTTCACTCAAAATTAAAGCTTAAAGCTACACTAATCAGTATTTCCATTTTAACAATGTAGCAAATAGATATGTGTAACATCAAAGGGGTCACTCAAATCCACAAAAAGAAAAAAAAGACTGCAGTTTCCCTCAGCCCCAAAGAGATTTTAGTGCCTTTCAGCTTATTGTTTTGGTTCTATGGACTGCAATTTTTCACTCTCTCTGCTTTCATCAATTTCATTTACAGCAGCAGGCAGCTGTATTCAGTGAAAAAGCTCTAAAAAGTTCACTACCTGTTCTGCACCAAATGGAAGACATACAAAGTTAGCAGCTAGCTGGTGAACTTAGCGGAGTATTTATCAGCTAAAGAGCCAGATAGTTTTCTCAGGAGTTAGTGGAAACCAAAAACAGAGCTAAACAAAGAGTGAATATTGGACTTACATTCACCACATGGACAGAAACACAGCTCCAAATTAACGTTACATAATGCTCCATGTTTGCTGTGTAAATAGCTGTTGGCTAACACATTAGCTATATCAATGCTGCTTCATGTTTGCAGGATATTTTTGTTTAAAGCTTCTCCTTCACCCAAGAGAATATCAGTTGTTGCTGCTGTAAACAGTTTTTTCTTTTTAAATCTCATATTATATTGTATTACATTTTAATAACAAATGATCTTTTTACTGACATTTTTGCATCTCATGTTTTTCTAGTTCAAGGCCGCTAGTGTTGAGTATCACTTAAATATCACTAGTGTTGCTAATACAGACATGAATGGAGTAGAGCAGTTATTAGTATTTTTAGGTTTCCTGGTATGACATTGAAAATGTCTGCTGTGAAAAAAGGTCTATTTTTATTCACCCCAGTATCACCTTCATGCATGAAGCAACCGTTACAAATCCGAGGGTGGTTGTTGCAAATCTTCACACATCCAACCATAAATGCATTTTAATATTAACAGCACAGTTTCATTTAGGGTAAATTAACTGTTTATCTTTTAAAAGATGCTGAACTTGTGCACATATAACAGCCAAAATAAAAAATGACAACCAACCCCAGTCTACTACACTCACCTGGGTTTGAGTATCACCTAAATGTGTGTCTTATGACATTATGACTTATGACATTTGTTTAATGTCTTATAGCCTCTGTCTTCATTTTTGTTTTTGTGATGTTTCCATACTGATATTTTTGTCTCGTGCGAAGAAATCAAGACTGAAGCTTCTCTCCCTTGAGCCTCTGCAGATTGCACTTCCTCTTCTTCCTTGGGCTGACGCCTACAGCAGGATATCCTGTGTCACCAGCCTGCGTGTGTGTGAGGTCATCTAAGTGTGCTCCTCGGGTATAGACGTCAATCATTCAGCAGTACCACCCTTCTCTGAAACCCGTCAAGCCTTTGTGGGCTCCACCTTCCTCTACCAGAACACAACGTCTTTCCTCAAAAGCATCTGTTGGGTGTGATTATGTGCAAGCTTTCCCACAGAAAATACGGAGAAATTTGAACATGCAATCTGAATTTTGACGCACTTGTGATGACAGCACGCTTGCTAAAAGCTTCTTGAGGTGATTATCAAGGCTAAAGCCTCCCTGAGGACAAATAAACTCCACAGCGTGATGTGTGGCTGTCTCTTTTTCTGCGCATTTGTCTGCCTGACTACCTACAAGCTTATCCATTTAGTCTCAAGTCTGTGTCAGTTGGTGCGAGATGGAGGCAGAGAAAGAAAAAAAAAACAATTGATTAATTATTAAGGATACTGACACATGGCTTCTCTCTTCCTTTAGTCTCTTTCTGACCTACATAGTGAACCACCTGATCCTGGCTCCAAAACAAACCTATTGACATCCAGCTCACTGTCTGTCTGCTTTTGTGTGTGTGTGTGTGTGTGTGTGTTTGTGTGTGTGTGTGCGTGCTCAAAAGCTAATGCACATTCATGTGCGTCCATGTGAGGCATTAAGCGTCTGTCAGTGGGCCCCAAAGTATTCTGGGACAGAATGGAACGTTGGGTCAAAGGGTAAACTCACCTCCCTCGTTTTTCTCTTTCTCTGCCCTCTCTTTTTTCCCTTCTTCATTTCTCTTTCCATCACTTCTGTTCACTCCTCTCTTTCCTTCCGTCTACATCTATCTCTCATGCATGCTCAGGCTCAGGCTCGGTTTTTTCATAGGGGAGCCAGTTACTTAGAAAAATGTATCAGTAACATGTTACATATTGCTCATTTAAAAAGTAATTACACAATTTTAGTAATTACTCAACAGCTAAAGTAATGAGTTAAATTACCTTTTTTCTGAGAAAATGAGATATAATAGTAGTAAGAAGTCAGCTTGCAGTTTAGACATATTTACTGACCATCAATAGCAAGCTTAATGTTAGCCGCAGTGAAGCTGCGTCTTTCTCACAGCCTCCAACCCCTGAATGGAGCCCTACCAGTGGCTAACATTAGCAAGACAGCTAAGAAGACACAACATGTAAACAAGACAACCTTGGAGTTACCTGAAGTGGCCTTTCTTGTGAGGTGACCTCAGCATTGCATCTCTGCTTATTTTCAATGGTGTAGTTCTGCCATTATGATAACTAAATTCAGAGTTGTGGGATTGCCTGTAATAGAAAGGTTTGCTTGCAAGATGCTGTTTGCCTGTTTAGTAAAAAAAAAAAAAATGTTACCATGTAGATGTGGTTATGTGGTTTGCACAGTCTACTAACAGGTGAATGTTTTCAATCTTATATCTTTTAAGTGTCTGATTTTCCTCTTCAATAGGGAGCTGCTCTCCATGACAATTTCCACAGTTCTCCTCTCTCAGTGCAATGATGCAGCAGGTAATGGTAACATGCCCGCAGAGCTGTTTCAAGCAGTAGTGTTTCTAGTATGAGAGTGGGAGGGCACAATGAAGGAAAGAAAGGTTTGATGTTTTAATCACACACACTAATAGCCTTAGGTCCCTCTAACAGTCATATTATTACCATTATCCCTTAGAATTATGTCAATATGGGACAATTCCACAATTTAAGATTTTCATCCAATGCCAATGTTGAGACAGACAGACATACTGAGTCTTTTATGTTTGCGAACCTTCACAGACCTAAACATTTACCTTTTTATTAAGAGAAACCTCGTAACTACCATACCATAACCATTTATTTCCCACAACCAAAATCTTTCCCTAACCTCAACCAACCATAGCTGGCATGCAAACATAAAGGAGGAGAGAATTTTAAAATCATTGGCATTGGACTAAATCCACATAATTTTGCAGTATGGTCCAATATCAACATGTCTGGCCGTTGGGTTGCATTATGTCAATAAGTGGTTACAATTCTGCTGCTTTATTTTCACTATATTCAATGTAACTTACTTTATTCAGTTTTGATGTCCTGTAGAAAGACCAATGCAATGTATAAGTTTGAACACTATAAATTGTACAGAAACACAGCAGCAGCCCCTTTGACCCATATAGGGCCAAGCAAAAGAAGAGCAGAAAGATAAAATAATGTTTAATTATGTTCACTGATCACCTATTCTAATTAAATTATCGATTATATGATTCACAACAAACAGTTATACAATAGTTGAAACATTTTTAGACTGAAGATATCTAATTTTATCATGTAACATTATAAGGTAGATCCATCTTTCCTTCTTAAAAGGAACCCTTGTCCGCAGTGAGAAGTTTGCAATTTTACCCTTTCCAATCACAGAGAATACCTAACACTGCTGGCTTCATTCATCTGTTAAAATGATGGCTTTTAATCATTCAGACATGCACCTCTTTATGTTAATCTGACGGCATTTTACAGTAACATGTTGGTCTCATATCTGAATAATCACCCTGGTCACTTTTACGAAGAGTCATGACAACAGTATTAGTAAGTTGGACCTTTTAACATTTCTGTACCACTTACAACAAAGCACAAGCCTGACTTGAATGCTGTCAAATTAATTTAAAGACCACAGCAGCACAAGATAAAACATGCAGAGAGAGTAAAATACACGTCTTGTTTGGCCTTTTAACGTTTATTATGCCCTAAATTGGTTTAATAAACTATGAAACACTGTAAAAAGGCCAATTTTAAGATGTTGAGGAGAGATCTTATGTTCGATCAGTGTATAAAAACTATTTTCCCCTCCTGGTATGACTGGAGCAGAAAAGTTTAAGAAAATCCCTCATACAACCACAATAATAATCAGACCAGCAGGTCCTCTCTCTATTTGCACTTTTCATTTGTGCCAACTGTTGAATACATTAATATGCACTGATTTACATAGTCTCCACAGAGCATAAGAACATAAGAGAATTAAAAAAAAAAAGAATGTTGGATATTATAAAACGGACAGCAGAATTTGCTCTCTAATAACGTTAAATGATGAAATTGATATGATAATGTATTTGTGGATTCACTGAGAGATGAGGTGGTGAGAATCCCTCACGCTCACAATGTTCATTAATTGAGGCTTTTTGGCAAAATCATTTTTAAAATTGATCAGTGATGCAGCCTGTAAAAGAACAAAAAACAGTCTTCTTTCATGCTATCATAAGATTTCTAACTCACTGCTCTCTCTCTCTGCTCCCTCTTGCACACCAAGTGCCAGATATCACGTGTGCACACAGCTCTTTACATAAATGTCCTGTCATGAACGGAGTTTGAATGGAGGGAACGTTAATATAGAGGAGACACCTTTGTCTAAATGACAAAAAGCCATCACTTTAACAGATAGATGAAGCCAGCAATGTTACGTTTTCTATGTTTGAAAAGAGCTCACGTAAAAGCGACCAGGGTGCCTGTTCAGACGTGAGACATCAACGTAAAGGGATGCATGTCTGAAAGGGGCTTAAGTGTATATGTCCTACTCCAACTGCAGATTGGGAGTGGAGGGAAATGACACAATGAACAATTAAAATGATCGAAGTCTTCCCTTTCCTTCTTTACTGGGCTCTCTCTTTCACTCTTTCAATGTTTCTTTTTCTCACTCACCTCCACCCTCCTCTTTCTTTCTTCCTTTCCCCTCCATCCCTCCATCTCCCTCTGCCATATCTCTCTACCTCTCCTTAATGAGTCTTTGTGAGGGACAGTAGCCTTTTAGCAGGGAGAGGAGTTAATGGCTTTGCTGATGGCTGACGCTAATGTCTTTGGGCTAATGGCCTTGGCCACCGCTGATGATAACCATGAACTAATAGCATGAATGACAGATAGCCTACCGCTTTCAGACTCACACTCTGTATCAAGAATAGATAGATAGTCTCAGGGGAACAACTAGGAAGTCCAGTCCCCCTGAATATAGCAATCATACCCAGGGGAGCCATCTTTATTGTAGTTAGATATAAAGATGAAAGTGATGTCAGAAGGTAAAATGCAATGCCAAGTGCCAGATAAAAATCAGTCTTTATACTCTCTGTGTACCACAAGAGTTTGCACAGCACCCAACCAGCCATAAAGGAAAATTTCACAGTAATCAGTGTTTAGTTAAAACTGTTGTAAAGCTATGTGCTTGAAGGATAAGACTGTTTGATTTTTTTTTATATTCTTCTTATTGTCAACAAATCTCATGTGCAGAGCCAAACCAAAACAATGAACTCATCCTACTTACAAGTATTGTGTGTGTATCCAAAGGCTGATATATCTTATTCCTCTATGCAGTAAAACTCTTAGAAGACTAACAACAGCACATTTTCATTTTTGAAGAGCATTTCTTTGTATGGCAGACGCCACTGCGCAGAAACACAGTTTCATTTAAAGTGCTATCTGCTTGTGCTACATAACACAAGCTCTTGACTTTGTATTGAAGTTCTTTGAAATTTACGATGTAGCGCACATAGATATGGATCACAAGTTTGAAGTTAAAAGGATAAAAATCGATGCAGCAGTACCGGATACATCATCTTTTTTATTCCAAGCATTCTTCTTCCTTGTCAAAACCTGGCACCTACATCACCCGCAATGCAACTAAACTGCTGACAGTTCAGTCAGAGATTTGGATGTTATGCTAGTAGCGGCTAATGTAGCCTGGAGTCGCTAGCTGAGGGCAGAGATGAGGAGTGGGCTACAGAGGTCTGGTAACCTCAATTCTTTCTATATTTTTCATTTTCAAACCTGTAGTCTTCAATTAATGCTGGTTCAAGTGACATTGCTTGAGTCAATTCATCAGACTTCACACAGCTCCCTCTGGAGCCACAAACAGCTTTTTCACATATGCAATAGGACTCCCCAACACCTGTAAACAAACTCTAATGTATAAAATTGGTGGAGTTCCATGCTAACTACTTGTAAAATCCTATAGACTTAAAGGATGACTCCAGTTGGATCTTATTTTGTCATCTTTTCTATACTTTATGATAAGATTGTACTCACCAAGTTAAGTGCTGAGATATGGGTACACAGCATCATGTCTGAGAAGTCCAACAGAGCAAGAAACACTTTACAGACAGACTTCCTGTTTCAACTTTGACTTACTGTACTTGCAAGTGATGCGCTCACACAGTTCTCTTGTGCGGTTGGGGATGATTTCTCACCTGTCACTTTTGGTTTTACATCCAAATGAAGTGATTTATATCATCTTACTAAGATATTTCCTACCTACATTTTCATGTATGTGTGCATGGGCACATGATGACGTGACATAATGACTACATTTGCTTTGTCCTACAGTAACAAAAAATAAAAAACCTATCACAAAACAACTTTCTTGTTCAACTGGTTTTACTGATATGACCTTGTTTTCAGATCTTAGGAATGAACTTGGCGAGTAACCAATACAATAATCAAACCGATGAAAAAAGAAAACTGAAATAATCTGCAATTATCTTATAGGGTTAAACTCTCCAACAACTGCTATCAAAGGCATTACATTTCATATTTTGAATTCAGTATGCCTTTTCACACATACAGTAGCTAGTGATCCAAGACAGGCGCAAGTGGTAGATAGCCAGTGTGAAAGCATCCTCCTGGGTATGTTGACCCTGCAAAAATGACCCCAATCAAGATCAGGACTAAGAGCTGTATCAAATTCTGCTATGCTTGGTGTGAAAAATCATGTCTGGAGCATCGTGGAACCCAACATCTAAACACATCTATTTTTCTATACGGTGACAGCTCATAGGACATTTCAGTGAAGGATGCCCAAGGAGAATTGCCTTCTATATGGGAAGCACCTGGATCATTAGAGCTAATTGTTCCCAAGTCGTGTGAAAGGGGTAATCTGAATCTTTCTTACTTGGATGAGACTATAATTTAAGAAAATGCCATCTGTCTACAAGCCAGGTAGCTTAAAAGTTACAATGAGGCAATACTATATCAAAGCAGAAGATGAAGATATATACAAGGTGCTTGTGACCTCTAGCAGAGACGACTTCTTCAGCTAAATCTCCAGTTGGAAGGTCATCCAGTGGCAGGATGAAGAAAAGTCGAGGCCGGGCGGAGCGACGAAGAGCTAAGCATCCCGCAGAGGCAGAGCCACTTGATAGAGACACACCATTACAGTGACATACAGTCATTAGCCAGCTCAGCTCTTTGCTGCCAGGCCAATATGTGCCGTAACAGTTAGCATTCAGCTTGCGTTAATGGGGTAATTCCCATTCAGCTGGGATAGCAGCCTTATGAGCGATGTGTCACATCTATAGTCAGCTAGTGTAGCAGCCATGCAATAATTTCTCCACTCACTCCCGCATTAAATGACACTCAATCTTTGCCAAGAACGCGCCCCCACTCCTCCATTTTCCTCTCAGCCCTAAATCACACCTTACTGTCTCTTATTACATACCTCAACCGCTCTCTAAATCACTTTCCCCTCTATGTTCCTTTTCTCCTCTACTTCACCGGATCATACTTTTCTCTGGTGTATCATAAACACTTTTATAACTTTTTCTCTTCATGGCAGGTTGAAACAGGCTTGTGTTTGAAAATGACGACACCGTAACGCTATGAAGGATTTGAAAACAGTTTGTTGTGAGGATGTGAGGGCTCAGCTATGTGAGGCATTTTAATGAGTGTCTTTTTCACACTTCTAATTTGGGACGGAATCTGTCCCATACCTTTTTGTTTTCTTCATTAATTTGCCATATTCAAGATTCAAGATTTAGTTTATTGTCATTTTCTTGTGCATTTGCATACACAAAAAAAATGAAATGCTGTTCCTCCCAGCCCACAGCAGTGAAACAATAACAGAAAGGATAAAGAAAGTAAATGTCTCAGTTGGATGTAGACAGCTCTGGCATGTCAACGAGTGACCAGCACTGATGGGGGAGTGAAATAATCCATTTTGCTGTCCAGAGAACATTAGGCAGCATGATTGTTGGAACTGCTGTACGGTTTGTATGGGTTAACAGTTAGCCTAGTTTGCATTCTCTCATGCTTGCTCAGCTTCCGTGTCCTGTCGCACTGCTTTTGATGTTTCCTCTCCGGTGCAGCTCCAGGCAAGACCGTGGTCTCCTTTGGGTCCACTGGGCATCGCAGACCAAGCAAGCTCAGCTGAGGAGCAAAAGTCTTTGTTACAAATGTCCAAAACAAAGTGACAATCATAGACATATTTCCCTTGCACTCCACACAATGACACAGATGTAGACGTATACATGGACAAAGACATTGCATAGTCTGAACTAGGAGAGGCTGCTGCAAACATCGGTCGCTCCGCCATCACACCAGTTCATGGAGAGAGAGAGAGAATACCACCAACAAGGGCCCCTTCCTTTCTCTTCACAAAATAACTCTTCTGTTAGTAGAAACAGGGTACTCCACGCATCTTCCAACAAAAAGCAGCTGAACCAGGTGCTTCTCAGTTTGAGGACAGCAGACTCTAAAAAAAAGAGAAGGGAATGGAGCACACTGATTAATTTGCAGCCTTTAATTGTGCAAACAGACTAACGTTTAGACACTACTGTGTCTTAACTCTTCTCGTTAGCTTCCTCAGTGCAGTTTTTCCTTTGGAAGGTTGGTAACAGTGGCAGGTAGCAGTTAGCAGTTAAAAGCTAGCTAGTTGTTTTGATTTAAAAAATACTTCCAAAGATGGTAATTCCTCTTCTGTTCCTGCTAATTAATGCTGTTACCTCTTCTTTAGAATCTTTTCTGAAGATGATTTGAAGGTTATTTTGCAAAATGTCCCACTTTTTAGGTCCAAGTTTGAGATGTATTCAGGAGCCCATCTCTGGTGCAGCCACTCTCTCTCATTCAAGAGTGGAAATATATATATGTATATATATATATATCTTCTTCCTCTTTTTCTTCTTCCGCTTCTTCTTCTTCTTGTTCTTCTTCTTCTTGTTCTTCTCCTTCCTTTTCTTCTTCTTCTTCTTTTTCTTCTTCTTCTTAGTATTATTATCATTATTATAAATATATTCACTTTATGATATCATATCATGGGGGATGTAAAATATGCTATTGGCTTTATAAAACATGTAAACAATTTTTTGTGAATTCATTCAGAACCATTTTCACAGTACAATGATTCATTAGAAAATAAAGAAATGGGTGTATTGATAAAACTGAGAATTTGGTGGATTATGTCTCTGATTTCCCTTTTAGCATGTGACTAGCAGCCACTATGGCTAGCCTCTACTAGCTGTGTATTGTGTATAAATTACTGAAGCACCAATTTTCAGATTGATGTAAACCCACTCACGCACACAAGAGTTGCTGTGTTTCCTACTGCAAGAAGACAGTGTTGATAGTAAGCAGGTCCTCTTATTATGAGTATAGAAAATGCCTCCAGAATTAAAAAAAAGAAAGATAGTTAGATACTTAGATCCAATTTTAGCAGATTATTGTATTATTGATTTTGTAAACATATTTTTCACACATTTCATACATACTGTATATTATCCCTTATTTAGTAATATTGTTAGTCACTATGATTAACTGAAAAAAACTCTTTTTAATGAGATCATTTTTCACATTATAACATTCTGTTTTACATATTATTATGAGATATTCTGTTATTATTACTACACACAAAATTATTATCATTTTACCAGAAACTTTTTTTTGTTGTAACAACATAACATTTTATCTTGTTTTATCATGAAACCTTTGCTATTACACAAAATCAATATCTCATTAAAACAGGAAACTTTTCTCATTATAACATGATAAGTTGGTATGTTGTTAGAACAGAGATATAAAGTATGTGG
Organism: Thunnus maccoyii; assembly: GCF_910596095.1. Lineage (NCBI taxonomy): Eukaryota > Metazoa > Chordata > Actinopteri > Scombriformes > Scombridae > Thunnus > Thunnus maccoyii. Next base: position 4,311,456 of record NC_056550.1, on the reverse strand, counting down.
TCAGGAACTGGCTCCCCTGCTGATAGTAAGAAGGGATTCCTGAATGTACATTGAAGTACACCATCATTGGAAAAGGCTGTCTCTGCTGACACTTGCAAGCTGTCCAAAGATGAAGGGTAATTCTGGTGGTATTCTATATTTTACTTATTCTCAATAAATCTCATGTGCAGATCCAAACTAACAATGTGTAGATCTAACAACTATTGTGTGTATATCCAAAGTCTGATATTCCTCTGTGCTGCAGAGCTCCATTGTTGTCTAAAACCTACTAAAAACACATCGGTGAGCCACACCGTTGCACTGGGTGCCATGTTCCTTCATTACCATCAACACACACACTGTAGTTTATTTTGACTCAATCCCACACACACCATCCTGCTGCCAGAAATAGTCACTAGAACATCAAATGTGTATTAGTGTGTATCAATGTCCAAATGTTTTAGGAAAATACTGAGCTTTTAGTAAATTCTATATTTGTGTCTTGTGTTTTCTATCCTCAGTAGGAACCAATCGGTTTAAGGCTTAGACAGGGAAGGGAACTTGGAAAGTACTGAGAGGTTTTTAACATTTTCCTGAAAGCTGATTACATACATCAGCCACTTCCTGTTTGTACAGCATAAACTGCCATCATGACATGCAATGCATCTTCTTTTAAAGGAAGCACTTAGCTCATGCACTAAAATGTGTGCAGCTCAGCATGGATTTGGAGACCACAGATTTTGAGCAGAATGGAGGAGGATCTAATGAAGGCTGCTGTCATTATGGGAAATGTAAGATCTGGTGTTTTCAGAGCTCGACCTTTACAAGTACTGAAAGTCAGCATTTTGACCTCTGTTGCATTGATTTTAACCTTCTTTTTTTAGGAAACAACAGCGGCGGGACCGGCAATGTCTGTCTGAAAGTTGGTCCGCCACCAATAGTGCCCAGAAATGAATCCTAATGATTTTGCTGATCCCTTGAGCTAAAAGCTCAGGGAATCAGCAAAATCTACTAGTGCCACCATGAGGTTGACATTTGCAGGTTTGTGTGATATGTCTCAACAACTGAGGATTGGATTGCCTTTATTGTACTTTGTATTTAGTGCTAATTAGTGCTTAAAGTGGTAAAGAGAATACCTGCTAGACATCAGCATTGTCATTGTGAGCATGTAGCAAAGTTGACATTAGCATTTAGCTCAAAGCAACACTGTGCTTAATTACAGTACTTTAGCTGCTAAATGCTTCACTATGTTCACCAACTAGTCTACAGCTAACTGTTTGTTTGCAATTTGGTGCTGAACAGATACTGTAAAACAGTAAATTGAACCAAAAAAGCTAAACAATGAGCTGAAACTCGCTCTAAAGCTCAGTAAAGCCAAGGGGAGCTGCAGAGTTGCTGATAATTTATATTATACATTGTCATTTGATACATTGCTTTTATAAAAATATAGATTATAGTCACTTTAAGGCTTTAAATCTGTCTCTGTCTCTAGTACAATACTACATAACTGGAGTATCCCTTTAATTGTGACTGTGTGAAAACACAGTAAATATTATATCTCATCAACTTAAAGGATTCAGATGAACATTGAAATAGGTTTTTCTTGCCATTATGCACTTACAATGTACTAAGTGACGGGGGACAAAATCCACAAGCTTCCTCCTGTGCAAAAATGTATTTAAAAGTTCATCTGAAGCTAATATGAAGCGTCAGCCGTCCAAATGAGTCACATCAAGTAGATATCTTTCAACGTTAGAGGCTTTTTAGTGCCAAAGTCCCTCTTTTTGTTACTATACTTCCACCACAGCTCAATGGGGAAACACAAAGAGGGAATTTGATGTTAAAAAGACTGTAAATGTGGCAGATATGACTAATATGAGACTTGATATGACTAACTCAGACTACTCATATAAGCGTCACATCAACTTTTAAATGCATTTTTGCGCAGAATGACTGTGTGGACACACTGTAGATTTTGGCCACCATAACTTACACTGAAAGCACATTTGAAGGGGATTTTAATAGTCAGTATGAACAGGAGGAATGATTACAGCGTTTTCACTGGTCATATGGACACCTGACTCTTTAAGACACACTTGAAAAATTGTGAACTTATCCTTTAATTTTGATTTTTTTAAATATATAAACTACTTTGCTGGCGCGTAACAAAGTAACTGACAGTAACTGGAGGCATGTGAAGCCCATTATTCTGTTTGTCTGTCAGCTACATGAGGCCAGTATATGTAAATTAAACATTTGCTCTGTAACACCTGCTGGTTTGGCTAGCTTTGTCTACCTTTTCAGCATTCTTGATTTGTCAGTATGTCTCCTACTACTTTTGTGTCTGTCTGCTTGTGTGTTGTCAAGTCTGTCTGTATGCCTGTGTGTCTCTCTGCTCTCTGCTTCTGTCTGTCTGTTGGGCCAAACTCACCCTGATCATCCATCCTCCTAATCCCCCCCTCAACTATTCATCCCCACCTCCACCTCCTCCTTCCCCACTTAATGTTTTGGGTTTTCAGCTGCTGTAGACAGAAAGCCCATTTAGACACTGTGCGAGTGTGTGTGTCTGTGTGTGCGCGTGTGTGTGTACGTATGTGTGTATGTGCATGCGTGTGTAAAACGGTCCTTCTGCGTCCATTTTGGGAGGCGAGGTGCGTCAGAGCGTGAAGGCTAGCTGTCGGTCCGAATTACATTCAGTTGTTGGGCACGGTGTGTGTGTGTGTGTGTGTGTGAGAGAGAGAGAGAGAGAGAGAGTGTGTGTGTGTGTGTGTGTGTATCTAGGAACACAGCCCCAATGCTGTTAAACAAAATGAAGGAATCTCTGTCTTTCCCTTCTCTTGTCACTGCTGCCTCTTAATCACCTCTAAAACATACACCCACACACCTCCCATCTCTGTCTCATTGGTTCTCTGCTTTGCACAAGATGTGTGTTTAACCAACCACTCTCGACTCTCATGCTTCACCCAACTAAACACGCACACACATTAAACACACACATACACACACACGCACACCAGACACACTTCTGCCATCCTTACACCTCAAATTTCTTCCTGTTTTTAAGTTCCGCTGCTCAGACATGACCCCCAGTAACCTTTATGGGCAGCCGTTGCCTTGTGTGTGTGTGTGTGTGTGTGTGTGTGTGTGTGTGTGTGTGTGTGTGTGTGTGTGTGTTGTGTGTAGGGAGGGGCCTCCATTTGATGAGACAAATTGAGAAAGAGATCAAGAAAGCATGAGAGGATAAGAAATCAACTTGATTCACCTGAATGCAGCACCACATTACCACAGCATCAACATTTTTACATTGAATCCTCAAACACATCAGTGTGTGTTTGCGTGTCTGTGTGTGTTTTAGAGCTCCAGCAGATTCGGTCAGTGAGCATTACGCTCCCTTACACACCACTAGTGCACTTACAGTTCAGCCATGCTGCTGATGCTCTCCAGGATGAGCTACTGTATAAACAACATTATGAATTGAAAATGAAAATCTTAACCAAACACATCTATTCTTACCGTAACCTCCCCAAAGAAATCGTAATCTGTGTTTTTTTGACAAAAATACAAAAAATACATAGATCTGTCACATTTATTGAGACATGACTGAAAGAACAAAAACGGCCAGACAGACATTTTTTCTATAATGTGTGCACAGTAGAGAACAAATGTGGAAATGAAAGTGCAGTGGAAGTTGAAAACAGGTTGAAGTGGGGTTCAAAGGACGGGAGGGTGAATCGAGACTACCGCAGGCTTCAGGCTGAGCATTGCCACAGGGCTGTGGTGGCAGCGTTCTCACACCAGTCACTACAGCCTTCTCACGCTATGAGGCTTACTGAGCCGTCAGCATTGCTCTGTGTGCATGTGAGTGTGCACTACCTCTTCATGAAAGCTTCAAACCCCAGACTGTGTTTAGATATGGACTAGGTGGAAGGTCACAAAAAGATGTAAAAAAAACAAAGAAACAAAACCACAACTGATTAATAGTGACAGAAATTACATCAATTTCAGGAAACTCCAGCTTGTTTGGAATAAGCAGGAGACTGCTGGGTGACAGAAAACCCAAGAGATATTTTGAATATTCTACACAGGTAAATGGCAGCTATTGTCTTTCAATTTCTTGCTGTAAAACATCCTGTTATTGGATGACTGTAGGTATGGTAAAGGGGTCTTGTCTTTTATTAAAAACCTGTACTGTAATGTCCTCTGGTGGCTGTTATTGGCTACTGCAACCAGAGGATTTATATTTTACAAATATGCAGCATTATGATATTCAGGCCAGATAAAGTAGTGCAAAGATGGGATCTCTTGAAATCCATGAGGGTGCTACCAGCCAGGACCAAACGTCCATAGCATTCACACATGAGGTGAGAACTCACAGATTTTCTTTTTGCATTTTACTGTTTCTGAAATGATAGGCAATGATCTACTCAGATGGCTAACACACATTCACACATACACACATACACACACATACACACACACACACACACACACACACACACACACACACACACACGGGTGTCTGGTCTCAGTGATTATACTGACCTCAACTCCACCCTCCAATTATTACAACTCATCAGCACATCAATCAAAATCAATCATGACTTCCAACATGAGATGAAATAATAATAATGATAATAATAAGAAGAATCAGAAGAAGAAGAAGAAGCAGCATAAGAATAATCAGTTGATTAAAAACCTAGGTTTAAAATTACGCTTAAAATTAAGCTTTTTTAGAGTTTTTTTTGTGATTACTGCTTTATTGTCATAACATTACAATTTTTAAGTATTACCACATTATTCTTAAAATCCATTTTTTCATAACAGTGGCCCTAATATTGTATTATATTTCAGCAGTATCAGCTTGGATATGCATATATAGGTAGATTGACAGCTGTGCCATACTCTTTGCATTTCTTAATAATTGATTTAACTGGACTCCAATGGATGTTCAGCTCCTTGAAGATGTTCTTCTATCATCTCCTGACTTGTGCTTTTCAATCATTTTTGTTGTGGTTCTTTGTCTTCAGGGTGGAGGTTTTGCCTCTGATACTGACTCACAGATACAGATAAGTGTATTTATGCTACAATCAACTAAAACCCCTTTTGTTTTTTATAGGCACTGTATGATTGGAGACAGACTTGACAGAGCTGTTGAAGTAGTTTTTGATCAACAACCATTTTAAAAGCCAGAATATGTCATAGATGTGTTTAAGACGTTTAAGAACTCTGCAGCTTCAGTTGAAATTAGAAGTTTAAAGATCCTCAAGTTCTCACTTCATTTCATAAAATTAGGAGTCTAAATGAAAAAAGGACAACTTACTGTATATTTCAGTATGTTTTATCTATGAAATGAGTCTTGTCATTTTTACTCTCCTGTAGTCTCTGAGATGATGACCTCATCATCTCCTGCTGAAGGTGTTGCTTTTAAGTACTCTGCTTAGTAAACAAGAATACATAATGATTTAAATCCATACATCTGACTTATTTCCATTTGTGCTTGACTCATTAACTGTGTGTTCAGACTATAGACTCTTTGTTCTTAAAATCCAAACTCTCACATCCGGTCACACAATGAGGTTGGGTGTTCCCAAAATTTCTAGATTCTGCTAACTTAAATTTTAAATCTGAGATGGTCCAGCTGTTAGTCCCTGCTCTAAACCCAAACACTGTGAGCATGGTGTAATGTCTCATCACGGTGCAGATGGACCATGATGATTAATCAGTGATATTCCTGAAAGGATATGCTGCCACACCAAAAAGTGGTGTGTTTCTGTAAGAAACATCTTTGGTGTCATTTGACCGCTCGTTCACTGTGAAAAACAACGTTTGTCATGTCTCATGTGATAATGCAGGTGTACAGTGTCACATGATGCAGCCATCAGCATCACCTTACAGGTGATCAGCAAATCAGATCACTTTAGTGATTCCTTATTGTACGATTTTGAATTCTCCCTTTCAAAACTAAATGTAAATGTAACTAAATGAAACTTGTGAATGAATTTTCATACATAGGATTATGAAAATGAAACAAAAAGAGACCGATAGCTTTCTTGGGTCAAATTGTACCTCTCTCAGTCTCTCCACAAGGCCGTTGCCACGGGATGCATGTCAACACTGGCACTTTGATAAGTAACTGTTGTCTTCTTGATTGATCAAGTTTGTGTGTCAATAAATCTTTTTGCATAAGACATCCATATCTCCTGGAGTTTCTGAATTGACAAGCTCAAGATTTCTATAACAATTGGCGTCATGAAACAGGATCTCAACAGAACAAAAGACTGGTAAGTGCAATTTTTCTTTTCTTTTTTTTTTGCCTTGCCATGTCTGGGTGTGTCTGAGATAAAAGAAACTGTGTGAACATCTGATATCTGAATTAAGATCGGATTTCAGTGTCTGGGAGTGCCGACCACCCATACACCAAAACTGAGAAGTTGTAAATGCACAAAAAAGAAGGAAATCAAGTGACGTGAAATAGGTTAAATTAAACATTGTGTCAGTGGTCAGTAATTAGAGGCTCCCCGTTGGGGGATTGAGTTTTTTTTCTGGGTCAACTTTGAATTTTGGCCTGGCACAGATTAGTTCATCAGTGAGGTTACAGATGAAAAAGGCTTATTTCTGTGTCAAACGAGATCTGTGCGTCTGTGTCCATTGGGAAAAAGAGGTTCTGAAATTGCCTCTGGCTTCAGAGACCTAGGCACTGATGGATAGTGTACACAGGTTCATTTATTATAAATAAATAAATGGATGACTAATCTCAAATGCATATGTGTGCATCACTACAAGCATGTTTTGTCTAGGTGCGTATTTGCATATTTAGTCTGCGTGTTTGGCTCTAATGCTTTAATGTGAATTAAAGCATTAAAAATTGGTAAATTCAGTCCACAGTAGAGAGTAATGAATTAGTGAATAATTCACCAAAGGACGTTAAAACTCCAAAGCTTCGCATGAGTGTTCCTTATGTATTCAAATCCAAAAAATCTAATTTTGGTCGAAGTATGTATGTTTTAGCATCAAAATGTAATTTTTCCCAAGCCCTTCTAAAAACTTTTTCCAATGTGACCTGACGTAGGTTTCTGAATGATGATTGCCACATATAAACTGATATAAACCCCCTAGCCTGCCTGGCCAGTAGTCACAGAGACAGACTGAGCACTCACTGCTGCTCAGCTAAACGTGCTAACTATTAGATGTCATGACATGTCACACTGGCTGTTTATTTACACCTTTACACAACATTTCTGTCTTTACAGTTTAACCTGAAACAGACAACAGTTTAGTGGATAAACTAGCGGCAGACTAACAGCTCCAGCCGGTAAAACAAACAGTAAAATGTGTGTTTGCGTAACAAGCAGAAACCAACCTTTCTGTTAAACTCAACTCCAATGTGGTTTGCCCAAGTGGTGTTGCTGTACATAGCTGTCCAAGATGGCGGACTCGTTTGCGTGTGTGACGCAGATCAGCCAGCGATGCAATTTGTACAGTGAAACCCATGTCACTGCTTTTTGTTAACAGCTGAGTGGGTGTTTCAATTTGAACAACCCAGAAAGGAACGCAGGTGGAGACGTCCTTTAAAATAAAGCAGTAAAAACAGTTGACTTGTTGAGCAGTCTGAGGGGGTGGAGCTTTGGGAAGGATGACACGCACACAGCGCAGCGGCGGGACACAGAGGACGCTGGTTTCAGGATAGCAGCAACGTCATGACTAGCATAGGGAGTAACTAGTTACATGTAATGGCATTGCATAATCAAATTACAATATAAATGTTATTCTAATTATAAATGTAAAATCCAAACATTCCAATCTTAATTCGGGTTATACTGAAGAACTTGAAAGTCTGACAGTGATAAGTGTTGAGGATTTTTGTGAGGTTTACACTGCCTGGTTTACATTCATGCCTTTAGGACTTTTTAGCTTTTCTTTTGATAAGTTTAAAACATTTGTTAGAAAAATAATTAAAGGGGAATCAAATATAATCAAATATAAAATATAAAATAAAATATTGCTTTGACAAAGTGATTAAAACACCAATTATTACATTTTGTAACACGGTAACTGCATTTCAGAAGTAACCTTCCCAACACTAATGACTTTCTATTTGGCTGTATTACAATGATAAAACATGTGTTGAATGTGAAACATATACAGAGACTACAAGATGAATTGTAGTAAAGAAAGAAACGAAAGCCGATGGCTCATCCGATGTAGCCTAAGGAAGATGGATAAAGGAACAAGCAAAGTTGTTTGTGTGGTTGGTGTATGTGTGTGAGAGAAAGGCAAGTCGAGAATCAGCTTTTAATAAAAGCTCTGCATGGAACGTTGAAAGTATTTAGTCGGGGTGCAGGGGAGGCACATTGTGGGGGGACAGTTGAGTGCAATTAAAAATACATTAGGAGAGTTCAAGAGAATAAAAATAATAGCGTTTGTAATGTAATATACAAATGCTATTTAAGAGCACAGGGGTGCAAAGGAGCAAATGTCCAGTCTAGTTTTATATAAATAATCCAGTGAATTCAGACATATTTCTCATTTAACATGATTGATGTGTGGTTTCCAACAGGGTTTATGATCAATTATCATTAATCATGATTTTAATAGTAAACTATTACCAGACACAATTTTTAACTTTTTTTAAATTTAATCAGGCATCCTCACTGAGATGAAGATCTTTTTTTCCAAGAAGAGATCTGAGAACAAGAAACATACAGATAACAAATTACAATCAGGCTTAGGCCATAGAGGCACAGGAGCAAAGCAGCTACCTAAATTATAAAGCAGCAATAATTCGGCTTTCTGCTTGTCCCATGTACAATCTAACTATGCCAATAGAGGTTGATATTTCTGATTGATAGTGGAGCTTCCTAAAGATGAATGAACAAGTGTGCTCACTAGCTTCTAAGTTTGTTACCACAGTAGGAGTTGTGGACATTCCTATTGTAGAGCCCATGTCTAAAAATCCATCTTGCTCCTGCTAAGACTGGCTGAGTGAAGTCACAGAGACTCTTTGTCTAAGCTGCAGTTTTGTCTGCCTGAAGGGACATACTTATATGTCATGTTCTAAAGAGTGGACATTGCTTCCTCTCACCTGAGACTTTCAAACCACATGCCTCCACCCAAGACAAAGAAAGAGATGCTCTCATTTATGGGGATGGCAAACTACTGCAGGCACTGGATTTACGCTGCTATGGACTCAGTTTTGCAGGCAGTCACAGTCCAATCTGCTCCTCCAACTGTGTTCTGGACTTAGAAAATCTACAAAGTTTTCCATGAACTGAAACTCTCTGTAGCCCCTGCCTTGGGCCTGCTGGATTATTTTCAGCTGTCTCATATGCATGTACATGAGAGGGATGGCTGTGCTACAGGCATCCTGGTGCAGAAACAAGGGTCTCATTGCCGGCTTTTTTCATACTACTCGGTTGCCTCAGATAAGTGACTTCATTTAAGAGGCTGGCATATCAGAGAGATAAGAGATACCTACCTAGATTGTAAATGGTTGCTCAAGGGCCCTTCCTGTTTAACATTTAACCATGATGAATATACCCATTCAGCTTGTGTGTGAACATACATACCGAGGCACAGATGAAAACACATGTATTAACATTCATATAGTAACCTCCTGTTTTGTCTACTTTTCTCTTTTATTTTGTTTGAATTATGTATTTCTCTTTACAGGGGAACTATATTTTGTATACTTGATATTTGGAATCAAAATTTCAACATGTTTCAATAGTAATATGTGGATCAGAAACATGCACTGCATATGTTCATTGCAGTTATTTTTTTTGTTTTCAAGGGTTGAGATTTGTGTTGCCTCTATCTATAGATGTATTTGTAATACTTGATCAGGGACCAGTGTTAGTGCCAATCATACATTTTTTCAGCTGTGTGACAGCAGCAGCAAGTGGCTTTGTGGCTTTAAACAGACAGTCAGTGTAACAGACATTGAGGTTGGGGTGTTAAATACTGGTGCCTTCAACTTCCTTTTCATTTACTGCAATGTTCAGTGTATGTGTACGGTGTGTGCCCTTCTCTGTCTACCAACTCTACGTTATGTCAAAGTTCATGAAATACTTTGTAAATTTGATACCAGCCTACCAAGGCAAACAGCAATAACAGTTTTTTTAAAAAATGTTTTCACCTAAAAGGTATATTAAGTTTTTGTCAGGCATTGGTGTGAAATTTGATTTTTGTGTGAAAATGCAGGAGGAATGTTTGTGCTAATTTGGTAGATGAAAGCATGCTAACACCAACATATAAGCCTATTTGGGAACCAATATGACAACAGAAAAAAATAAAACCATCAGGAGAGCAAGACCCCATAAATGCTCACGAAATAGTTTGTTGTAATTTCAGCTACAGGTAGGTACTGCGATTCTCTTTTGAGCCCCATTTTTAGTATATATTTGTTTACATTTTGGTAAATAGTCTCCATTAATAGTATCCTGAATAAGCTATTAGCAGTTCCTGTTTGCAATGTACCTGACTATCAGTGGATTACTTTGATACTGAAGAAAACTTGAAGATGTGATGATTTTCAGGCAAATACTGTTTTTAACATTATTTCTATGCAGAATTATGGAGGATCATTGGTGACAGACATTGGAGATAATGAGATCCGTGAGAAGTGTGAGTCAATCTGTGTGTGAAGATTTATGAGTCTGAGGAGTACAATTTTTAACTTAAATTCACATCTTCTCCCCATGGAGGCTTTTGGTTTTCTCTCTTGGCTTTTTACTGCTCAGTGTCCTGAAATTTCCTGATGATTAAAACGGCGACCATACTGTCTCCACAACAGCTGAGCAAACTCTGTCTGCTGAGGAAGGCCACAAGATATGGCAGAAAGTAGAGAGCATCTGGTGGACAGGTGGTCTGGAAAGTTCCATAGAAATGAAGGCACCCTGGGCGAAGTAAGAAGTGGCTTAAATGCATCCATGTTTCCCTCACTTGCATCTTTTCCTTTCATCTTAGTCACTCTCACTGAAGACGAGAACAGAAATGCAGGAAAAGATGCGAGGAGAGGAAACGAGTAAACACAGTTTTATTGAAATGAGACTTCCTTTCCTCTGAACTGTCATGACATCATCATGAATGGACATGATACTAATAGATAAGTAAAATATGTTTATTGATGAAACAGCTTCTCCTCCTCTTCCTGAGTATAATATTATCAAAGATACGTGTTAAAAGTAGAAATGACAGATCATGTTAAAAAAACAAAACAATGAACAAAGTTTTTTTTATATACACACACACATATATATATATATATATATATGTGTGTATATATACACACATATCCCCCGCATATCCCCCGCATATATATATATATATATATATATATATATATATAAATATGCGGGGGATATATATGCGGGGGATCACATTTGCTGCGTGCCACTCTACAACTGAATTCAAGTCAATATGCTTTCTTGGCATGAAACATAATTTTGATATTATTACAAAATATTATTGTACTATTGTATTAGGATTTTATTACTATTATTTTTGTTTTGTTGTAATTTTTGTTCATTCATGATGGTTTGGCAACATTTACTGTGTATTTCTCTGCATAAACAGTCCATAATTAGAACCAGGTCAAATTTGACCCATAACACAACAGATGTAACTTTTTTTATAGGCATTTTAAAAGAAGAAGAAAAAGAAGAAGAATATGTGTTTTTTATAGACTAGAAAACGTCCTATGTTTCATCCTGGAGTGCATGGAAAAATGACTTATTTGGTCGACTTGTTGGAATGATCACAATGACAGTTTTTACATTAGCCCAGGTTGGTTCGCTTTAGCCGAGCCATGCCAAGTCAACCTGCAATGAAACGTGTCTCCACTGCAGCCTCACATCAGCTGATAACCTTGCTGAGCTGCACTGCAGAAACAGCCACAGTGAGATATTTGATGAAGAGCTGTAGACAACAGGCTCTTACTGCATTTTCTGCGAACAGCACATCCCCAGCAGGTAAACAACTTCTTTTACCTGCCATGCTGTGTGATAGAACAACACTTGCAGCTTGCCAGCTCGACCCTCAGTGCGACGACCCCAAAAACTATGAAAAAATGCCCAAACTCTACAGTTTCCCTCAATGCTATGAAGCCTTTTAGCACCTTTCAGCTCATTTTCTTGGTTTTATGACCTGTAACTTCACTCTCATCAACCTTGTTTCCAGACTCAGCAGGCAAAAAGCTCTTATTAATCTATTGCACGTTACCTACCCAGCACCAAACAGAAGACAGCGTAAGTTATCAACAAGCTTGAACGTAGTCAAGTATTTAGCAGCTGCAGAGTCAGATATTACTCTCAGGAGGTGGTGGAGACCAAAACAGAGCTACAAGGAGAGTGAACATTGGACAGGTTGCCACAAACATGACTCCAAATAATTGCTAGTGTTGCTCTGTGTCTGCTGGATGTGAAGATAGGAAACTCATTACACATTAGCCAAATCAACTTTATAAGATGATAATATCTTAACTGCTATATTTTCAACTTGTTCTGCTGTCAAAAACCTCAATTAATGGAGCCACATTAAAAAATGTCATCCATCTCACAAATGCATATGAACTGTGGATGCATAATTAGATTTTCAGATATCATGTCGGCCTTTTCTGGCAACATACTGTCTCCAAGGGCACCGGAAGCAGGGGGCCCAAGGCCATTGGCATATTCACAAGAAAGCTTGTATCTAATCCCACAAGCCCTTGTTAGCTGCTTTGTGTTTGGAATTATACTGCCACCCTGTGGTGCAAGCAAGCTACAGGTACTCTGCAAAAGTTTAGAGTCTCAGGTCTATCTAATGCTACACATACACACACACACACACACACACACACACACACACACACACACACACACACACACACACACACACACACACACACTTTTTCGCTGCTGCACTTCTGAAATGAATCCGGTGCCCCTGACCTTCTCCTTTCTGTCAGTCAGTCTGTTTGTAATATGGAAAACTGAAACTCATGTTCTTTTCAGTATTTTTCAAAAATTGAAAGTGCTGATAATTTTTCAAGTCAAAAGTGTTTAATTGTTAAAGGTATTCTATGCAGGATTTGTCAGTTGGTGTTTGCAAACACAGCATTCAAGGTTGACCCCTCCTCCCCGGATCAACTAGCGAGCTGAGAGCAGAGAGAGAGAGAGAGAGAGAGAGAGAGAGAGGGAGAGAGAGAGAGGGAGAGAGAGAGAGAGAGAGAGAGAGAGAGAGAGAGAGAGAGAGAGAGAGAGAGAGAGAGAGAGAGAGAGAGAGCGAGCAACAGTTATTGGTTGGAGGCTACACACTGGGGGCTACACACTCACTGCCCAAAGGTTGATGCCCAGAAGCATCCCGAACAGCAAACGGATGAGAAAATAAGAAAATATAGGCAGAGGGCAGAGTCTCTGTAGATACATACACCACCACAAGCTTCTAGTGGGTTATAAGTGATGATTGAGAGGGATTATTTTTGTATGAGTTTATAAATTGTTTTTTAAGGAAAATCCTGCATAATATTCTTTTAAAAAAAACTGCATTTTAAAGAAGTAATACTACTCCAGGCACAGACTTTGAGGAGCTGACATTTCTGTTAATGATGAGTTTGTATTATCTGAGCAGGAACGAGTGCTGGTTTAAGTCTACATTTCCCAGTTGTAAGAGAGAAGCAACTGCTGTCTTTGTGTCAAAAACAAATGTCGACGTTAAAAACATGGGGTTGGGCTGTGAAATGCTAGCTTACAATTCCTCTTAATTTGCTTCAGTACAGTATATGAAAGTATGTGAGAGATCCTGTCACTGCTAACACAAGCAGTACACTGTAGTGCTGCCTGTCTATGTCTGTACCAGCCCTCCTGAGACCTGATGCTTCTCTGTGTTACCTGCACTGACCAGGATGTTGAAACTAACACCTAGACTTGGTTTGTGGTAAGTAAAATGTGCTTACAGGTGAACTGCTGTTCTCTTCTCTTTTGGCTATGTCATAGCTACAGTACATCAGGGGCACAATTACTAACCTCACTCTGTTCCACTTCTGATGGTTTTAGACAATAAACTATCAGATTATACTACTGTGAAGGTTCTAAAATTGTGCTAAATGCTTTGTTACATCCTGTAGGAGCCAGCTACATCAGTAATATTCATGGAAAGTTTACAATTTACTAAAAATGTTAACTTGTATGTAAAAATGGTGTATGTGTATTTAATCATACATATTCAGCCTTTCAGTTTTTTTGCTGCTGAGATATTCACATTGTAGCTGCAGGTTTCCAACATTACTGTTTAAAATATCTGTACATTTGCTGGTTCAGCAAACAGACAACAGATTTTGCAGAATCTGTAGCAAGTAAAGAGCCATATATTTTCCTCAGGAGTTTGGTGGATACCAAAACAAAGCCCCCTTAGTTACTGTTGCTATATCCTGTCGAGGTTTCCTTTCTTGCACCGTAGTTTTAAGACAGTACATATGCAGTTTCAGAAAGAGGTAGACAAGAGCAGACTTCTAAGTGTGGTATGAAATGGCCATGGCCTTGTTAGTAACGCTGGGTTTCTACTGTACATAAGCCAGTTAGCCAGATATGTTAACATTTGCAGTTTATGTTAGAGCAGACAAACAAACTCTTACATTCCTCTTTCAGTTTTTGCCTTTGGAAAGGATGAAAAAAGAAACCTGTGGTGGCTCTGAGAGCTGCAACATAGAAAACATGCAAATAGACAAAACAAAAAGCAAATGAAGAAAACATCTTCACCAATTTGACAACACACATAAAATTTAGCTCTGATATGGTGAGACATAAACAGCATTTTTTGATGTTATGATTCACATTGCCTCTGAATCCAGCACTGCCTTGACGGACTCTGCCACTACCAATAAAAGCCACTATATAGAGAGAAAATCTCTGAATTTAAATATATTGAATGGCTGTTGCAGAAAAAATGCAGTCCACAAATAGTACCAAAAATGGGGTTTGACTTCATTAAAAAGATCTTAAGCATTAAAAGTTTAAGTAAATATACTGTTTAGTAAAAATGTGGAAGAAAAAATACACAAGACATAGGTAATAACTCAGAAGTACAGGGCTTGCTTAAAAGTGAGTTTTGTACACAAATGTGTTGCTTGAGTGCTGCAACTTTTGTTCCTTGCACATTATGGTTCCAGAATATTTAATGTGAGAAAGAAAAAAACCCAAAACACCAGAAGGAGAAAGAGGAAGTGATCCAGGAAGGACAAGCAGTATGAAGTGTTTCTGTATAATGTGGTTTTTAGTTCAGTTTTCTGTCTCTAAAATCCTAAAATCTTCTAAAATCCAGTTTTCTGTATACAGATGTTAGAGGAAGGAGGACTTTTGGAATTCACTTTAAAGAGTCTTGACTACTTGGCAACCACTTTCTGCAGCATGTTTTCAGCTTTAAATAGCAGAGTAGCAAGTGCGAAATGTTGCTTAATCCACTGTTAATCAAACTGTGTAAGTATGGCTCAATGTAGTACATACAGGCTGTCTCTCTCTTACCACCAAACCAGACCTCGGGCCTCTTCTTCTCTTCTGCTTTCTTCATGCATCAAGGCTGTAGCACAAGATGTGAGTGTGTGTGAAAAGAGCATCTGATAGCACAAACAGGACTATATAAGGAAACTCCCTTGCTGCTTGTCTACAAATCTGTGGCTCTGGTCCCAAATACTGTTCATCTCTGACATGCTTGTGCCATATGAGCCTCCGCACATCTGGGGCTGGCCTACTGGCTGTCTCACGTGTTAAAACAAAACACAGTGATCTTTCTATTTCACTTGATTTGAACTGCACTGGTTTTTAAGTACTTTGTCTTTTTTGCTTTACCTTTTATACTTTTAAAGTATTTTTTTCTTGAGTGTCTCTTGTCTGTACTTTTCCACGTTTTAATTGTAAATCTTTTACCTTTACTGTATTTCTATTACTCTGTAAAGCACTTTGACTTGTCCCAGTGTATGAAACGTACCATACAAATAAAGCTGCTTTGCCTTGCTTTTCATTAGAGCCTCTTTTCAAAGCCCTGCTGGTTCAAGGCTTCTGAAATAAAAAACAAGTAACAGAAACTCTGACACTGTTTCCCTCCAAGATTCACCAAACTCTGCCACAAGTCTCAGAAAACCAACTTGTGAAATGGATAATATAATATCATGTATTGGAATCGTTTGTGCATGTTCATATTACTAGTGGTTGGTTTAGTGTTGATGATATATCTGCATGTATCACCTTTTTTTTTTTACTGCTAATAATGTTTGCTGTTATTTAATAGAATCAATAATAATGGTTTTGGTAAAACTGCTCTCAAGATACACACACAAGAGATACTTGTTCTATCCAGCATTAATTTGTCTTCTGTGTTCTGTGCCTAGGTGTTCAGATCAGATTAGCTGGGTCTACTTTGTGCTCTGGAAGAGTTGAAATCTATCACAATAACACCTGGGGAACAGTCTGTGATGCCAGCTGGGACTTAGTTGATGCTGAGGTGGTCTGCAGACAGTTGACCTGTGGGACAGCTGTAAGTGCCCCTAAATCTGCTCTTTTTGGTGAAGGAACCGGACAAATCTGGCTTGATGATGTGGGCTGTTCAGGCAGTGAAAGGTCTCTAACTGAGTGTCAACACAGTGAATTTGGGACACACAATTGTGAACACAGTGAGGACACTGGTGTCGTCTGTTCAGGTGAGAAAACATTTTAATCACTTACATGATATACTGTATGTTATAATAATATAAAAACAGACTGATTGGCAGTCTGAGGGGCCATGTGACACAATACTGATCACTTTAATCTCAAAGTGTTACATACAAGGAGACACATAGTTGGAAAATGACTCTTTTCTAATTTAGCAGAAAAGCTACACTGACAAGATTTTTATAAAGTCTGCACAATTTTAAGCTGATGTTTGGGAAACCAAGCAGTTTCCCGAAGTGGACCAATATAGAAAGTGTTTTTCATTGTTACTGTTAAGAGACACTGTCAAAGGAATTCTCCACTGACAGTCTATCTTTGAATTATCACCCAAAGAACATTTTCTCCAGTGCTGCAATTTCATTAAAATAAAGTAATAAACAGTTTGAGACTCAAAGAGGAAAATTTCATAAAAAAGCAAACATTTGATAAAAGTTCAAAGGTACATATTCTGCTTTTTGTGGTTTTCTGTTATTTATATACTGCTGTTGGATGTTTATGTTAAACATGGTCAGAGTTCCAAAACTTGAGATGAACATAAGTAAAAAATACTCCCTGTAAGTCAAAAGCCAGGGCTTCAACCTGCCCTGAACACTTCGTCTGCATAGTTAATTCTACTTCCTCCTCATGATGAGGTCAGACTTGCCCACAAATGGCTGTCTGTTCTGTAGCCTTGGTTGCTAAGGTTACTGCTAAGGTCTTTTCATGTGTTGTTTATGTTGTCCTCTCTCATATTTTGGAATCACATTCCAGCTCAAACATGTATGGATGTAATTGAGAAGTTTCCATTTTGAGTAAAGAACAAGAAAAAGAAGTGAAATCCTACTACTACCACAGTATGTGTATAACCTCTTGAGCCACATGAAGTCAGTCATGGCACAGTTTTTGGGAGCTAACCAATCAGAACAGAGTGGGCTCATTTGGAGGGGACCTTAAAGAGACAGAAGCTAAAACAGCCTGTTTCAGACAGAGGCTGAAGTGAGGGGCTGCATAAAGGGTCAGTATAAGATAAATTTTAAAAAAAGAATATGTACAAAAAAGAATATGTACAAATGCTTCCAAAAAAGGGTCAGTGTAAGACCTTTTTAAACTGTAAATCATGCAAAGATATTCCAGGAGAGCCCTAGAATATAAATATAGTATGTAGTAATATGTCCCCTTTTAAAAAAAGAAAAAAAAAAGAATATCAATTTGTGTGGCAGAACCTTTTTTTCTTTCTTTTTTCCTCTCCCATTAATCATGCCAAGACCGCTCAGATTTATCTGATGACCTATTGGAGGGGCCCGACCCCTAGGTTTGGAACCACAAGAATAAATTACTTAAATGTGTATAAAGTAGGTAAAATTAACTGCTTACACATTGATGTGTAAACATTGATGACAATGATTTTAATGTGAACTGGAAACTAAAAATGATCACAGAGAAATTCCAACTACAACAACTAGTAAAAGGCTCAACTAGGATTGCAAAATGCTCCAGTACAATAAGTACTACAGACCAATAAGTATACTACCAGTACTCTCAAAGGTTGCTGAGAAAGATGTCATTAAACAACTGACAACATTTCTTAATACAAGCAATTTTGGTCTACATTGTATGCAATTTGGCTTTAGAGCAAATCATTCCACCAAAACTGCTACCCTGCAATTAATAGAGCAAATTAAATCAAGACTTGATAAAGGAGGAGTAGTTGGTGCTGTATTTTTAGATCTGCATAAAGCATTCGGCACAGTCAATCATGATGTTTTAATATCGAAGCTCTCTAACTTTAACTTCTCATCTAGAGCACTGGCATGGATGTTTTAATATTTATCTGATAGGATACAATGTGTTAAAGTTTGTGATGCACTGTCCAGTAACATGAAGTGCACAATAGGTGTTCCACAAAGGTCAGTGTTAGATCCCCTATTATTTAGTCTATATATTAATGATCTCCCTCAACAGTGTCATGATGTAGAAACTACAAATGTATGCAGATGACACCATTGTGTACACACATGCAAAAACAGCTGAGTTGGCTGCTGCTAAGCTAACAATTGCATTGAAAAGGATCACACATTGGCTTGATCAATCATGTCTGAGTATGTTTTTCTCTAAAGCCATGGTACAAACCTCCTAACACTGATATTCTCAACAAAGGTGAAAAGATTGACATAGTCATTGATTTTAAATATCTCCGTGTGACACTGGATCCAAATTTGAACTTTAAGAAACATGTTTAAAAAATGGTTAAAAAAATAATAAAGTACAACTTACTGGACTGGACAGTCCGCTTTCTCCGTGAAAGCCACAACTCAGTGGAATGTCCTGCCTGATGATATGAAGAGCTGCAGTTCAATTGGTGCATTCAGAACCGGGTTGAAGAATCTGCTGAAGGCTGCTCAGCTCTGTGGCCACTGAGTCTGGATTTGATCGCATGGTCTAAATAATCTTGCTTTTGGTTCGACATGCTTGCATTATTGATTTCTGGTTGACATTGTGGTTGTATGTGATGTGCTGTTATGTGTGCCTTTTTATTTTGTGTAGTGTGTCCTTTGTGTTTTTTTGCTTTGTTCTGTTTGTTATTGTGCTGTTACATGTTTTAAATGTAGGGGACTGCAGATGAAAATTAGCTTTAAAGCTAACTCTGGTGTAGTGTATCAAATGTTAACATTTATGTTCAAATCTGTACATTGTCCTAATAAATGCAATACAATACAATGCAACCGTATAACAATCTAATAATACAATATACAGAATATATCAGTGCACAAGCAATACTTTTAAATAATACTTTAAGTACATGTACTACTTGTTTAGTTTCACTGAAGTTGGATTTTCAATGCAGGACTTTCACATTGTATATATTTTTATTGCCATGGTATATAACAAGTAAAAGACCATGACTCTGACTCCCCCAGTCAGAATTTGTTAAGAGGCTGATATATAATAAATTTGGTGACAAATACAATGTGTTTCATTTTGGCTTTCATTGTGGAGCTTCAGAATTATAGCGACCCAGTGTTTGCCCACTTGCGTACTTTTCGTGTGAAGTAGTAGGAAATATTTGGTTTGCATTAGCAGTAACTAAATACAGCTCTGATACAGGGTTAAGAGACTGAACAGTAAATGGTGAGGCTGACAGAAAATTAAAAACAGTAACGCTGGATTACATGTATGCATTGCTTCATGTCAATCCCTGAAATCTAGGCACGCAATTTCAATCCAGCACAGGAATGGTGGAGTCCGCCACAAACAATAAAAACAACATATTAAGAGACAATTACATACATTGAGTGGATACCACTGAAAATATGATTCTGACTGGATACAAGCAGCACTTTTGTTTGGTTAGAGGCTACTGTTGAAGGAATGAAAAAAATATCAACTTTCCTCTAAATGTAAATGGTAGCAGCTAGTTTCCCCCTAGTAGAGACTCTCATGTTATATAATCTAATTAGCATTTGACATCAGACAAAATGACACAAAACTCAAAACTCAAACTCAAAAAATGGTTACTCTACATATAAATCTATAAATATGGTTGTATTTTGTTATTAAAGTTTAAACTCTTTTCTGGCACCATGACCATCTGCTGTCTGGGAATTTGTTTCCCTTTCTCACACATTTTGTTATGTCTAAATTATGTATGGGTACTTCTCTCAGCTGTATGACAACAGCAACTAGTGGCTCTGAGAACTGGCTGTCAGAGACTCTTCGTTAAACTGGGTTGGGGTGTTTAATGCCCACAAGTTCCTCTTCATTTTCTTCAAAGTACCTCCACAGTGTGCATACTTCTCTCTGTCAATGCTAAATCTCCTCTGAGGGTTGTGATGTTTTGACAAGTTGAAATATAATACACAAATGGCCTGTTGCAAGTTTTCAAAGATAGTAAATTCATGGTCTATAATAAGGTTGAAGGACAGGCTCTCAAGTTTTCAAGTGTGTCTTAAAACAACAGTCAGGTGTCCATATGATCAGTGAAAGAGGTTTTCCTCACTGCAATCATTCCTCCTGTTCATACTGGCTATTAAAAGATCTCCTTTAAATGTGCTTTCAATGTAAGTGATGGGGGCTAAAATCCACAGTGTGTCCACACAGTTATTTAGTGCAAAAATGCATTTAAAAGTTGATGTGAAGCTTATATGAGGCTTCAGCAGTCTGAGTTAGTCATATCAAGTGGATATCTGCCACATTTACAGTCTTTTGAGCATCAAATCCCCTCTTTGTGTTTCCTCGGACTTTATGTTTCCTTCCCTGTTGAGCTGTGGTGGAAGTATAGTAAGAAAAAGAGGCACTTTGGCACTAAAAAGACTGTAACGTTGAAAGATATCTACTTGATTTGACTCATTAAGCTTAATATTAGCCTCAGATAAACTTTTAAATACATTTTTGCACAGGAGGACTGTGGATTTGGGCCCCATCATTTACATTGTAAGTGCATTATGAAGGGTGTAATGGTTTCTGCCTACAGATAACTGATACCCCCTGCTGATGTGGATAAGGCACTGTCAGACGGCTGTCCTTTACCTCTGACCTAGATATCAAACAGGGTTCCCAAAATCTACACGCAAGACCACCCAAGCCTTGCTTAGGGAACTAGATTCAGCCTGGCTTCTATAATCACCAGCTGTCATTGAACCACTACCAACAGCCCTATTTAGGAATTCCTAACAGCCTGGGTCACAACGAAGTGTATTGGTCCAAATAGGTGTTGCAGGTTTGAAAGTACTCCAAGACGGCCTTCTAACAGGTCATCTCTGGAGGAGGCCCACTCTGATGGTCAAGGACACTCGCCTGATTTATAGGGTAGCTTCAGAGCCCTGGCCCTAACAATGTAGCCAATAAAACCCCAAATAATAAACCTAATTCTACTCTGAAATCATGGTTTTACTAAATAAGAAGTAATATAAGGCGCAAAAAGTACAATACAAAAACTAAACTACAACTACAATACAAAAAGCTAAAAGACTAAAAAGTCTCAAAGAGATCTCTCTTAAAGCCCTAAGGAAAAAAGAGGTCCTGCAAAAAGAAAAGGGACCCTGAGTCTCTCTTGGCTTTTCTTTTTATAACTCTACAACTTCCTCTTATTTGTATTACCACCTATCATCTATCACCACCAAGACATCTATCAGTCACATGCTGATATTACTCACACACACTTGACACAAAATAGTGGCCTTTTCTTCATCTGTCGCTTACAACAGACTACATGGAACTTTTCAACTTCTTCTTTTTTACATTTGAGATTAAAATTTAGTGATGTCTTCTGCTAGATGCAGAAACACAGCCTCTCCGTTGCCTCAGGTTATCTGACGGTTGTCTATGTTTTTGATGTTTTTTTAGTCATTCTTGTCGGTTCAGATCTAGTTTAGTACAAGTTGCACAAATTGTGTAAATTCTCCACAAATGGTGCAAGACATTTAACTATGTTTAATTTGCCACCAATTAAAATTAAATAAATTAGTCAGAAGTAGGTTTAATTTTAATTCTGTCAGCCACATACAGTGGAGATTTCAACAAGGGATCTTCTAATACTTAGTATGAACAGGAGGAATGATTATGGCAAGAAAAACCTGTTTCAGTGTTCATTTGGGCTCCTGACTGTTGTTTTAAGACAGACTTGAAAAATTGTGAACCTGTCCTTTAAAATTCCATGATACGGTTAAAAAGACCATACAGTTATGAGAAACAATTCGGAAGATGTGTTTAAAACCATAAAATTGTTTGAAGACAGTAAAAACGCAGTGTGTTAAAAAGTGTTGAAATGCTAAAAAGTCTGTCATTGTAAAGACTTATTGAATGAGTTCATTTCATGAATTCATTCTTTATTGTTAAGGTAAAGCCATAATTTTATTATTAGTGATCCACAAAGTAGACTTCATCTGCTAATCTGAGATCAATTTGCTTCTGTCTCCACCTTCATACCTTGGAGAAACTGCAATATTTTCCACATTTCAGTAAACGCTCCATGGATGTATTAAGGTGAAGACCCGCAGTAGGTGAACAAATCACACAGTATAGTTTGCAACACTTCTCACTCACGCAGATATTTACATCACAATGTCAACAAGGTTTTAGCCTGTACATTTCTTAGCAAGTGCTGTGTAAATAAAAAACTCCCTGCTTTGTGCTACTTTGTGCCAAGCTGCATGTCTTTTGTTTATGTCATCTGGAGGGGAAGGGTTATATAACAGTGGAATTAAGGACAGTAACAACAAACAGCGACAATTCTTTTCACCTCCATGTACATCTTCCCATAGCTTCCCTCATTGCCTGGAATCCGACAATGCCTTGCAATGCAATTTGCTTGTGTCACATATAAAATGAATGGGGGCGAACTTTGTGTCACTCCCCTGCAGCCCAAAAGCCTATGGGAAAAAGGCTTTTGGGCTGCAGGGGAGTGACACAAAGTTATAGCATATTAGATCCCATATTTTAATAAGACTGTCTGTAAAACAATTAGTAGGACACCTCCAACTGCAAACTGCAGTAATTTCTCCTTGTATCATGAATGTTTAATTCATGAAAGTTTTATATAAAAATTCAGAAAGAGTCCAGAAAAATGATTTTAAAGTCTGTGACATCATCCCAATGTAAAGCAAAGATATGTAAAGTCTATGGTCCAGCGAGAGAAATATTACTGCACACATTCAGTGGGCTGCACAATGTGGAAGCAACAGGTAATGTACAAAAACTTTATTGAGAAATAGTTTTTTTTTTCAAATTTAAAGTTGTTTTTTTTTTTTTTTTAGCAAAGGCAGGTAACTCCAACGGTCTTTTGTTGGTTGTTCTTGCAAAAACAAATAACTCCAAATTTCATGATTCAGAGTCAACTAATGCCATAAAATGGATAGAAGTTTCTTCTAAGTGCAATATTTAACATTCTTTAACATAAAACATGTAGGTAACAAAAACAGCCCATGAATGGCAAATATTACATATTTACAAGGTCATACCTTAGAAATCCCGGCCAGACTACAAAACCCCAGAGCATGAATGTGCCAGTGTTTTAACCTGTAAAGTATTATTAAAGATCACAGCTGTCTTTTTTTTATAGCCACCACAGTGGTGACCAGACCATCTCATTGCAGAGCTGACTCATTGAGCCTAAAGTTTGCCACAGTTTTTTTGTCTACAATCAGCTCTTTGGGAACTGAACTAAACAACTGTTTTACAGTTTTCCATTTAGTATTCAGTGTAACTCCATATTCCATGTTACTTATTATTACTTAGTGCTTCACAGTATTCAGTTTAACTCAGTCCTCCATGTTACTCTGTGTAACTCAGTATCCAGTATGTCACTGTATTCAGTATCAAACCAGCATTCAGTGTGACTCAATGTTTCAGTTTTTAATATTTCACAGTATTCAGTGTATTTCACATTTTTTAGTATTTCAGTGTTAAACATTTCAGTATTTTCTGCATCCAGAATAACTCTGCTTTACTTAACTTCTTTTTATGCTTTGAAGGAGACAACATGACAGCCTCTTCAGTTTTGTCCAAATTATCTATCTTTAAAGATAACTTTGAGCCAAAGTTACACTGAAATTCGCTTTCAAACAGCACATCTGCTGAACCTAGTCACTGCCATATTGCGTCACCTGATCTGAATACTGTGCACTGATTCGCTGAATGGATTTATCGATTTCTGTTCAAGAACAGTAACAACTTTCTCTGCTGTAAAACATGACAGTTGTGTGATGTATTCAGGGTTCAGAATGTGCTATTGTAACATTTACCTCTTGCATGTTACATTAAATATATCATTTGAGCTTTAAATGGTCACTATGTCTAATAGCAAAATCTTGTAATATAGAATATAATTTTGTCAGTAATTTTACGTTTATTGAATAGTTGTAAGGGGTACATATTTGTGTTATTTTCGTATTTTTATGCTGTTATCTTATATTTCATACTTAATACTTGGCTACACTGTATCCAAGGTAACGATGTAGCTATAAAGCCCATCACTGTGGGAACAAGTCAGACCGGGCTTGTATCCCCCAGGTGAGTGTGTGACTAATAAATTTAAATTTTCTTTTCCAAGATCTATTTTTACATAGATTTTTATCCAAATTCTGTGTAATCTCAATGGCTTTTAAAGTGCAGGACTGATTCATAAAATCTGAGCGTATTATGGAATGTAAGGTTCACCCTTCGATGCTTTTGGGATTGAGGTGTTCAAGTAGAAAAGATTATCATCGACCAATTACAATGTTTGAAAATACATACTGGGTTAGCATGAGTCATAGTTCCATCCAGCACATAACCATTCACACACCAGTCACAGTTTATATAACATTACATTAAATATACATTTCCAAACATGATATCGCAAAAGCACAGTTTTGCATCTAATTTTTTTTAAAGCACAGAATGGCACAGTATCGAACATACTGAAGTTGTACAACACTTCTAAAACCCTGCATATTTGATAGATCAGATTGGCTGATTTGTCTAAACTACTGAGTTTCATCCATCCACAACAGGCTCTTACTGCATTTTCTGCAAACAGCACCTCCAACATAACTTATTTTACTTTGTTGTGCTGTGGAAAAAAATTTTGTGTTAGCCCTGTGATTGTCTGGCGACCAAGGTGTTCCCCTCCTTGTGCTCAATGTCAGCTGGGATCAGCTCCAGCCCTCCCGTGACCCTTTAAAATAATTAGCAGTATAGCTAATCTACAGCTCTTCATCTAACATCTCACTGTGGCTGTTTATGCCATTGATTAAGCTCTTCTAAAACAGTGATTCAGAACACATTTCTTATATCTTCTTCATAATAAAAGGCTCCTGTTAGTTTGTCAATTGGAAAGCTTTTAATATGACACAGCAATAGCAAGAAATTATGGGTTTTTATCAGCAGTAACTTAACATGACTCCAATAAGGCTGAAATTGTTGAGGAAAATAAGGTAGATATCTGAAAGTGCAAACATGAATGCAGGAGAGACACTCAACTTCAAACCACAAAAAATCATTTAGAAACTACAAAAGTACTGAGAGCTGAACAAACAGAGCTTTTAAATATAGCTTTCTCTCGTAACACACCACTTGTGTGTGGGGAGTGGAGATGAGGGGGGTTGTCACAGGTTACTGCGGTTGGCCCTGCCAGCAAGCAGGACGACAGCAATGCGGCTCGCCACTGCTAATCCCTGCTGTGAGGCTGAAGTGGAAACACATTACATCGCAGGTTGGTTTGGCACAGCGTGGCTAAAGCGGACCAACCCAGGCCAATGGAAAGCATTCACACCTATGGGTGATTTACAGTCGCCAATTAACTTAACCTGCATGTTTTTGATTGGTGGGAGGAAGCCAGAGAACCCAGAGGGAACCTACACAGAGAAAAGGGAGAACATGCAAACTCCACATAGACTGTTTATAAAGATAGATAGAGTGAGGTGTGATGTCACCTATTGGTTTGCATTAGAGCCAGTTTGAAATCCAGAGTTGCTGCTTATGGTCGGTACTATTTTTTCTGTTTGAAGCCAGGACCTTCCAAATAAGGAGTCCAGGGTGTTGCCTTTCATGATGTGGAAACATACCCTGCTACCTGGAACCCAAGCTAAGGCTAGCTTACTGGGAAAACTGAGAGGAGTATGTGCACTAACGTTAGCTACTTAAGCCAAATTGTGCTAACAGGGCAGGTGTCATAATCAAGTAACATTAAACTTACTGAAATATTGCAACTCACTGAGTCCTGGAGCCAGGGAGAGCAGCAGGTGAGCGAATTGTCAATCACTGCTTTCAATCAACACCCACATGACAGACATTAAAGCTACTGTATGTCTTCAAATCTTGTTAATGGAGCAATAATTTCCAAAATGACTGTGAGCACACTTATTAGAGGGCCCAAATTCAGTGAATGAGACAATAATCATTGAAAAAAAATGGCTGACTTAGTATTTCTAGAGAAAAGTTGAATGGTTTGAATGGCAGTCATTGGAGCATCTAGGGGCCGTCGGTGGTATTGTACTTTAAAGTATTTCCACATTGGCTTCACTCTCATGTCATGGTAGTTGCCGCTTTGTTGGTACCCAGAACCTTCTTGCTATGAGGCGACAGTGCTAACCACTGCACCACCCTCTATTGAGTTTCATTTGAAAAAAAACAAGAAAAAGGGAAGTGTTTTGGGGAAAAAAACAGCAGTGTGAAATGTTTCTGTTCACAGCTTTTAGTTCAGTTTTCTATCATCTATTCTGCCACCAATGCCATGGGGAGTACTCAGAGAAACTGGTTCTATTTGGCCATAGGTGAGATTTTTTGTATATAGATACTGATTTAAAACAAGACAAGTTACTGTATATTTCAGCATGTTTTCACTGATATAATGACCCATGTCATTTAAAAAAAAATCTCCTATAGTATCTCTCCTCTTGACCTCATCTTCACCTGCTGCAGGTCAGTCCATTCTCCTTTTCGAGGCATACAATACTTGTAGTTTTACATTTGCATTCTGTGTAAATTGTCTTTTGTACCTAATGGGTGTCCTGATCAGTTTAGCTGGGCTTTAACATCTTGATTAAACTTTTTGGTCATTGTGGAGGATGCGGTTTGTGGTGCTGTATATATATATATATATATATATATATATATATATATATATATATATATATATATATATATATATATATATATACACATATACATATATGTATATATATATATATATATACATATACATATATGTGTGTGTGTCATACTGAGGTGTTTCAAATATTTTGTCCAATGCAAAGTAATGTTAATGATAATTTCTGCCTAATGTGTCTTGCAACAATATAGACAAGACACTATCATGAACTAATGACAACCAACAAAACACATGGTCTATCCATGAATTGTTTGTTTTCTGTTCTGTGCCCAGGTGTCCCAGTCAGATTATCGGCATCTACTTGGTGCTCTGGAAGAGTTGAAATCTATTACAACAACACCTGGGGAACAGTATGTGATGATTACTGGGACTTAAATAATGCTAAGGTGGTCTGCAAACAGCTGGACTGTGGGGCGGCTCTAAGTGCCCCTAAAGAGGCCATCTTTGGTAGAAGAACTGGCCAAATCTGGCTTGATGATGTGCGTTGTTCAGGAAGTGAGACGTCTCTAGCTGAGTGTCAGCACAGAGGATTTGGGACACACAACTGTAAACACAGTGAGGACGCTGGTGTTGTCTGTGCAGGTGAGAATAATTTTGGATCACTATCTTTTTAATTTGTAGTAAGTTAAATGAATCTGTGTTGGCACCATTGCCCAAAGTCAAAGAAAACCATGAACAACTCAGTTTATTTTTAGTTGGTTGAAAACAAATGACACATTAAGGCGACAATATATCAACTGCTCGTCAGAACAGCTTGGGAAACCCCAACCCACCTGACTTTTGCTGTGAATCAGGATCTATTGTTAATGTGTGTGGAGAAAGTCAAAGCAGGCCTATAGCTCCATCTTGGACTTGTTGGTCCATCTCTTCACAGTTTTAACCCCAGCCTTTGCAGATTTTAAATTTCTGCCTATGAGTCAGGGGAAAAAGAAC
Organism: Thunnus maccoyii; assembly: GCF_910596095.1. Lineage (NCBI taxonomy): Eukaryota > Metazoa > Chordata > Actinopteri > Scombriformes > Scombridae > Thunnus > Thunnus maccoyii. The sequence continues at coordinate 4,283,295 of NC_056550.1, read as the reverse complement.
GAGACAGTGATTTATGTATGTAATGCCTCACGAACACAGGCCTGAGGTGGGATGTAAACACCGACCAGAATAAAGGAGGAAAACTCACATGGTTTGCAGTTCATGGAAAGAGTCTCTAGATTTGGACCATTTTACCAACTTTCATTAATGGGAAATGGGAAAGCAGATTGCAACTCCCCCTGTTTTCCTCAATAACTCTGTTACATGGTCCACTTGGAGGAAATGGAAGCCAGGCAGCTGTAATGAACTGTCCTGTTGATGAGCAGCAGCATCCATTTTGTTGGCTAGAGAACAGAGAACGGTGTTCAAAATCCCTGCTGTTTTCACTTAAACAGCACACCGGCGTGCTTTTACCACCTGCAGCTCTCCCTCAGCCCAACGGAGAGCTGCTGCCTCTCTGACCAAAATCTCCATAAAACTTTCTGCATTTATGAAGATTGGAGAAAAACTGTTTGGAGCAAACTGCCAAATGTTCAGCAGTTCCTCCCTGGTAAAAGCAATTTTATGAGGGTTACAAAAGGCAGAACAAATAAACAAAAACAATGAAAGCATGAGAGAACGAACAACCAAGTCAGCCATCCACAGTGCCATCGTGCTAGCACAATTGTAGTACTAAAGTATTGTCAACTGGTGTTCTCTGTAAACTTGTTTATTTTACGCTAATGGTACACTGGCAAACACACCCCCTGTCACGGGTGTGGGTACAAGGTAGCTGGAGGAGAACCCAGTTGCCGACACCAAGGCAGACATGTAGAATGAAAAGGGGCTTTAAAGATCAAAAATCCCAAAATGCAGGCTTACAGGTCAGTAACAGGAAGGCAAATCAAAACAGGCAAACAAGGTCAAAACAATAGGCGGTGGGAAATCAGGCAGGGAAAATCAGGAACAGGGAAACAGGTAACATGATGGCTGGAAGTCTACAAGAAAATAACTGACAAATTGGCTGGGAATGGATGGCAGAGGACCGGTATATAAGCTTCTGGGGCTGATGAGACAATGAGCAGCAGGTGAAGATAATTGATGAGTGGCAAAAGGTTAATAGGTGGGTGTGGGAACCAGGCAGGAAAGTCTGGGGACATCTGGTGGACAGGTCGAGAATGGCAAAGCCAAGAGAAGAGAGTGTGGGACTGAAAGCTAGGACAGCAGAAATGACGAGAATATATCAGCATCTCCCTGCCAAAATCTGCAAGCGCAAATGAGATCCCCACATGTGAATGTAGAAGAGCTGCACACGCCACCCAAACAACAGTCCACGTATATTATTTTCGCAAGCAATTTTACAGCAGTCATGCGCAGAATATCTCTGCTTACGTGAGCAATATTGTAGGCTGCAAGGAGAAAAGCATGCTTTGAGTGCACGCAGAATCTGAATGCTCTCCTGCTCACAAAACTTTCACCTGCTTGCTCGTGAGTGATGTTCTTTTTGGCAGTAAGTGGGCAGACCCAGTCACCATTGTATCCCTAGATATAATTGGTTGAGTGGGTCAGCCATCTTGGACAGCTAGATACGGCAACATCATTTGGACAAACCATATAGACCAGTTCTATATGAAAAGTGCCCTGAGATAACTTCTCTTGTGATTTGGCGCTATACAAATAGAATTGACTTGACCTGACTTGAATGTATGCAAAATCTTACACAGAGCAATGTACTTGAATGTGTTTGTCTGAGTTCTGTCTTTTGTTTCTTTCATTGTTGACATTAATTTGATAAAACACTGGTAATTTGTTTTTTTTTTAAGTCAGATCCTGTAGTTATTTTATATTTATTTTGGTAAAATGTCAGTGAAATATTATCTCAAAAAGCACAGGCTTACCTCATGCAACTTTTCATCTGTTTTCAGCATTCTAATTGTATTGTATGACA